>NC_136507.1:55122273-55307273 GCF_053919585.1 Euprymna scolopes | reverse complement strand
CGCAATCACAGTCACAGTGATAGAGTCAGTTGGAGAGGAGAATTGGATAGCGACTCTAGTGAAGCTGATTCCCTTAGAGGCGAAGGGTGAAAGACAGACTATGTAGCTATACAAGTTTGAATTCCTGACATCATTCGGCCGGTTGATGAATAAAGAAATCATCTAATATTTTGTAGCTGAAAGGTAAATGTGTTTTGTTTATCATAGTCTTAAAGGAATATTGTATAACCCCTTTCCAAATAATGTGTCCCTGCCATCATCAATAATGTCTCTTCCTTCAGCTGTATGTGTTTACAAGAACTGTTGCATAAATGTCTCAGCTCCGTATTAATAATATGAAGACCCCAAAAATGGTCACAGTCGTCGTCGTGATGTAAATGTATATAAATGTCATTATCATCTTTGTTATACATGTCTCTAATATGAAACTCCCGACAACACAACAATACTTCCGTGTAAGAAAATGTGCTCCAGTGCCCGCTTTTCACCATTCAGTTGTTTCATTAGTACATTCTTTGATGTGTTCTTTGATGGTTTCTTAGTCAGCCCTTTCTTTGCAATTTGTTTATATATATATATATATATATATATATATGTGTGTGTGTGTGTGTGTGTGTGTGTGTTTGTGTGTGTGTGTGGGTGGGTGGGTGTGTGTGTATGGTTGTGTGTGTGCATTTATGCATATATATGCATATATATGTATCTATATATATATATAAATAATATACATGTATATAATATATAAGAACGGTATGGCTATGCGGTTATAAGATTAATGTATATCATAAGCGCGTTACAATTTAAACGATTAATAATTAATATTTAGTAATAATAAACAATAAGTGTAAATAGATTTTAATTAATAAATAAATAACAAATTTAGAATGTAAACATTGTAAATCAAGTTTCAATTGCATAAAATCTGTGTAATAGAAAAATCGGAATTTAAAAATATAGTAGATCTAAACAAACCGCTGTCACGGTGAATATTAAAAAACTACTAGGATTTAAAAGTTGGAAAAGTGTCAAACATATGTATTGACTTAATAATTATGTTGGAAAAAAATCAATTCGTGGAATAGGAAGTGTGTAGTTCAAAAACTGAATTATATAAACCCACGTGGTCTTTTACAGAAGGTAAAGCGCTACTATCATAAAAATATAAAGAAAACCAGTAGTATAAGCTGAAAACTAAAATGATTAGTTTTTTAAAACTAAAAATAAAATAACATTTATGCTGGTTAATTTAATCCCTATATATAATAAAAGAGGCACAGTTTTTCCGTTCTGGACCAAAATGCCGTTGGTTTACAGCAACAAATTTCACATACAACCTTATTATGTCTGCACTATTAGCCACTATCTTATGCAACTATAGAACGAGAGTCATTCGTCATATTTAAACCCTATATTATATCCCAGGAGTGACATCATCACTACCGCCATTAACATTAGAGGAAGCAGTTCCTATTCTTCCCTCTACTTCATAATTGCCTCCACTGCCACCAGTATACACCAAGTAAAACTACACACAGAAGTCTTATATTGCCTATTCACCCTTATAAACTGCATTATAACCGCATAGACATACCGTTCAATTCTGATTCGCAGATTTACAAAATAATGATTGCCCCCTTCACAAATTCCACTCCTTTCTCATTGGCTGCCAGCTGTAATTCTCTCATTCAAGATTAAAACCTTACACAAAAAAGAACGCAAACGTACTACGACCAATATGGCTCTACAACATAAGCGTTACGCCAATTTTATACACACATGACACCACCATTACAGGTAGATTGTTTACTTTTTTTCGTTCGCATACACTTACAACAAAATCAAAATAGAAAAATTCTCAGTTTGGTACTTTGCGTTGAGTTTGTCATCTACTCTCTCTTCCTATCTCCATCTCTCTCTCTCTCTCTCTCTCTCTCTCTCTCTCTTTCTAAATTGTCGACTAAAAGTTATATTGTACTTATCCGTTATGGAATGCCGTTCTCCGAAAAAAAAATTACACGTAAACAAGTACTTTTTTCTGGATATCGCGATCAAATTAAGTGAATTTTTTCTTTCGGAAAATTACTTTCCATAACAGGTACGTGCAATGTAACTTCTTTCCAATAGTTACAATTAGACATTGATTTAACTGTACACGCATTTTTTCTTTTTACATTTACTACGAACTAAATACGTACACAAATCCTGTCTTTTATAGGGAGCTGGTCTACCACACACATACATTAAAAAACGGCTTCCTCATGTCTAATTCTGCACTCGTGAAGAGGCAAGTAAACAATAAAATAAAAAAATAAATAAAACAAAACAAGGCGTTTTCTCTCTCTCTCTCTCTCCCTCCCTCCCTCTCTCTCTCTCTCTCGACCATGATTACGTGTGTTTCCTCATATACTTTAAAAGTAACAAACATTAACCAACGGAAAACGTTAAATAAGAACACTATTTACAAGTGATTCATTTTGGAGGCGAGAGATTTCCATACGGTCCGTCAAGGGTTCCTTTACGGGGAAGAGGGGGAATAATGCATGGTTCAGTTTACGGGGAACCTATTTTTTAGAAGGAGAGTATTTATTTTCTTTTTTTTTTTTTCACTTTTCGACTTCTACAACCTTTACACTTTACCACTTTTAGTTTTTTTTTTATTTTGGCAGGGCAGGGCATTTTTTAAATTATATCAAACTCCGCAACTCCCTTGAGAATGACGAGGTTTATAAATTAATCAGTATACTCATTAAGACAAGGTCATTTATATTTAGCGTAGACAGATAATTTTCAAGATATAAATACCTGCATTCTGCACTGTAATTCACTTACGACAGCTGTTCTTACCATGAGGAGATTGGGAGGATCTATTCCGAAAACCTGTCTTTACATGAGGAGGTTGGAGGTGGCCACCACGAACAACTGTACTTTACTTTTTTACGCGGCAGGGGGATATAATTCTATTAGGCAACGCCGGTTAACGGGTCCTTCTAGTTAAATTATAATATAGAAATTTGACTAATGGATTAAAATATTGACAACTTAAAACTGAATTATAAAAATAACTGCGAATCTTACAGCTTGACTCCGGTACTGTAATGCAGAATGTAAGCTTACCGATAAACTTTGAACATTAGCTGATGGTAGAAAATATTTGTTTTAAATCTAGAAATAATAACACGTATCAATAAAGTAATAATTGTAAAAATTAATCATTATAAAATAAATTGAATTATTAAAACACTTGCTGTGAAGCTAACAATTGAAGCCTGGACTACCGAAAGCCTGAAACTAGAAAACACGTACAATAGAAAAAAGGGAAATTCCGGGTACCAACTTCTGCAGAATTCAAAGGATTATTGAATTGGAAGGTAAGTGTGTTTAATCTAAAAATGCGCTGATAAAGTTGAATGTTGTGTCAATTATAACTGATGAACTCTTATATACATATATGCTAAAAGCATGACTGAAACAACTGTACACAACGTGTTACCAAGAAAAGACAAACATATTTTTAAATGAGTAAATACTATTGTGTCTGTTCCTTTTGACGTGATATCTTTCAGAAAAATATTTATAGTTCTAGTATCGCACAACTGAGCTATCTTAATGAGAATTTCATATGTAATGATAGTTAATCTACATATAAACTGCTTAGCTATATATACATATAAACTATATACAGGGCGGCTCACTTTAAAGTATCCCAGAAAAATGTAGTAGAAAGGAGGAACATTCTTTTATTATTTAAATCACATGTAGCATTGCTTAAATTATGTGTAGTATTATAAAAGATGCTACAAGTGCTCCCCGTTGACATCTGTGCATTTCTGGACACGTTTAATAACGTTTGCAGATAGTGCCTGTAGATATTCTCTGATGTTTCTCTTGATAACGTTGGTAATGTTCTCCTTTAGTTGGTCTAGATTGTGAGAATTATTAACATAAGCTTTATGTTTTAAAGCCCCCCCCGCCAAGATAAAAATCACTGTATGACAAGTATGGGAAACGTGGTGGTCATAACCCTTTGTTTATTGTTTTCTCATCTGTAAACATGTCATGAACTCGTGTCAGTGATCTGTGAGACGTGTGGCACGTAGCGTCATCTTGTTAGAAAAATGATCGCATTTTGTTTTGTGGCGTCAGTTGGTCGATAAGAGAAAGATTAGAAACATCGGGCTAAGTGGCTCTCCCTATATATATATATATATATATATATATATATATATATATATATATATATATGTATATATATATATATATATATATACTAGCAGTTCAGCCCTGTTTTTCTCGGGCTCTATATACTCTTTATACCTGCATGTGCATATGTATACATATGGAAAAAAGTCGACTCATATCCAGGTAACCTACATCTAAAATTTCAAGTGTCCAGACTCAAAATTTACAGAGGAGTTTCGTAGAGTCTGCAAAGATCAACTTTTTCAACGTTGACATCTTTTCTGCCAAATTCTAGCTCCAAAAACTAATTTAAAAGCTTGCTGTGTGTCTGAATACCCTCTATGTAAAATTTTAAATATTTAGACCCAAAATTGACTTAATAGTTTGTTAGAGACTGCAAACGAAAAATCTTTTGAAATTTGATCCCTTGGCAGACAAATTTTCAGACAAAACCTGATTAAAACGCTTGCACTATGTCTGAATATATTTTATGTAAAATTTAAAATGTTTAGATTAAAAATTGGCTGAGTAATTTGGTAGATATCGCAGAAGTAATTTTATTTTACTTTGACCCAAAATTTGATTCTTTAACATTTTAGTTTTGGGCTCAAATAAAATTAAAAGCTTCATCCATGCCCAAGTAACCTACGTCTAACATTTCAAGTGTTTAGACCCAAAATTGGTGGAGGAGATTGGTAGAGTTTTCAAAAGTAAAGTCGTTTAACTTTAACCCCTTAGCAGCTAAATTTCTGGCCCAAAAAACGATTAAAAATATTTTTCCGAATCTCAATGCCAAATCTCGAGTCTATAGACTGAAAATTGAAAGAGTAGTTTGGTGGGGAAATGTACACACACAAACACGCACAGAGGAAATTTCATTTACATATATATATATATATATATATATATATATATATAAAGTAAGGCTATTTAAAAGTCAACTTCAATACAATGCAGATCGATTAACTTTTTAAATTATCTTGGTGCTAAATATCCTTGCTATAATTCTTTGGGGTGTCTCTTGGATAAGAAAAAGGTTTAATACCTTCAACGGAAATTACAGTAATGTATTTTATTTTGATTTCATTCGTAAACACGCGAGGGGAATTTATCTTCAAATATCTTTAATTTCGAATTAGAGCCACGGACTAAGTAAATATTAATGTCCTTTAAACCCCCTTTTTTATGGAGAGTAGACAACGCATTGTGGATGCGTTATCGGCAGCTCTCGTTACTCTCGCTTCTCCTTATTTGTCCCTCAGTCCTCATTTCGAATGAGTAGTTTTTCTGACAAAGAGTGAAGAAAAAGCTGCACTCGGCAGTACTTCGTGAACAGTAGCCTGAGATGTCGGAAATCTGTTTTTATGTCTATCCTTGTGGGCATGTCACTAGTAAGGGTTCTGGAGGTAAACGTTTCATCTGGTCTGATGTAATCCGCCTGATAGTCAGAGACTCCAACCTTGGATTAATCATTAAGGGGACTGTCCTATCAGCAGGTGCGAAGTACTGGGGCTACTTTATTGCCATCTAGTGAATGCATTCTGGGCCATGCAGTAGTTTCTGGTGGGGTCTCTCGATGCCATACTAGTGGGTAATTGTTACGGCTTTACCTTATCATGTGCTACAAAAAGATCTACCTTTTCTCTCCTGCTTTCTCTCTCTGGCCTGCTCTAACACAGTCTGTCGACCTGTTCCACAAATGCCGAATCCTCAACATGAAATATCTCCAGAAAAAATCACGAATAAACCTAGAACCCCATCCTCCAACGTAGACCCCTACCACCATGTCTCCTTCTCCAACATCAGGGGTCTACGTTCCTACATTCCAGAGGTTGAACCCAATTACAGGAGACGAAACTGGACATATTCTTCCTAAACGAAACTGGCATAGGACCGACCACTTCCCTAGACGAGTTCATAATTATAGGATACTCTAACTTAACATCTAAATCTGACCGCCAAGATCGCCATGGGCATGGAATATGTGCCTACATTAAAGATAGCTTTCCGTGTGGTAGGGATATCTCCAGTGAAGACCCTAATTTACCTTATATGTGCTTCTGGGTTGCACTTGCTTACACCACTGCATTTATATTTGCCTTCTATCGCCCCCACAACAGCATATCTGAGAAAATTGATCACATCCTGTTTGCTCATCCTTCGGTTAACATCCACATTTTTGGTGACTTCAATGCCCACAATGTGGAATAGCTGACCCACTTGAACACGACAGATGATGAGGGGAGGTTCTGTCATGATTTTGCCATTGCTTATGACCTCATCCAGATTGTTCACGAACTCATCCGTGTGCCTGATACTTCCGGCCAGTACGCTAGCCTTCTAGACCTTTTTCTAACAACTTCCCCTGAGCTATGTCTATGTTCCGTTCTGTCCCCTCTGGGATCTTCCGACCACTCTGTTGTATCAGTTAAGATAAAAACGAAATGCAATAAGTCTTCAGACGTACCTCTCCACCGTACTGTATATCGATTTTCTACGGCTGACTCGGATAGCTTCCGTACATTTATATCTGATCTACCCCTACATTCCATGTTTAGAAAGGATGTGTCCTCCATAGTATCAGACCTGAGCGAATGGATAGTTATAGGCATAGATCGATTCATACCATCCCAAAAAGTCCAACAAAAACCTAATAGCCAGCCATTGTTGTCCCCAGAATGTGTTGCTGTCATCACGCACAGAAATCACTTTTTCATAGCTACCAATATAATAGATGCACTGTGGCTAGAGCGTCTTTCAGGATTGCCAGCAACTACTGTAAAAGATTAATAAAAAAAACTGCAAGAGTGCTATATGTTCAGTCCGTTTAATCCAAAGTAGCTGAGCAGCGGTTTGGTTCCCACCAGTTTTGGCAAATAGCAAACAGGATCCTGACCAGAAGCGTGCGTTTTATCTCAATCATCATCAATGTACTTGAGGTCATTTCGTCAGCATCAGACAAGGTCAAACAATTTGCCAAGAATTTTGCAGCTAATTCTACCCTATGCGACGAAGGCCGTCAACTCCCCGTATTTCCTCCTATTACAGACGACACGCTATGCATCATACAAATATCTGTGCATGACGTCGCTAAGCTAATCAAGAACCTTGATTCCAGTAAAGCAACTGGCCCTGACAGCATTCCAATTATAGTGCTGCAAAAGCTTCAACCAAAACTTGCCTCCACACTTACAAAACTGTTTAAGCGTTGCCTTAAGGAGAAGTGCTTCCCAACATCCTGCAAAACCTCATCAGTATGCCCTGTATTTAGGAATTCAGGTGATAAGTCGTCTCCCGCTCAGTACAGACCGATAAGTCTCCTGTGTGTCATGAGTAACTTGCTGGAACCCATATTAAATAGAGAAGTAGTCAACCACCTCAGCAGAAATAACCTTCTTAGTGACATGCAATATGGTTTCCGTTTAGGTAGATCTACAGCAGATGGGCTAACAGTTATATCTCATGGGATCAGTGACTCTCTTGACAAAGGCTTCCTCTCTAGGGCAATTGCTCGACTAATCAAAAGCCTTAAATAAAGTATGGCATAAAGCCTATTTCACAAGATTTCCAGCTACGGTATAACTGGAAATATTTTCTCGATCATTAAATCATTTCTCTCTGATAGGCTCATAAGAGTAGTGGTTGATGGGCAGAAATCAGAGGCCCTCAGTATTAATGCTGGAATCCCTCCTTGGCTCAACTCTCTTCTTAAAATACATCAATGATCTCCCAAAACACATGCTGAACTCATTCGTTGGCATTTATGCTGATCACACGACCACCAATGGTAACACATCAAGGGCCATAAATGACAAAGTTCTCTCTGATTCTCTCTCCTCTGATCTCGAGCGCGAGGTACAGTGGGAGAAGAGGTGGCTGTTTACTTTTGATGCATCTAAAACGAAGCTCCTATCTTTACATCATCAACGCTCTGATCCCCATCTGGCATCAATTGAAATGGCTGGCTCTCGACTAGGGGTAGGTCCATGTTTTGATAAGCTTCTGGGCTTGACCTGTTCTCCTGACCTGAAATGGAACACGTGTATCAAATATATTGCCAAGGTCGCTGGAAAAATGGTAGGATCCTTCTACCGCTCCAGAAGATATATCACTGCTGATTACATTCCTTAATCTATATAAAAGCCAAGTACGTCCAAGGATAGAGCACTGTTGCTACATCTGGGCAGGAGCTGCTAAAATCACTCTATTCTGCCTTGGCAGAGTACAAAAGAGACTTCGTGGCTTAGTGGGGGTGCCCTTTTCTCTTCCCTGCAACCTCTCTCCCACAAGAGAGACGTTGCGAGCTTGTCTTTGTTTTATCGTTACTTCCATGGCAAGTGCTCGTCTGAGCTCTAATCTCTAGTCCTCCCTCGCCAATCTTTCACGAGGAGCACCCATCTAGATGAAACCACTGTCAAAAGTTTTCCCACTCTTTATCTGTGCCAAAACCAAAACGTAGATTCCATGAACAAAGCTTCTTTCTTAGAAGTGCCCGCTTGTGGAACTCTGTTCTGTTTGCTTGTTTCCCACCTGACTACAATCTGGATGTCTTCAAGTCCAACATAAACAAATTCCTGATGAACCGCCCCCTTAAGTAAGACACTTTATCAAATCTCAACACTAACGTACTGTACACGCAATAACCCTTAACCCCGAGTGGCTTCCGGGCCTTGAGAGGTGGTGACCACCTTGTAAAAAAAATGTCGTTAGCGAATAACAAAAACAAATAAATTTCTATCGAACTTCCTTTTAGTAATTTTGGAGATGACATAAGTCTTACAAGCTATTGAGATGTCATTGCGTAATTATTTATTAATTCTGTTAAGGGTGTGAGTTCATATTGAAATGTTGATTTAATTTGAATAAAATAAGATAGGGATCAAGTGTGCTTGAAAGCCAAATCACAACGAAATATTAGGAAAATAAACAAATATTTTAATTGTTTGAAGTTTATAAACAATATATCTCAGAGATATCCTCCATCTTAATTGTGTTGCTTTGTTTCCTTTTTTTTCTTTTCTTCTTTCTTGCCATGTTGTAAAGTTGGAGAAAGAAATATATGTTTGTAAAGATCTGCGCGTTGTTTTCAGCGGTTGTATTTTGAAATGTTTGAACTGTGCGTAGGCAACGCGAGAATAATGTCAAGGGTGTGAGTTCATATTGAAACGTTGATTTAATTTGAATAAAATAAGATACGCATCAAGTGCACTTGAAAGCCAAATCTCGCGTTTTACTATAATCTGGAGGTAGAGCTTAGGGATAGAGCATTCGAGTACAGATAGAATGATCCCCTGTTGAAGCCCGGATATACCTCACTATTTTATTTTAATTTATCTTATTAATGAGGTCAATTTACAATAAAAGAAGATTCACTATTTACAATCGCTGCAAATCATTTCTTCGTTTATATATTTAAAAACTAAGCGTTAATCAGAAGTGAATTTTCCAGGGCATTCATCGTCATGCTCAAATATTAGCTGACATCATATTGTAGACAAACAGAGACGGGATTTGATGAACGACATTGTCATTTTTATTTAATATTTTTTTCTTTTTTTCTTTATTTTGTTTTGCGGATTAGTTCACCGGGCAAAATATTCCACGTAATATATAATATTCAATAGGAGATTGATTCTATAATAATACACGCGCAATCTGCATGAACTAAAATATGATGTTTAAGCATATTGTACGACCGGGCAACGAGTATATATATATATATATATATATATATATATATATATATATATATATATATATATATATATATATATATATATATATATATAAGCTTCCTTCAGTCTTGACAGACTATGGATACCAGCAGAAAGGGTGCCTGAGGGTGAAACTTTTGTGGCAAAAGTTGCGCAATCTCCAATCACACCTCTCCTGAGTCGACATTGTTAAATACCAGTGGCAATTGGAAGTTCAGGACGACTGGAAACAATGCCGAGATAAGCAGAAAGCGAATAGAGCGCCTAGAATTCCCAAATGGTTACCCATCTAGTACTAGCCAGTTCCAACGTTTCTTAACTTCGGTGATCTGACGAGAACCGGTGTGTCAAGGTGATTATGCCGTATACAATATATATATATATATATATATATATATATATATATATATATATATATATATATATATATATATATATATATATATATATATATATATATATATATATATATATATATATATATATATATATATATATATATATATATATATATATATATATATATAGAGAGAGAGAGAGAGAGAGAGAGAGAGAGAGAGGGGGGGGATTAGACATGGAGTCTTAAAAGCAGAGTTTATTTTAATGTATTAGTAAATGTATTAATACTTTTAAAAGAACAGTGCCCATATTACTGTAAAAAATATAATAAGCTCAATAGGTATATGTATCCTAGAGTTATATTAATATTGAGTAAAAAAATTATAAATTGTTAATTATAAATCAATTTCAAAATGAAAACAAACAAAATCAACAGTATGCCTAAAGATATACTGACTGAACTTAAAACAAAGTTTCTAATGGAGCTCAATAAGGAATATCCGCCTTACGACAAAATTCTAGTTTCATTTTTGTGTCTGCCCCCCCCCACCTATTTCTTGCTGATGAGGAGATTATGTTCCAAGATAGAAAACGATTGTCAATTATTGTCAATAATTATTGCCAATTTTAATAAAATGAACATCGTTTCCGAAACGATCGTACACTCAAGTTGATTTTGTTTGTTTTTCCTTTTAAAACTGATTCATAATTAACATGTATTAATATTTTTACTGAACTTTTACTTACTTTTACTTGCCTTAAGTAAGTTTACAGATTTTTTGCACAGACATTTAAGATTGTCGTTGACCCTTCTATATTCAGTATGTTATAACTATAAATCTTATGAGATGACTGACCAAGTTTTATCATTTCATGTTCAATTTAAAAGCTTTATGACGAATTTGAATACACCCTACTAAAGCCTTATTATCAAAGATTTTTAATTTCAAAAATGCAATCCGAACGCGAGGACACTTTAGAAGAAGGATATGCAATAAAATTGTTTTTAACTTGGAAAAAAATGTCACATAAACGCATGGAATCATTCAGACTGCTGTTGGACCATCTTTCATGAATCGAGCATTAGTGTTTGAGTGGCATAAGAGATTCAAGGGAGGCAAAGTCTATGAGGGATGATTAGAGGTGTGGGAGAAGTAAGGAAACCAGAACAGCATAGTAGATTGGCCAAATAAAGAATTTTATGGATAAGTACCGTCGTGTGTCTATAAAGACAATAAGTGCATAGTTTGATGTCAGGGTGGGAACTGTACACACAATTATTTGCGAGGAACTGAAGATGCAAAAGATTTGCGTGAATTTTGTCCCAAGGGTGCTCCATCCTTGTCACAGACTATTTGACCAAGATAGGCATCAAGACAGTTTCTCACCCTGCCTATAGCCCATTGCTCACTGTGACTTTTGGTTATTCCTTAACCTCAAGGAAAACCTTGGAGGCTGTCGTTATGAAACAATTGAGGAAATGAAAGAGGCTATGCGGGGGGGGGGGGTCATTGACACGCTAACACAAGAGGATTTTCACGAAGACTTTGTTCGAATGGTACAAATGCATTGCGGCCAGGGGATATTATTTGAAGGGGGCTAGAGTTTCATGTGTGTACTATCAATAAAAATGCCCATACAAAAAAATTGGGGAAACTTACTGAAGGCATGTCGCATATATATATATATATATATATATATATATATATATATATATATATATATATATATGACGTTTCTGAATTCTGAATTTTTGACATGAGAATTGGTTATTCGCATTATTTGGATTCATCGGACTACTGTTCTCATCTTGAGTGTGATTTTCACAACGTTTCGATCGATATAACCTCCGATCTTCTTCAGGTGTATCTTGTCGAACCCGAGAATGCTTCTGTCGAACTCGAGAATTTGGACGGAATTTCAATAGGATCCCTTTATTTATTCTACGTATATATACGGGGGTAGCGTGCTCTTGTTCCGTCAAGCATGACTGGATAGAGGTCCTAAGTAATTCGAAATTGTAGTTTTCGGTCGCCCACGCTAAAGATTGACCCTTCGACCTTCATGAGTATATCACTTTTTACAATTGATTTTTCCAAGTATTCTAACCACTGCACCACGGGTCCGACAGAAACATTCTCAAGTTCGACAAGATACACGTAAAGAAGGTCGGGGGTTATATCGACCGAACATTGTGAAAATCATACTCAAGATGAGAATAGTATTCCGATGAATCCAAATAATACGAATACATACATACACACATATATATATATATATATATATATATATATATATATATAGTGGAGGTGGTAATTAATAAAAACTGAAGAAAGTGCTCAATACTGTTGTAGAGCAAATATGCGTTTTATTTTTTATTACAGTATCTTTCTGTTAAGTTACATTATTGTTTCGGCTACACGGCCGTTTTTTGGCCGTCTGTAGCGTCCTCAGACTTTTACAGTGATGTAAAAATTAAAGTACTTTCTGTAAAAGTCTGAGGACGCTCCAGACGGCCAAAAAACGGCCGTGTAGCCGAAACAATAATGTAACTTAACAGAAAGATACGGTAATAAAAAATAAAACGTATATATATATATATATATATATATGTGTGTGTGTGTGTGTGTGTGTGTGTGTGTTTGTTTGTGTGTGTAGATATACATATATATATACACACACATATGTATATATATATATATATATATATAGAAAGAGAGAGAGAGAGAGAGAGAGAGAGAGATATTCATATTTTCGGTTATGTAAGTAATATGAACTTTTGTTCAATTTAAATTACTGAAAATAGGTTGATTTACCATAAAAAAACAAAAGAGGTACATATATTATGAATTGATATTAGATAGATATATACACGTGTATATATACATATTTGTACACACACGTGTCTGTGTGTGTGACTAAGTACACACAAAAATGTGCTACCACTCTATAAACATAGCTTCTATTAAGATGTTAATAAATATTCTGACTTGCCGAGTTCAGCTAACGATTTTGCCTTTGCTTTCTTTCGCTATTAAAGCCGACAAAAGGTCTCGAGTGACAGTTACAATAACAATAAAACCTCGTTTCTCAGGAAGAAAGAAATTGAAAAAAGGCAAAACCAAAATAAAAGCGATAATAGGAAATTAGTCATTTTGTCTATTTGCGTCGTTTCATGTCAGAAGCAAAAACGGAATAAGGTGTATGTGTTCTCTTCATGAAGGAGATGATTTTTTACGCGGGAAATTAAGGAAGGCTAAAGTGTTTATCCTAAGTTTCATTTTTAACGAACATAGACACGAAAGTCCAGCTTGAATCAGACAAAATAAAAAATCGAGACAGGAAAACTATAATGATTTCTACCATATATATATATATATATATATATATATATATATATGTGTGTGTGTGTGTGTGTGTGTGTGTGTGTGTGTGTGTGTGTGTGTGTGTGTGTGTGTGTGTGTGTGTGTACTTATAATAAGCAAAATATATATAATCTTCCTAAAGTACATCATAAGAAATCGAGACAGATAAACTATAATGATTTCTAATATGTATACAAATATATATATATATATATATATATATATATATATATATATATATATATATATATATATATATATATATGAATAAAATAAAGCAAGATATAAACGATGCTTTAGACGTTATGCGAATAAAAAGGAAAAACCTAAAAGAGTAAAAACAAAAATAAAATCAACGTTTCGTCCCTATTTCAGGGGACATCATCAAGATTTCTAGGCGAGGATGTACAGGAAAAACGGTCATATATCACATGCGAAAGAGGAGAAGTTTAGTTCTCTTTTTGTTCTGGAGAGAAAAAAAATTCATGATGAAAAGAGAATTTATATCTAGTGTGTGGAGGGGGGTCGGCTTATGTACATATATGCATTTTTTTTTTTATCAACCAGGATCTAAATTAATGTTTTGTTCATTTATTATTATATTACCTATGATTGGGGCTACATTATAAAATCCTTTTCTTTCTTTGATGATGCTAATGTTTGAAATTAAAGCAGATTCAATAAGTCTCCGTTTTGCTCTATCTGGGATGGATTTTAAGATTTTTGCACGTCCAAAGCCGAATGAGTGGCCACTGTGTCGAACATGGCCACTCTTTCGGCTTTGGACGTGCAAAAATCATAAGAGTCAGGAATTCCAGATTTTCTAGTGTTACGTTGTTAGTGTGTTACAACATTCAAATTTTATCAAAAATTTATTCATAAAATTCAATTTTAAAAAGAATCGGTTGAAAAGTGTGATTTATATATTTATTTATTTATTACTAAGATTAAAAAATAAAGCGGCACACTAAATTGAAAAAAAAAGTCTCAATCCGTAAGAATTTGCCAAAAATAATCGTGACTGTGACTAATGTTTTATTGTTTCTTTTAAGAACAACATGTTTACGCTAACAGACTTAGTAGATCGCTCGTGTAAGAGTGCATATTTAATAAAAATTGGGAGTTTTCTTTAGTAAAGATTTGTTTAGGTATGGACTTAAAAAGATAGTTATCAAAAATAACATTTCGAAAATTCTGAGTAAATTCGTTTTATTGTTTTTTTATATTTTATACTGACTGACCCAGTCGATCGCCCGTGTCGAATTTGCTTTAATCATCATCAGCAGTAATTAGTCGTACATTGATTGTACATAATTTTTAGTCGCACATATTTAGTAAAACGCGGAAAACATGGTTTATTTTAACAGGCCAGTTTTTTTAATTTTTACGGGGCGGCGGGGTAATGCCGTGTCGGTACTTCGTACATATTTACATTCCAAAACCATTGCTGTGTTTACATTTTTTGTGAGTCTTCCGGACTTTCAAGCGAAGACGGAAAGACGTTATGTATGTGAAGTTGTTTACTTATGCACGTTGGTTCCAGTAATTCATGTTATCAGTGTGTAAGTGTCTGTTTATAAGGATTTAAAATGTTTCTATTTCTTTTTTTTAGCGCTAGCGAGTCATGTGGAGAGCGACGCCATGTTTGTAAACTTTTAGAAGTGTCCGTTTATCTAGGAATTAGTTTCATTTTGAAATATGAGAATGTCCGATCTCAGCCAATTATAAAGTGCGAAACTATATTAGGGAGCCGTTATTATTTAGTAATCGGAAATCAGGAAGAATATGTTTTCTATGTTTGTCTTAGCCAGTTATGGAGGGTGTAATCATATTATAGTTGAAAAATGTAGAATAGGACACGATGACAACTGATAGTAGTGGTAGTACGAAATATCTAGAGTGAAATATAGGGACTGCTTTCTTTGAAGATGTGATTGTGATGGTGATGCTCCTCGGATGGAATGTAGCATTTTAATACCACAGCTGAATGTGTCTGTAATGATGGTCGAAAGCTACATATAATAGTGGCTAACTGGCGACATGTATTATATTTGTATGTGGCATCTGGTGTTGCAGACCTATGATACTTTGGTACAGAGGGGAATTTATGCAGTCAAATCTGGACCATGCAGTAGTTTCTGGTGGGGCCTCTCGATGCCATAATAGTGGGTAATTGTTAGGCTTTACCTTATCATGTGCTACAAAAAATCCTATCTTTTTCTCTCCTGCTTTCCATCTCTCTCTTGCTCTAACCAAGTCTGTCGACCTGTTCCACGAATCATGTTTTTTTATATACTTTTTAAACTATTACTATACATTGGGTTAAATTGTAATATGATAAAAGATACGAAATTTGCGAAAATATCATATTTAAGCGTATTTGCGAAAATATATTTAAGCGTATTTTACGACCGGGCAATGTCGGACGGCCTACTAGGTTTATTATATAAGTCTGTATAGTGTCTTATTTACACATTATTAATTATCTGTACTTTGTAGCGCACTCTTATTATATCCAGATACTAGTGCTTCTATACAATATTTCTTGTTATTATTTTCATTAAATGATATCTCTGACATTTTCTTTGGAATATTTGAAACAAGTGCGTTTTTCATAGTTCTTATCCAAAGTATTTATTTATTTAAAGGTTTAATTTAGGATATGAAGTTATTCTTATTTAAATTTACTGCTTATAGCCACCAAAATTACTATTTAATTATCTATAGTTATTTTGTGTTGTATTTTCTTTAAAAAAAACTGTAGCAGCCACTGTTGTTGTCTTCCAAGTGTCTATAGTACGACTATGACAAGAGAATATTCTTTTCATTATTTTGATTCCCGAGTGTATACCAGTTAATATCTTATGTTTTTAGATAGAGTGATGTGATGTGGTTCTTGATTGATTATTATTGAATATTCTCTTGTCATATCCGTATTTATAAGTAACGAACAATATCGTTTCAATTTTGTTTATTGCAGACTATTATCCTCATCTTTTCTTAGTTTTTTACGACATTTCGGCCAACTATCCCTCTGTCCTTCGTCAGGTGGTAACCGCGATGGGATAGGAACTCCAAATCTCCTAACTGCATTCTCAGCAATTACTGCCTTCCGTAGTTGTTGGCGTCTCACCACATCAGTAACTGCTGAGGATGCAGTTAGGAGATTCAGAGTTCCTATCTTGTCGCGGTTACCACCTGACGAAGGCCAGAGGAATAGTTGGCCGAAACGTCGTGAAACAACTAAGAAAATATGAGGATAATAGTCCGCAATAAATAAATAAATAATACTCATCTCAATAATGAATTCCAATTAAATAATATAAAAATCGTTTCATTCCTAAATGCTAATAGCATTCCCGATATATATATATATATATATATATATATTTTTATTCCAGAACCTGTACATGTAAATGTTTTAATAACGTGTACTTTATTTATTTATTTATTTATTTATTTATGGTGTTTATGCGAACATTCCCCTGCTTTTTATTGATACCAGCCAAGAGCTCTTTTTAGTATCCTCGTTGTTCCCTTGTGCGATTGTCTGTATCTATCTTGAAGTTGGTTCACCAGGAATATTTGTTAGGACTTCAGGTTCTTCTTCATAAGCCCTGTGGCACCTATAATAACTGGTATGATTGATATCTGCCTATGGTTCCATTTTTTTTTTCATATCATACATGAGACCTTGATATTTGGCCTGCTTCCCCCTTCCAGCTTTGTTCAGACCTCCATCAAGAATGAATAAGGAAACGGTCACTTAAATCGAATTTTAGACCGTTCATTTATATATGCTCTCTAGTTAAGTATTAATATCTATTGAGTTGTAAACTTGGACGCCTCACTTTAAATAATAAAAATATACATATATATTCACACACACACACACACACACACACATATATATATATATATATATATATATATATATATATGTGTGTGTGTGTGTGTGTGTGTGTGTGTGTGTGTGTGTGTGTGTGTGTGTGTGTATCCCGAAACGGGTTTTTTGTAGTAAACAACTGATGGTCCTTACAAAATCATTCAGACTAGCAAAAATTCGTGTGAGTAAACTTTCACGACACTTACACGAGATTTATAGACTTACAAAGTAATTTTCTTTACGTACTTAGGATTAAAAGTTTTGCTTGTTTGTCTATATAGTCTTAAAGGTAGAAAACTTCAAAAACTATATATGTGTGTGTAGTTGGACAGGGTTTTTTTTTTAATTTAATCAAACATTACTAAAAGTAAGAGAATTCGTGCAATTATACCTGTTTTCCCTAATTGTTTCTAATGTGAATTTTGCGTGTATATCAAAAACACTCATGTGTATTCCATACGTATAATAAACGCTTTCAATTCTTTGTGGAATCATCTTTAGGCGACAAAACCAAATGCGCAAAAAAAAAAAAAAATGGGCAAAAGAAGAAAACTTCATATAATAGCAAGACCGCGCACGTGAATTTATTTAGATTTAAAAAAAAATGGTTATTCCCAGAAAAGACGTTTACAATTAAAATTGGGAACTACCAGAAATAGCGGCATAGGAAAAATTAAATGGAGTTAAGTATCTTAAAATAGTATTACTGGTTTTGTACATCATAGTATTACTTGTGGATTTCTGATGTTTAATAAAAATGGATCCGATTTTTTTTTTTTTAAGTTTGTTTCAGAATATATTATTTTAGGATTATTATCTTACAGTTGTCTTGAATATCAGGGATGGGCAATTATGTTTGTAAATGTTAGTACATAGATATAGCTTACCGCTTGTTTTTTAATTTTCTGATCATTTTGTTTTTCATGGGGATTGAGGTATCCTATCGGATGCCAGACATTCACCCACAATTTCAGTCACTGCAACCGAGAGATCTTTTTTAAGATTCTAAGCGGTCGTTTGAGAGCAGTTGTTTGTATTTCTTCTGCACTTAGTGTGGAAAGGTAGGGTCGTGGTTGTACAACCAGGTAATGTTGTTATTATAATAATGAGTTGACCTTCAGCAATTGTATTAGATTCTGGTGTCAAATTCAGCAACTATATGGGAATTATTATTGAGAATAATATAATCAAAATATACCTGATAGGAGGTCATCGTTTTATAGTTAGGAAATGTAATTAGATAATGGTGAGGAAAGGATATATTTGATACGGGACACTTTTTAATTAATGAAACTCAGCATCAGTTTGTTTGCTTTTATTTGTTTTGACAAAGAAATGTATTCGGAACTTTTTACCCACAAGTCTTTGAGAAATGTTCCTCACACTATTTAAGGCATGGTTATGGCATGGTTATGGCATGGTTATGGTTGAAGACAGTTGGGATATTCTCTCAGCTTTCTATGTTTCTATTTACTTGCCTCCACCTGAAGGCAGAGTTAGAAACAAGGTTGTTTTTATTTATGTGAGAAAATCCAGCTTCCCCCAAAACTCCATTGATCGGAAAAGCTATAAAAACTGCTTAAGTCTAAAAATATTTCTCCTTCAGCGATCGAAGACAGGAAAGATGAAGTGTAACTTCAGAACAGATACCACATTTTTACATATTTATTTGCAGAAATACAAAAAGTTACATTTGACCAAAGTAAGCACAAAGTCATTCAAAAGTGTGTGTGTGTGGGGGGGGTAATGTGTTCTATTGATTATCTTGGGTCAAATCACTTAAAATGTATGTCGTTATTTTAACTGGGATCATGCGTCACCAAAATACCACATTTACTTGAGGGTTCGTCCTACTTCAGATTTGAACAAAATTGTTAAATGTTTATTGCTCATGCATGTAAATATGTCTATATATAGTTTCATTGGACTTACTATACTTTAATCCTAACCAAAGAGTCAAGGACGTGTTGGCGATATTTTTTTTTATAGAATTAGCCTGGGAGGGAAATTATTAATTATTTATTTAAACACAAATTTCGTCGGACCTGTTGACTGACTGCGCTAAATGTTTCCTTACAGTAATAACTCACACTTTTTCTTTCGGAACCTTTTTTAGAAAAGAACTGTTTCTAAATCGAGTTTACAAATTTTTCAATATAAGACATTAAAAAAAATATAAAATAGCACATCAATCGGCTATCAACGATGACATATGCACTGAACCTTGGATTTTGCTAATTTTTCTTGAGTTTTTACTGCTGGTGGCCCGAGTCATGTACCGCTCCAAAAATAATCAAAGCAGTTGATACCATTGATAATTGTTAGTACTCCAATAGTGTTCCTAATCATTCTCTTGGAATTCCCGTCTCATTAAACTTTATCCTAGAGTGGCTCTCGGCATTGATAAGCAGCGATCGCGGTAGTAAAAATAGCGTTGCAGAGCGACAGATTGACGGACAGAGATCTTTTGTAGATATTAATGGACACAACTTAAATAAGATGTGTCCGTTAAATCAACTCGTTTAGTGACCAAAACAAATTCCATGTAACAAAAAGCGGTTTCTATTTCGATCTAAAATATAAAGGGTTATTCAGTTTGCGCTTTTATGGAAAAACGTTCGGTTGTTGTTAAGAACTCAATTATATATGAATTACAAAACACAAATACGGAAAAATCTAGATTGTGTACTTAACCAACACAGAAAAATTGTCATATTCCAATGATCATATAAACTGATCAAGTAGTTATATATATATATATATATATATATATATATATATATATATATATATATATATATATATATATATATATATAGGGTCCGCCAAAAAATACATTTAACACCTTTATTATACATAAATGGAATCTACATTCTTTACCATTCTTTTTTAAATGAAGAAGCAATAATATTTTTTTTTTAAAAATACTCCTTTCAAATGGTTACCATTAATGTCATTGCATTTCTGGATTCGGATGTAAAAGTTCTCCATATTTCTTGCAGCATATTTACCGGTATTGCCTCAGTCCTGTTTACAGTGCCTTCTTTGAGAGTCAGAACTGTTCTAGATGGGTCACTTTCGAACACTTTTGTTTTAAGATTTAAGGTAAAAAATTTAACTTTTGTGGAAATTCTTAGTTTTATTTTTCTAGAATCCGTACTAAAATGCTGTTCTGCAGTGATTCGATGGTTTGAAAATGTTTCAGTATATGAATTAAAATAAGCATTATCTTGAAATAGTTGTAAATAATTTTAAATATCTTTACATGTTCGGCTATATTAGTAAATATATATATATATATATATATATATATATATATATATATATATATATATATATATATATATATGGACTGGCTATTTGTAAGCACTTAAAAATAACCGTGTCTGTACCTTTAACTTCTATGTCGACTTGTCCGTTTTGAGTAGGTCACACTCTCTCTTTGAAAATTTTAGAAGCTATCTATAATAATCCTTGAGACCTTCTTTTTGCAAACACAGAGAACATATTTTAGGACTTAATATTATTTCTATCTGATTCTTCCATTTCCCCCCCACTTGTTCCCCACCATATTTCCATCTCATATATATATATATATATATATATATATATATATATTTCTTCATTTTATATTTTTAGTCGCGTGCAAGCGTGGAAGTCACTCCGTCGGTCGGTTCGTCGTCGGTCGTCGGTCTTTCGGATGTCCATAACACTTTTGTGCGTGGCCTTTCTGGTTAAGATCAAAGGTCTGTTGTTAATAGATGTTGTTCTTAGTTTTTTAAGCTTTTCTTGGCCTTCAGGCAGAGATAGGCCGCCGTGGGACCGGGAAAGACAAATGGTCTACGTTACGATCCTGGCCGTGGCGAGAATGGTGATTTGGACGTCGCGTCTGCAAGGTTGCCGGGGGTGTTGTCTTTTTCTGATCAGGATCTGATCGCTTTCTTTAAACACCAACTACGGGTGAAGATCAGATGTGATAGAATAAGGCTGCATTTGACGGAAGATGGATACATGTGGCAAGTCTGTGTGTACGAAGAGGAGCCAAATTTGAATACGTGTTCCCCGCCTAGGTGTGGAACGCGCAGTTCCGTAAAGTAAAATTAAACAAGTAGCCTCTCAGCTAGCTGAGTGTGTGTTCCATCCCTCCCCGATTAGGAAGCCTCCAAGATCCCCATCCCCTCTTACCTGCAATTTTTGTTTTCACCCCTTCCTCTAAATTTTACCCATCTTGGAGAGAAAGAAATACAAACTAACCCCCATTCCTTACTCACAAAATTTTCTTTTCTCCATTCACCCTCATCTAGAGGGCATCCCTACCTAGAGACTGACCCGCAGAAGCGAGGTTCCTTTTACAAACCTAGTGGAACGGGCAGTCTATCAACTAGACGGGGTTGGGAGGGTCCTACTAATCACCTTTTGTTTTTTCTTCCCCCGCCCTCGACACAAATTAATTATTGTACCACTTTATTGTTATCTTTTTTGTTTTTACACGTCAATAAAAAATGTTTTAAAAACTGGGAGTTTAAGTAGGACGTCCTTCAATATGAAAGGGTGAATGTGGTATTATGGTGAAAGAAGATACTAGCTGGGAGAAACTTTTGATTTTGTTTAGTTCTGGAGTGACAAGGATGACCAACGACCCCCACAATCCCCCCTTTTGAGTTGGCCATGTGCCTGAGTTTTTTGTTCATCGTTGATTTTGACTGTATTTTTAACATGAATAAAGGATTTAATATCTCAAAGTGTAGTATCTGTTCTGATACCTACATCGTGCGAGGCAGTGCTGTTCTGGCGACACATTCTCGTGCCCGGAACACCTGACAAGCTTTTTGGGTCGCGTTCTGTCCGCACCCCCACTTTGTCTGTCTTTCTCTGCTCTCCCCCACGGGGGGGGATCCGAGCTGATAATTTACGACCTTCCGCGAGGGAGGGTCGGAAACACCTTCTCTCTTCCCTCCACTAACTTCCCACTCTCTCTCTCAGTTCTATCTCCCCTCTTGCCGCCTTTTGGCGCCACCTCTTTTTGGCGCCAAAGTCGGCTCCCCACTTTGAACGCTGATTCCACGTCACTTTTTTCAGTGAATGTTTTAAAAGAGGGACCCAAAACGGACACCCCCAGCCCGGGGACCACCAATATGGATACCCTCAGCCAGGGGGCTACTGCTCTCCAAGAGGACGAATCCCCAACAGGAGAAAAAACAACCGCTGACGGGGCGTACCGCCCGGGTATAACACCATTGGACGCTCCCCAGAAGGGGGGAAATTTAACAACAGCTCCCCAGAGGGCGACTCCCCCCAAAGGGGAGCAAAACCAAAATCGGTCGTAGCATCTCACTCAAACCGCAAAAAGGAGGAGGTGCCAGACCAAAAGGACAATAAAGGGGACAGCGCTCCCCAGGGGGGCTGCTCTCCCAAAAGGGGAGCAGATCAAGAAAATGAGGGGGCATACCGCCTGGACCTCACAAACGAGGAAGGGGCAGATGGCCTCAAAGTAAACAAAAAAGATCATGCTCCCCAAGAGGCCGACTCCCCAAAACGGGAAGCTGCTCCCGAAAAAGACACTAAAAAGGGAGCCGCCGCCCAAAAATGTGACACTCCCACAAAAGGACTGACCAAGAAATCTGGGGAGGCAGGAAGCGTCGCCAATAAACAGGCAGGGGCGACCTCAATAAAAGACCAAAAACGGTCTAACGCCACCAAAGACCCCATACCAACACCAACACCACCAAGAGGGTCTGCATGGGGGAAGACCGTAAAAAAACAACTGTCCCCTCAAGAGTATAGAGACCTGTACCTGACAAAGTACAGACAATACATAGAGGGGGCAGATATAAAACCCATACCAGGTGCCTGGGAGGCGAATTAGGGCAGAGTCCTGTCCTTTGCCATTTCCGATATACCGGAAAACCGCCTCCTAGGGATGAAGAAGGAAGACATG
Organism: Euprymna scolopes; assembly: GCF_053919585.1. Lineage (NCBI taxonomy): Eukaryota > Metazoa > Mollusca > Cephalopoda > Sepiida > Sepiolidae > Euprymna > Euprymna scolopes. The sequence continues at coordinate 55,283,852 of NC_136507.1, read as the reverse complement.
GCAAACTTAACATCCCAGTACTATACCTGTACCAGAGGAGCTTCGCTGTATGGGACATCCTCCTACCCACCAAGGACGATGCGGAGAGACTCTCCCTCCAAGAAATAAAGCATGGGAGAGTCAAACTAATACCTGAATACAAGGGCAAGAGAAGGACTCGGGTGCACGTATTTAATGTGCCAACCCAAATACCTGCGGAAGTGTTAGGATGCCTCTTCAGCCAGTACGGTGAGGTGGAACAGGTGACCCCAGTACGGTCAAAAACTGGGACTCACCTGGGCTGCTACACAATAGCAATGAGGCTGAAGAGGGAGGGTGTTCGAGCAATACCACCGCTACTGACATACAAAGACGCCAGCATAACGGTAGTGGTGGAGGGCCGTCGTCCACACTGCTGGTTCTGCCAAAAGCAGGGCCACATGGCTAGGAGTTGCCCCCAAAGGGTAACCCCTAATCAAACAACCCAAAAGGCGGTCACAACCCCTGAGACAACGCCCGCACCAAAACAGGCGGCAACAACCCCTGCAACTGCAGCACCTACCCCCGCTGCAAGGAAAACCCAAACCACCCAGGAGGCCAAGGGAGAAGAATGGAGCACGGTAGTGAGACAAAAGCGGAAACACATAATCCCTTCTGCCACTGTCCCACCACCAGCCCAAAAATCGAGGCAGCAGCCTCTGCAAATGCAGCAACAACAACAGCCACTGCAGCCAATGCTGCGGAAACAACTGCAGCAACCACTACCGCAGCAGCAAAAGCAGCAAGTGTAGCAGAAGCAGCAGCAGCAACGACACCAGCAAGAGCAGCAACAACAAAAACAGCTGCAGCAGCAACTAGAGGAGCAGACACAACCAACGGTCCCCACACCAATCGAGACGGGGATCAAGCGGAGAAAAGACTGCTCCTCTGAGGATGAATCCGCAAGTGAGAGGGAGAGGAACTCAACCTCACCTCTCCCCGGTTCATTCGAAAGAATGAAAAAGAAAAACAAAAGAAGAAAAGAGGAAGAAAAGGTGGCCCCCACTCCCTGTGAACATACACCACCCCTAACAACAAAATCCACTTCCACCCCCAAACCACACACTGCACCAACACCAGACACCGCACTAACACCAGACACCGCACCAACACCAGACACCACACCAACACCAGACACCAGACACCGCACGAACACCAGACACCGCACCAACACCAGACACCGCACCAACACCAGACACCACACCAACACCAGACACCACACCAACACCAGACACCAGACACCAGACACCGCACGAACACCAGACACCGCACCAACACCAGACACCACACCAACACCAACACCAACACCAGGCACCACACAAACACCCGTCCCCACACCAAGGCAAACTGAGCTACTACCCCAAAAAGAACAGGAAAAGAATGAACCGAGGGAGGGGAGAGACTCCTCTGCCTCTTGCAGACCAACCAAACTAAAGGTCCTTGCCCCTGAGGAACTATGTTATGTAGACCCTCTATCTGTGGCCACAGACATTTCCCATCGGCAGAGGAAAAATTTAAAACCTCTGCTAGATTACAAACAGATAGAGAGGAAAGATGTAAATATCCCCTCAAATTTCCCGGACGCCCCACTCCTAATAACTTTTGTCAGAACTCCAGAGGCCTGCAAGACTAACTTGTGGACAAGGCTGCAGGCCGCTGAAGGGGCGTTTCCGGGAATTGAACTGGTGAAAAAAAATGACCCTTCTCTTGATTAACTGTCAAAACAATGCAAGGGAAGGATCCCAGTGTTGGTCCATCCGTCACTCTACAGGGCCATAAAATTAATTTATCCTTTGGACGTCGGCGGCATTGCGAGAGAAGGTCAGGATATGAAAAACCTGACCACCTTGAGCATGGCACATAACGTCGGCGTCCTCTCCCCAGCTGACTACCTTAGGGTGTGACTCACCCTAAGGTAGGTACCATGGCTTTGAATTTGGCTAGTTTGAATGCGAGGGGCTTGAGGTCATCGGGCGGCTCGCCTCCGGCACGACCTCTTGTCCCTGGGAGTGGATGTGGCTGCGATTCCGGAGACACATTTCGTTTCCTCTGTGGACTGTCAGGTGCTGGCCCGAGATTTTGAGGTTTTCTCAGCATATGGCAGCCAGCCCGCGGGGGAAGGGAGTTTCCGTGCTGGTTAAACGTACCCTGTCCGCGACAGTCGACGTTGTCCATAGAGATGCGGTGGGCAGGCTGGTTGTGGCCGATGTTGCCGTAAAAGATTCTGTGTTTCGGGTGATCGCGGTTCATGCGCCCAGCACCGCTCGTGAGAGGGTCTCATTCTTCAGTCAGCTTGACGCGTTTGTAGATTGTCGGAAGCGGGTAGTGCTAATAGGAGATTGGAACACCATCTTAGACCCCGAGATAGATAAGGTAGGAGGCGATGCTAGAGGATCGGAGAGGTGCGAGTCCAGCCTGGCGGATCTCATTGCTAGATGCGGTCTGGTCGACAGGTTTCGGTTCGAGCATCCGGGGCGGGAGATGTGGACGTGGACCAATAGTGTTCCTCCTATCCAAACACTTACTTGGACAGGATGTTAGTTAGGAGAGGCGAAGTAGACTTCTTATCTTGTCCCACGTTCACTTGATTAGGCCAGACGCATCATAAACTAGTTATGGCCCGGCTGAAGCTAGGAAATAGGCCAAAGTTAGTGGCTCACTGGAAGTTAAACACTTCCCTTCTGGAGATACAAGACTTCCACGAGAAGCTAATAGAATTAATTCAAAAAGCACTAGTGGGGGCGGTTACCGAGAGTAAGTGGTGGGTAGGTCTAAAAGCCAAAATTAGAACCTTCTCCGTCAAGTATGCCCAGCGCCTCGCACTAGATAAGGACAAGACGAAGAAGAAGCTAGAGCAGAAACTAGCCCGGGCTACGGGGGAGGGTGATAGGGTTAGTCAGGAACTAGCCAAGCAGGACCTTCTGCGTGAGAATAGCGAGCGTTATGAAGGTCAAGTAGTCAGAGCTAGGCTTAGAAAGATAGGCAATGAAGCAGTCCATTCCAACACTGACATGCGTTGTGAAATTTCTAGGCGTGGCTCGGACAAGTACATTGCAAAGGTAAGACATCCAGATGGACGCACCCTTGAATCGACTCGGGAGATCTGCGAGGGGTTTCGAGAACATTTCGAGGAGCGTTTTACGCAGCATCCCGATCTTCCGGTCCTTGAGTTTAGTGACTATTTGGCTGACTCTCCCTGCCTTAAGGCGGCTAGTTGCGAGGGGCGGGTGACGGAGCAGGAGGTTTTTACTGCGCTGAAGCAGGTCAGCTGTGACAGATCGCCAGGACTCGATGGTCTGCCATACGAACTGTATTTGAGGCTGTCGCCCATGTTTCTGCCTCTTCTGACGGATGTGTTCAACCATTGGTTTGCTCAGGGATCCATCCCGGGGCAAGTCACCAAGGGAGTGAACACATTGCTGAGGAAAGGTGACGGGCATGGTGGGGAAGAGATAGACGATTACAGGCCCATAACTCTGCTAAACACAGAGTTGAAGATTTTGGCCAAGGTCCTGTCGAATCGGTTGCAGGTTGTTATCGGCGAGTTGGTTGAAGCAGAACAGAACTACGCTGTGAAGGGGAGATCGATTCAGAACAACTTGCACCTGATCCGTACGATCTTAGAGGGAGGGATAGATGACGACACGGAAGCCGCGCTGATCAACTTAGATCAGTCCAAAGCTTTCGATAGGGTCGACCATCGTTTCTTGGCATCTGTCTTAGAGGCCGCCGGTTTTAAACCGGACTTCTGCAAGTGGATCTCCGTGATGTATCGACAGCCCACAGCCGTCGTGCAAGTCAACGGAAAGTGCTTGAAACCATTTGTTATCTCTCGGTCGGTTCGTCAGGGTTGTCCACTGTCGCCCCTGCTCTATGTTCTGGCTTTGGAGCCCCTGCTCCGCAAGCTGAGACGTGGGGAGACAAATTTGGCCCTGCGCGGAATTGCAATACCTGGTGGCTAAGCCGCCAAGGTATCCGCGTTCGCCGATGATGTCACGGTCTTTGTGTCGAGCTTCAGAGACATTGAGATCGTGTCGGAGCCACTCGCTCAGTATGAAAGAATTACAGGGACTCAGATAAACCGCAGCAAGTCAGTAGAACTGCGGTTGGGCGCCTGGAGTGGCAACGCCAACCTCCCGGCGCCCTTCAGCTGGACAGATGGCCCGGTTCGGATCCTCGGCGTGTGGTTCGGACCAGGTCTCCAGCTTGACAAAAATTGGTTGGAGATACGGTCAAAGGTGGAGGCTGCAGTCAATTCGTGGTTTCCTAGGAAACTTTCCTTAAAGGGTAGAGCTGAGGCGTGCGCCACTTACGTCTTTCCTCTCATCCTTTACCAACTGGCCGTACTTCCCCTGCCTGCACAACACCTAACAGCTCTCGTCGAACTCTTGTCCTCACTTCTTTGGGACAGAGGAAGACACTGGGTGAGCAGACAGGTCTGTATTCAACATCCGTGTGAGGGAGGCTTGGGAATGCCGGACTTGAAGTGTCATCGAGACGCTGAGAGGCTGGCCTTCCTGAGCCACTATATGCAAGATGACCAACCGTGGCACCCCGTGGTTACTGCCACCTTCCCCGACCTCGTTCTTGACCCTTCTATCGAGAGCCATCGCAGGCCACGGGGAGAATCTGCCTACATGAAAGAGTGCCAAGCCACGCTAAAACGACTACCAAGGTCCAGCGACCTTGTGATTGCTACCCGTAAGGAACTCCACAGGTATCTAGTGAGGGGGGCTGCTGACGACCCGCTATGCACGCGTTTGGGTTGGCAGCAGAGTGAGATCTGCTCCGCGTAGAGCTGGGCGCCATGTTCGAGTCATCTAAACAATTCAGAGTTCTCTCTCACCTGGCGATTGGCCCGAAATGCACTTCCACTCAACAACGTACAATGCAGTTCTGGGTTTTTGGAGTCACCTGATTGTCCCCGTTGTGGGACAACGGCCGTAGAAACGACTGATCATGCTTTCTTTGATTGCCGCGAACTCCGCCGGTACTGGTCGTATGTTGGTGAGGTGACAGCTCGCATCAATCCTGAGCATCCTCGCCCAATTACCGTATCCAATGTCGTGGACAATGTGAGGCCACCGTGGGACCGGGAAAGACAAATTGTCTACGTTACAATCCTGGCCGTGGCGAGAATGGTGATTTGGACGTCGCGTCTGCAAGATTGCCGGGGGGGGTGTTGTCTTTTTCTGATCAGGATCTGATCGCTTTCTTTAAACACCAACTACGGGTGAAGATCAGATGTGATAGAATAAGGCTGCATCGCGCGGCATTTGACAGAAAATGGATACATGTAGCAAGTCTGTGTGTACGAAGAGGAGCCAAATTTGAATACGTGTTCCCCGCCTAGGTGTGGAACGCGCAGTTTCGTAAAATAAAATTTTACAAATAGCATCTCAGCTAGCTGAGTGTGTGTTCCATCCCTCCCTGATTAGGAAGTTTTCAAGACCCCACGTCCTCTTTCTTGCAATTTTTGTTTTCACCCCCTCCTCTAAATTTCACTCATCTTGGAGAGAAAGAAATACAAACTAACCCCCATTCCTTACCCACAAAATTTTCTTTTCTTTTCTTTTCTCCATTCACCCCCATCTAGAGGGTATACCCACTTAGAGACTGACCCGCAGAAGCCAGGTTCCTTTTACAAACGTAGTGGAACGGCAGTCTATCAACTAGACGGGGTTGGGAGGATCCTACTACCCCCCCCATTTTTCCCCCCACCCTCGACACAAATGAATTATTGTACCATTTTTATTGTTATCTTGTTTTGTTTTTACACGTCAATAAAAAATGTTTTTAAAAAAATTGTGAGTTAAGTAGGATGTCCCCCAGTATGAAAGGGTGAATGTGATATTATGGTGAAAGATACTAGCTGGGAGAAACTTTTGATTTTGTTTAGTTCTGGAGTGACAAGGATGACCAACGACCTCCACAATCCCCCCTTTTGAGTTGGCCATGTGCCTAAGTTTTTTGTTCATTTTCAATGTATTTTTAACATGAATAAAGGATTTAATATCTTAAAGTGTAGTATCTGTTCCGGCAGATACTGCAAGCAAAGACCATATGTGGGGGTAACCCCACATATAAGACCTTGGTCAATGTAGGGGCAATCCTTCATACCAATTGTCACTATCCAGCTCCTTTACTCCTCGGGGAGCTGGTCCCCATTTCCCCTTCACTCCTCACATTAAAAATCGGCCTTGTGCCTAATTTGCTCTGTGGGGGAGCAAATAAATACCGCTTTTCTTGGTCTTTTGGCCAAGATAAAAGTGTAGTATCTTTTCCGGCAGATACTGCAAGTAAAGACCATATGTGGGTGCGACCCCACATATAAGACCTTGGTCAATGTAGGGGCAATCCTTCATACCAATTGTCACTATCCAGCTCCTTTACTCCTCGGGGAGCTGGTTCCCATTTCCCCTTCACTCCTCACATTAAAAATCGGCCTTGTGCCTAATTTGCTTTGTGGGGGAGCAAATAAATACAGCTTTTCTTGGTCTTTTGGCCAAGATCAAAATGTAGTATCTGTTCTTACTACATGCTGTACTTATGTTTGTAACTTTGTGACATAAAGTGTGGGATCACTTTTCTGTATTAATTTAATGTAAAATGATCACCGATTTACAAGCAGTCAGTCTCAAAGCCATTCAAGTCATTCTCCAGATCATTCAAGTTGTTTTTGAAGGATTCCAGTTATTTTTTAGCATTCAAGTCATTCTTAAAGTCATTCAATTCATCCTTAAGTTCATTAAAGGCATTCTAAGTCATTTACTTTTTATTTATTTAACTCATTTCAGCCCATTTTTCGGTAATTTTAGTTTATCTTTAATAATTTCATGTCAATCCTACATTCACGCATTTATTCATTACACGAGAGTACGCGCCTAATGGCTATCGGCCCTATTTAATTCATCATGATTTTTGTCTGTACATAGCTATTAATAAATTTTGTACCACTGTATATATATATATATATATATATATATATATATATATATATATATATATATGAAACTGATTTTTAATTTAATTAAAATTTTATTTTTAAATTTAAAAATTTTTTTAAATTTTTAAATTTTAAATTATAAATCACATTACTTAATATATATATATATATATATATATATATATATATATATATATATATACTCAGCTTTATTTCAATCAATATTGCTTTTTCTACTCTTGCTCGGAAATTAATGACTGATCTTCATAATAAACTCAAGGAGGGTTTCCTATTTGATAAACATTTAAATATGCATGTGTCTTTGTGTATATACTGTTGATATTCTCTAATATATGTTTGTTTGTGTGTGAATAATATAAAATATATAATTTGTATACCTTCTTTTTATAGCTGCAAGCTGGTTTCAATTTCGCTGGGTCTAGCTGATCGCAAGAGGATAAAATAGGTGTTCATGGATAATTATATATATATATATATATATATATATATATATATATATATATATATATATACTCAGGGGGAGAATTGGTAAAGAAACAGGATAAAAAGAGCTCAATACGTTAGTAGAGCTGAATATGTTGCTTTTTTTTAATTTACAACCTCAAGTACTAACTCAATCCATTACAATTGTTTCCACAGACAAGGATTTACTGCCTACTTCGTCAGATGGCAAGAGTCAAAATGAGATGAGAGGAAGATATGATTTTGGGGGGTCACGTATGGACATTAAGAAAACAAGAGAGGTATATACAGAAAAAATAATTATATAAAAAAGAGGAAGTAGAAAGAAAAAGAAAGAAAGAAGCATACATTTGCATCGTGAACAACATAAATTGAATTGAAAAATGACGGGTGTGTGGTTATGTATTTGAAATAAGTTAAAAGTGTCATCAAAGCAGATGCTGTTTGGGGAGGAGGGGTTTACATTAAGTGAAAGGTTTTGGGGGATACTTTGCTTGGTCGCAATGTTGATATGCGTCTAGTTGATCGCATTTTAACATACATCCTATATAACTTATAAAAACGCCCTTGATATGTTAAGTAGGAAAGTATGTATATGGCAGATAGTTAACATACGTCCAGTTAGTTACATTTAATACACGTCCTATTATTTATATCAAGTTTGCGACAATTACGTGATGTAAGTAAAAATTAAAAATAGTTAGGAAAATAGAGAGTTAAAAATTAGAAAAAATAAGAAAATTTAGGGATTTAAAATTAAAAAAAAAAGGATTTTATTGAGTAAGTATTTGAAGGAGCTTGTTCAAAACATTAATGTGCTTAGAGGTATACAAACAATAACCAAGGAAAGAATGGGAATATTTATAAAAACTAACTAAACTAAAGAAGTTTAAAATGACACTATAAAATGGTGTGGGGTTTAGTGGGAATTGCATAGCTGTACAAATGATTAGAAATAGGAATGTTCGGTTACATAATTTCATAAAGAACGGCATAAAACGATATAAAAGATGAGGAAGGTAGGAGCAATTAATGATAAGTAGGTTAATGGTTGTAATTTTTTCTTAGTCATAAGCTAAAATAGGTAATAATGTTAAAGTGTGTAATTATTAGATTAAAGGAGTTATATTAGACCTTTAAAGAGTGTGAAATTACTGAGGAGGTGGAATTTATAGTATCTACTAATAATGTTTCACTTAAAAATTTTAATAATTCATCTCAATTTTGGAAATTATTGATATAAAAATTTTCTGTATAAGTATAGGAAATAGGTAGAGTAAAAAGATTTACAAGCACCAGATTTTATAGGAATTTCTCAGTTAATAACATAATAATAATTAAAAGTGTAACGGGGTATCCAAAAAAGGTTCAAGTAACACTAGTGATAATTGAATAGCAATACAAATGATTAGAAGTAGGTGTGTTTGGTTATAATACAATATGAATAATAAGATACAGAGCGATATAAAGGAGCAATTCATGATGTAGTGATTGTAATTTTTTTGTAGTATACAGCTAAAGTGATTAGGGTAATAATGTTAAAATGTGCAATTATTAGAGTATGGGAGTTATGCACTGCTGATCAAAAATTTAAGAGAACTTAAAAATCTTTAAAAAAAAAAATTTCTTTTAAGGATAGATTTTAAACTCTTCCGACTTAAGGTTACCAATACTACAATCTAAGAGGTTATGGAAACAAAAAGCTAGCTTCCAAAAATTTTATTTAAAAATTTACATTTTTATTAAATTAGGCATTTACACATGATCAAAATTATAAGACCAGAGACAAAAAATTCTATTAAATTATAAGGAAAATTGTATGAAAATTGTATGAAAACATTCAACAATCAAACTTAATAATGAGTTCTACCTCCACTGCTTTTGATGACTTCTAAAATTCTTTGGGGCATGCTAGAAATAAGGGTTTCCATTACCGTGCGGGGCATCCTGCTCCAGTTTCTGAAGATGGCTTCACGAAGTTTATTTTTGTCGAATATTGTTTGCCATTTCGATAAACCTCTCTTGTCATCCATCCCCAAACATTTTCAATTGGGTTCAAGTCCGGTGAACATGCGGGATGTCCCAAAAGGTGGACTCCATTTTCTTGTAGAAAGCTGAAGGTCCGTCTTGCAGTGTGGATTACAGCATTATCCTGTTGGGATTACCGTCCATGCCCACATAAACGATGATACTCTGTCATCAAAGATGCTTTCTGTACCATGCTAACATAATCAGCTGCTGTCTGACCACACTGCATCTCCTGGAGCTCCATCGTCCCTCTGTAAAAAAAGGCACCCTATACCATTACGGACTCTCCGCCACTATGATGTGTGAAAAAAAATCAAGGGGCATGTTTTTGTCAGGCCAATATCGCTGGAAGCCATCAGGACCATCCAAATTGAATTTTTTTTTCATCAGAAAACAGGACTTTCTTCCACTTCTCAACGTTCCAGGTTTGGTATTCACGACCAAATCTGAAGCGGTCCACTTTGTGACGTGGAAGCAATCGAGGAATTTGTTTACGCTTTTTATTTACCATGCCTTTTTGTTGTAAGTGTCGTCTGATGGTTATTGGACTGCAATCACCATCTGTAACCGCCTTAATTTAACTAGAAGAAAGTCCTCTGTCATTCATAACAATCCATCTGATTCTCTTACTCAATGCAAGAGAAATTTGGGGGGGGGCATACCAAAGGATTTTGCTTTTCCATAATCCTCAGTGTTCTTTAGAAAGTTGCAAATAACAGTTTTACTGCGATTTACCTTAGCTGCTATCGCTCGCTGTGGCAAACCTTGCTTATAGAATCCTAGAATTTGAAAGCGCTCAATTTCGGTTATTTTTCTTGCTTTAAGCATGGTAACACCTTTACACAGTGATTGCTAACTGAACTAAAAACATTAGAATTACCATAAATCTAACAATTTATACCCAATGGTCTTATAATTTTATAGATTGTAGTATTAGTAACCTTAAGTCGGAAGAGTTAAAAATCTATCTTTTAAAAGGTTGTTTTTTTTTAAAAGATTTTTAAGTGGTCTAAAATTTTTGATCAGCAGTATATTAGATGAACTTTAGTATGGTTTGAAGTTGCTGAGGATATGCGATTTGTAATGTGTACAATTAATTGACGTTTCCTTTCTCATGTTTAATAACTTATCTATATTTTTTAAGTTAATAATAAACTTTTCGTATAGACAGAAAACATAGGGAGTTTTAATATTTATAGGTACTAGATTTTTTAAGAATCTCCCCGTTAACAGTATGTATGAGATTATTTTTAATCAAGTTTAGGTAGTGGGTACTTAGGGAGGTTTTGTTGTGGTAGTTGGGATTAGTAAATAAGCATTTATGGACGCTAGATTGATCTTTAAATGAAGTTCCAGCAAGTACGATGTAGTATTTTTTTATCGTTAGGGTTTTCTATTAGAACGATTGTAGCTTTTGTAACATATAACGTTATATATATATAAACGTAGTTTTGTTGTTGATTTTTAAACGATATTAAGGTTATCGTCTCCACCTTGGAGATCCGGTGTTTTCTTAGAAAGTCGCCCTCTTTTTATTTAGAAATATTTATTAGTTTTTTATTTTTTAAAAACAGTAATCTATGTACACGCGTGTTTCGGGGTCCTACCCCTCTTCAGCATAGCTTGAATGTTGTTAGGACTCTAATCCCGGACCTTATGTATTTCAGCCCAGCGTCTTAATGCATCACGCTATGATGCCATAGAAAATTTACTGCTTAGTTTTTATCGTTCATCTATTTACGAAGTTTTGTTGTTGATTTTTTGAACGATATTAAGGTTATCGTCTCCACCTTGGATATCCGGTGTTTTCTAAAACAGTCGCCCTCTTTTTATTAAACCGTATTTATTTATATATATAAATATATATTTTTATCTATCTATCTCTCTCTCTCTCTCTCTATATATATATATATATATATATATATATATATATATGTGTGTGTGTGTGTGTGTGTGTGTGTGTGTGTGTGTGTGTGTGTGTGTGTGTGTGTGTGTGTGTGTGTGTGTGTATGTGTGTGTGTGAAAATTTCTAAAGGAAAAACAAATTACATGGGGGAGAAATCATTAAAAACAAGAGATTTACTGGTTTTATTCGAAACTGTATTCTTGTAGAAGAATTCAATGATCAGAAAAACCCGGTAAATGTCTCGATTTATGATGTGTTCTTTTGTCGAATTGAAATTTACATTTCGTTTTGTCTTTTTCTAGACATCCCGTTTCTACAGCATTCCATATTATGATATACCGCGTATCTTATCCTCACAAACATGGACACGTTTTTCGTTTCACTCAACAGCGTGGCCACAAACTGTGTTTCCGTTTCGGAATCGTCTCTTTGTAAACGATTTGCAAATGCGAAGGTTAATTGCAGAGTCAACAGAGAAAGTGTTCAATCGGCCACAATTGATGGTTGACCGAAGTGACAATAAAGTGGGTCGAGCAAAAAGCCGATTTGCCTACTGCAAGCCAATGGAGACGTCAACTGGCATTCTCTTGAATCAATATTTTAGTAAGCATCGGAAATGTTCTATATGTCCTCCTCTGTTCACTGTTCATCTTTACGATAAACAGCTGTACTACATTAGGCGAGAAAGGCCGATTTGATTGGTTGAAATAGGTCACGTGTTATTAGACAAGCCTATTTTTTTTTTTTTCTTCTCATGTTGTTCTATTTGGGGATAGCGCTGAGATTCGCTTGCTTTCTCATATATTCGAACCGAAGGATCTTTTTAATATTCTAACCGTTCATTTAAGTGCAGTAGTTTCTATCTCTTTTATACTTAGTTTCCCAGGGTATATTTACTAGGTAGTTTTTAGAAATTCTTTTTTATGAGTCCGGTTGCTCCTATAATTGCTGGAATGATTGAGATCTTTCTAAGATGAATTTATTTTCATGTCGTACATAAAACCTTGTAATTTTCTTACGTTTTCCCTCCCGTTGGGGTAAATCGTAGTTTGTGTCAAATTATGATAGTTGACAAAATATTGACTGATTGTGTGCACGATGTCTGCTTTCTTAATTCGGCTTCTTTTCGATTCTGATGGGGAGTTTTTATGTTATTACCAGGTCTATGACAATAGAATATTCTTATTGTTTTGACTCTCGAGTATATATCCGACAGTTAATCAATGAAAAACTACATCACTCTATATAATAACATAGAAGCTATTAACTGATATGTACTCGAGAGTCAAAATAATAAAAAGAATATTTTCTTGTCATAGCCCTAATTATAGCAAAATCGGTTAGCAAATAAATAAATAATTATAACCAGGGGGAAAAAACTAGTTCTAATATGATAGCCCTAGTTATTATATGCATACATAACTAGTATGTTGCCACTTAGCACAAAGCATATCTCGTCATAATTCGTAAAAAAAATATTAAAATGTTAGATCAAACAATGGTCTACACTTTGCGTATTGCAATACTCTTCTGTAAAATTTATTGAGTTAAATTTGTAAACAAGCGATAAGCTTTATATAATACATCTGACACTGCTAATGTCATTTTAAATGCTATTAATTATATTGTCCTTTTTGTATTTCTTACTAAGAAAATTGGTTTAAATTTGTGACAAAATTTTGAAAAAATATAAATTTTTATCCTACAGAAAGATCTTTTTTAATCTTAAAAAAATGTTAACCCTGTAGAAAAATAATTTTTAAGCGTAAAGGAAACATTCATTTTTTTTTTACTCTGAAGAAAGATCATTTTAATCCTGAAAAATGTTAACCTTGTAAAAAAAATCATTTTTAAAACCTGAAAAAGAATCAGTTTGTAGCTTAAATAAAGATCATTTCTAACCCTAAAATCAAGTTTATTCTATCGAAAAAGAATTTTTTAACCTTAAGAAAAAAAATCAATTTTTCACTTTTAAGAAAAATTGTTTTTAACTCTAAAGAAAAACACAATTTTTCACTTTAAAGAAAAATAATTTTTAATCTTGAAAATTTTAAACCCTGAAGAAAAAAATCAATTTTAAAAAATATATTCCAAAAATATAAGACGAATCGAAAAATTTAATAAAAGATTCAATGCGAAAAAGGTTTTAATCCTTTTTAGTCAAATTCTGTTCAAATGTGCATTTTTCTCAGCAAAAGTTTAGTTATTTGAAAGGTATCATAAATGACAATTTTAAGACCCTAACATTCAGTTTAATAAAATTATTTTGAAAAGGAAAGAAATTACACATTCTATTCTGAAAAAAATTAACATTATTTATGTGCATATATATATATATATATATATATATATATATATATATATATATATGAAAAAGTTTGACTTATGTCCAGGTAACCTACATTTAAAATTTCAAGTGTTTAGACACAAAATTGGCGGAGGAGTTTGGTAGAGTCTACAAAATTTACCTCTTTCAACTTTCAACGCCCAAAACTGATTTAAAAGTTTGCTGCATGTTTGAATGCCCTTTATGTTAAATTTCAAATGTTTAGAGCCTAAATTGGCTGAATAGTTTGCTAGAGACTGCCAAGCTAAAATCTTTTTAACTTTGACCTCTTCAGAGCCAAATTTTTGGACAAAAACGATTAAAAATCTTGCCCGATGTCCGAATACACTTTATGTAAAATTTCAAATGTTTAGACAAAAAATTGGCTGAATAATCTGAATAAGTTCATAGAGACCGCAGAGGTCAAATTTGTAAAAACTTTTATCCCAATTTTGACCCCTTAACATTTATTTTTGAGGGCTAAAATCAAATTAAAAACTTTGGTGCATGTCCAAGTAACCTACATCTAAAATTTCATGTGTTTAAACCCAAAATTTGCAGAGGAGTTTGATAGAGTTTTCAAAGGTCACATCGTTGAACTTTGACCTCTTGATAGCCAAATTTCTGGCCGAAAAATGATTAAAAAGATTTTTTTTCCATATCTCAATACATCTTATGTCAAATCTTGAGTCTATAGACTGGAAATTGACAGAGTAGTTTAGTAGGGAAAAATACACACACATAACCAGACAATTTTACTTTTATAGATATATAGATTAGGTACTGGATAAGTTCTTTTGCATGTAACTATGCATATTTTAAATAATAATCTAATGAGTAGCCTTCCTGCCTTTCATAATTGAACTGTCCAATGAGAAAAGCTTTCTGACAAAATATTTTTTATAATCGCACACTCGAGAAATGATATTTTACACTTTAATCAGACCTGATAATGTCAAACTTTTTTTTTTCGTTCCTTATCTTCTTATTTATAAAAGCTGTAGGTCAACCGTTCGCTAATCTGACCAGTGACACTTCGTGGAACATAATTACTCCTGGCAAACATGTTACCATAGCAACAGTAATTTTTAACAAAAAAATTATCTCTTAAATTTACCGTTTTCCTGTTTCTGAAAATTTTAGATGAGGATAACCCGCGTTATTTAAATTATTCGGATTTCTGTTCTTATTTTGAGTATTAGTCTTAAACCGTTTCAGCCGATGTAACCTCCGACCTTCTACAGTTGTATCTGGTTAAACATGGGAATTTTTTCTCGAACCCGTGAATCTGCACGGAATTTTGAACGGAATCTTTTATTAAATCCATGAGGTTAGCATGTTCTCGTCACATCAGCCATGACTGGGTAAAAATCTTAAGCAATTTGCAATTGTATGCTTAGTATCACAAGGACACGTAGCCTAACGGATAAGGTATTAAGTAAAATCTAGTTCTAAGTGATGTGCTTTTGGGGGTTAAAATTTCAATCCTCAGTGCGGACGATACTAAATACCAATGGCGAATTATGTAAGACTTGTACTAGGTCATGGCTGACAGAACGAGAGCATGCTACTCGCATGGATTTAATAAAGGGCTTCGTTCGAAATTCTGTTCAGATTCTAGAGTTCAACAGAAAGATTCCCGAGTTCGCCAAGATACACCTGAATGCGGTCGGAGGTGACATCGGCCGAAACATTGTATGAATTACACTCAAGATAAGAGCAGTTGTTAGAATAATTTAAGTAATACAAATTGTGTTTTCTGTATATTTTCTTGTCTTTTTGTGAATCCCCGGTTGTTTCTTTGTACTGTGTAAAAGTGAAACTCTTAGATATCCGAACTTTGTGTGGGAAATTTCGGTATTGTTCCAAATCGTTTTGAATTTCTCATTGGCACTTAAAATAAGCAGCGCCAATTAAGGCCAGGGTTGGCCTGGAATTACGCAACCCTTGTTTCACAATTGACTCTTCGAACAGGCAGCCTAACAAATTGTATTCTTTGTCTCTCAAGACTGAGCGAAAGTCAATTAAAAAAACGGTTATTTTACGCTGAAGCAGCATCTACTGTAATCGATTGATTGTGTAACAATTCAATGAATACGTTGTGATGTTAGCCACAGTAAGATGATAGCAATTTAGAGTTCATACTGTCTCCAGCATAATAGATCTGACGGAATTTGAACACGGCATAACAGATTTCATATTTCATGATGATATGAATCAGGGCAATCACTAACCTCTTCATTAACTCTCCTTCTCATCGATCGATGTCTCTGTCCAGTCTCGAAAGACAAAGGATACCCCCTGTAGGGGCAGCTGCACGTGTAACTGTGAAGCAAGGGTTGCATAATCTTCAACCACACCTCGGCACTGTTTGAGTCCAGGGCCAGGAGAAGTGTTATGAAAAGGGACAGATCCCAGTAAGTAAGAAAGCAAAACTAGATAAGTTTGAAAATGATTTTAGGAAAAGGCTAGAATCGAACCCAGTAGGCAAGTGTTCAAAGATAATAGTTATTGAAATCCTAGGAATGCAAAACGTTTGTCATTGTTCTCGCAAATAACTAAATATTATTTATGTCAGAGAAAGATATTTAATTTATGAATGCAGTTGATTGTTCATTCTTTTAGAAATAACTGGATATGAAATATGTCAGTTAAAAGAATGAACAATACGAGTTTTAAAAATAATTAACAAAATAGGTTAAAAGAGATACAATTAAATTTAGGAATTTCTTTTGTTTATCAGCGGTGTATAGGTACATGCTAAAAGGGCACCGGTAAATTGAAACCTTATAAAGTCACATTGGTTCAACACACCTTAAACGTTATAAAGAAAGGAGATTCTCAATATATTGAGACAGGGTTCGAAGTTAGAGAAGAGTTAGACAGTCAGTCCGGCGGAGAGACAGAGCCAGATAGAGCTTGAATCTGCCACACTGTGAGCTAATGTCCCTTAGAGGCGAAGGGGGAAGAGGAGACCATGTAGTCGTAAAGGCTTGAATCCCTGACAATCATCAATCATCCAGCTTTGACAGAGTTCAAATATAGATTTCGTAGCCTAGTGGCGGGGTGCCCTTTTCTTTTCCCTGTAACCTCCTTCTCACAAAAGAGACGTTGCGGGCCTGTCTCCGCTTTATCGTTATTTCATGGCAAGTGCTCATCTAAGCTCCAATCTATGGTCTACCGAGCCAAACTTTCACGAAAAACACTCGTCTATCTGAAACCACTATCAATAATTTCCCCCACTCTTTTTCTGTGCCTAAATCTAAACGTAGATTCCATTAACAAAGCTTCTTTCTTAGAACTGCACGCCTGTGGAACTTTCTTTGGTTTGTCTGCTTTCCAACTGACTACAATTTAGTCGTCTTCAAGTCCAACGTAAACAAATTCTTGTTGAATTTTCCCCTTAAGACATCCAATTTACCAAATTTCCACTACTTACGATTACTACAATATTATCCCACTGACTTCTGTACACTCATTAACTCTTATCCTCGAGTGGCCTCTATGCCTTGATAAGTGGCGACTCCTATGTAAGAAAAAAGAACAACAACGAAATGGAATATAATTTTTCTAGTCTATTGTGTCATTGTTTCTGATTATGTTGCCTGCGTCCATCTTGCCCAACCTTGAAATATTATTAACCTTCCACCAATGCCACCGCCACCACATCTGAAACTGGTGGCATCAATTTCCTTAATTTACAGCCGTTTCTGTGTTTTTCTTTTCGCCAATTGCGCACTGTAAACTGTGCATTGACATGGCGCCGGTGGTTTCCCTGAACGCTCATTACGAAAAGCTAAAAAGTCAATAAAATAAAAAAACAAAAAAAAACGACTCGCGACAAAGCAAACATCGTGTATTTGAAAAGCTACACTGGTACAGTTGTGCTTGACACGGATATATCACATTGAATCCAACGTTAGTTTGGAAAAAGGGAATTTGCTCATAAAAAAACAAGGCTAATATCTGAAATGTTTCTTTGCACAAAATATGTTGGGGTTTTTTTTCTTACTACAGTCACCACTTATCAAGTCCCAGAGGCCACACAAGGATACAGTTTAATGAGTATCAAATGAGACAACACTGTGATGATTAGTGATGGTGGAAATTAGGCAACAATTAATTATTTAAGCGGACGGCTCAAGATCTTGTTTACGTTGGAGTTGAAATCGACCATGTTATTTTCGGATAAAAAGAAATTTCACAAAAAAGCAGTTCTGAGAAAATGTGGAATCTATAGATATACGCACACATGAATAGACATAGTTACAGGTGTGTGCGTATGGGCGTAGGTGTATGCATTCTTTTCGTTTTTAAACTAAGATACAACAGCATAACACCAATTTATTCCCCTTGATAATCATCGTGAAAAACCAAAAGAAACTCTAAAATGAGGCTAATATGCGAGAAGCGATAGAAAAAAAAGCCAACCACGGCAGCACAAATATTATGCATTTGAAGAACTACACGATTACAGTTGTGTTGAAGTCTAATAAATCGCATCGGTACGAAAGAGGGCTGTGATTATTAAACAATGTCTGAAATGTTCCTTTGAGCGAAATATAATTTTTTATTCTTGTTAATTAGTATTTTTACTTACAGTCTTATTTTTAAACTTACATTCATGATAGTATTGTCTTTTTTAGGAGGCGGCTCATTGCCGCCTCCATTAGTAGCAGGTCGCTTCCTGCTGGGTTTTAGGTCTTTGGGTTTTGGGCCTTAGGAGTTGCCTCTTGGTCCTCCATCGGTTCTATATTACATAGAGAGTGCTACCGCCTCTCTGATAAAACAGAGTATTATAAAGTTCTAAAATGTTCATACCTTCACTATTAAATTTTTCTTGGTTCATTCTTTGGCGTTTTGGCAAAGATTTGGCAGTTTTTGATATTTATATTTATAATAGTTTGTGCATGAGGCAGCTTTTTTCCCCTTAGGATCCCTGTTATACCGTGCTTTTGAGTCAGCACGTGAGGCAGCCTTCTTTCTTTCTGGTTCTTTGTTATAAAGAGCACGTGAGGCAGCTTTTTCCCCTCGGAATCCCTGTTATACCGTGCTTTTGAGTCAGCACGTGAGGCAGCCTTCTTTTTTTCTGGTTCTTTGTTATAAAGAGCACGTGAGGCAGCTTTTCTCCCTCGGAATCCCTGTTATACCGTGCTTTTGAGTCAGCACGTGAGGCAGCCTTCATTTTTTCTGGTTCTTTGTTATAAAGAGCACGTGAGGCAGCCTTCTTTTTTCTGGTTCTTTGTTATAAAGAGCACGTGCGGCAGCTTTTTTCTCCTCAGAATCCCTGTTATACCGTGCTTTTGAGTCAGCACGTGAGGCAGCCTTCTTTTTTCTGGTTCTTTGTTATAAAGAGCACGTGAGGCAGCTTTTTTCTCCTCAGAATCCCTGTTATACCGTGCTTTTGAGTCAGCACGTGAGGCAGCCTTCTTTTTTCTGGTTCTTTGTTATAAAGAGCAGGTGGGGCAGTTTTTTTCCCCTCGGGATCCCTGTTATACCGTGCTTTTGAGTCAGCACGTGAGGCAGCCTTCTTTGCCCCAGGATTTGCATGATACTTAATTTTTATTATTTCAGCATTTTTCTGATAGTATTCTTTTTGCTCAGATAATACCTTGACTTTGTTTTTTTCATAGTCTATATTTCTCTGAGCTTTTTTACTACGTGCTGACTTTGGCATTTTTTTATTAAATGTAAACATATAACACTTATGTGTATTTTACTATAATATCACTTATCTTATAGCAAGACAACTCTCGTAGAATTGAGATATTGCCCCGTCACCAATAGTTAAAGTGTGGAACAGTATATACATCAATAGTGTAGTTGTTATCTTTATATGAAGTCCTAATCAGTGACAGTGTAGGTTACTTGGTTAATTTATTGTAGTTTATTTTAGAAAACTTACTTGTTTTTATTAGTAGATTGTGTATAGTAGCCACAATATCTAGTTATTTTTGTGGCTAGGGCTTGGATTTTAATTCTTTTTGGTCAGCTTCCAGTGAGTTCTTAGAAGATGACTTTCTTGCAGTTTCTTTTGCGGTTAATTTAACTTATTTCCTTTGGCGTTTGGTGAGTTCTTAGAAGAACTGGTCTGATCTACTTTTCTTAGCGAACGAAGAGATTCAGCTGCATTTAACAATGGTTGCTATAGTGTATTTTTGCGCATGCGTGAGAATTTCAAGTTTCCTCCTTATTTTTCAATAGTTTGACAGTAGTCATGTGTCTTTCTGCCAAGAGCGACAGACGTCAGTGTTAGCCGTGATCGTCTAGAGGTTAGGACCCCACGTTGTGGCCGTGCTAACCTAGGTTCGAATCCTGGTCACAGCATTGACATTTTGTACATAGTTTACAGTCCAAAATCTGAAGAATTATTTGTTTTTATAACATTGTTTTTTGACGTCGTACTTGCTCATAAGTTACTCTTATAACAATTTTGATCAACTGAGATAAAGATTTCGTGGTTTCATTAACGCTGGTGGGTTACTGTTTAAAGAAAAAACCTTAACGTTTACCTTAAATATTCAGCGTCCAAGAAATATAGGCCACTGGCAAACTGGAACGTCTGTGAGCATCCGGTGTATTATTTGGAGCTGTCCCTTTTGAGAGAAGTTCCGTGTTCGAAGTGGTCTGTCTACATTGGGTATATAGTGTTTAAAACTTGTTATTACACGTAATCTTATTTAATTATGGAGTTAGCTAAAAAGCGATGGGTCACTGCACTTCTCCGTGTAAAGAGCAGTCGATTGATGCTTGAACTGTTGTCAGAGACCGTTCGTACACCGAGATACATCGTCTCAAAAGAAAGAAGAAAGCAGAAGAAGAAAGAAGAAAGAAGAACAATTGGCCATTTTTGTACCCTTTTTTTTTTGCTCTCTTTTGACATTTTAACCGTTCTGACACTCGCTGAATTCGTAAGACGCTTCTGACACTCGCTGGATTCGTAAGACGCTTCTCTGTAAGAATATGTGCTTTTTGAAACTTATAAGTTGATTTTAGTTGAGATTTGGATAGTTTTGCTTTGTAGGCGTATATAGGCGTGTACGGGCCATCCCTATATAGAGAGTGCTACCGCCTCTCTGATATATATATATATATATATATATATATATATATATATATATATATATATATAATGAAAGAATGACAAACGTCTATATTCCAAAGTTCATGATGTTGACCATCTTACAATTTATTCTTTTAATTCAGTTGACATTTCAATTCTTGACAGCATCTGTACTAGCAAGAATTGTAAATGTCAACAGGATGAAAGGAATAAATTGTAAGATGGTCAACATCATGACCTTTGGAATATAGACGTTTGTCATCTATTCATTATATTGCTCTGTTATTACATTGGTCTTCTTAAATAAGGATTGGTGTATATTATAAGGAAATAAAGTATATTTCTACAGAAATATATATATATATGCATAGATCATCGTATAACGATTAGATCACTCTCTGACTGACGTAAATGAACATTTAAAATTAAAATGTTTAAATTCAACGCTATTTCACGCGGTTAATGGTAGCCGAATGGATACGGTCTCCGCTAATTGAGCGAGAGATGTCTCGTGGTGCGGGGTGCGGGGTTCGAATCGTTCGGCTGGTGTTAATCGTGACACCCTGCACTGAAGAATCCCGAAAGGATGAAACACTAGTGTCTGTAGGTATTTGATTATTATAGCAAAAAGATAATTATATATATATATATATGTATGTATATATATATATATATATATATATATATATATATATAACAATTATCCTTTATACTTACAGGCATTAGTGTTTCATGCTTATACGATCATCAGTGTAGGACAACAATTCCTACCGGGCGGGAAATGCAAACACAGCCAGGAAGTCACCTTCGACTTCATTAGTTAAGCCTTCAAAACCGGGCCACCAAACAATTGCCACGAGAACGAAGGGAATTACTAACCAATTCAGGCGAGACATTAGACAATCCATAATGTTCGAATGACAGGAAGTCGTGAACATTGCATAAATGAAAGTTGACTTTCTCTTAGTCTTACTTCCCAGCTAGTTCCCATACTTATATCATACTCATATCAAATAATAATAATAATAATAAATATTACACCTACAGAAACTAGTGTTATATATATATATATATATATATATATATATATATATATATATATATATATATATATATATAAGGTTAGTTCCTTGCTAATGGGGTCAGAGATGGCTCTGTGGGCGGGTTCGGTTCCCGACCGGTGGTAATCGTGTCACCTTGCACTGATGGTTCCCGAAAGGATGAAGCACTAGTGTCTGTGGGTATTAAAAATAATTATTGTACTATATATATATATATATATATATATATATATATATAGATATAGCTGTGTGAAATACGTGTGCATATATTTGTAATAGATAGTCTAAATTATTCAAGATAAAATTGTATGATTGATAACAGTCAAAAACAGAGCATATATAAATCTATATCTATAAAAGTGAAAGTGTCTGTGTATCTGTGTCTGTGTGTGTGCATTTTCCTACGCAATAACTTCTGTCAATTTTTAGTCTACAGACTCGAAATTTTATATACAGGGTACTGAGATTTTGGAAAATCTATGTGATCAGTTTTCGGCCAGAAATTTGGCGATTAGGGGGTCATTTTCAACAATTTAACCTTAGAGAACTCCACCAAACTCCTCCGATAATTTTCGGTCTAAACACTTGAAATTTTAGATATAGGTTCATTAGACATGGATCTTAATAATTTGATTTGAGCCCAAAACAATAAATTTTAAGGGGTCATAAGAGGGGTCAAAGTTAAAAAAATTGACCAC
Source organism: Euprymna scolopes (assembly GCF_053919585.1). Classification (NCBI taxonomy): domain Eukaryota; kingdom Metazoa; phylum Mollusca; class Cephalopoda; order Sepiida; family Sepiolidae; genus Euprymna; species Euprymna scolopes. The sequence goes on along the minus strand of NC_136507.1, from coordinate 55,261,323 downwards.
TTTTTTTTTGCTCACCATACATCTCCAAATAACCGAACAACGCCGGGCACCCATGCTAGTATATCTATAAAAGTGAAAGTGTATGTTTGTCTGTATGTGTGTCTGTGTATCTGTGTGTCTGTGTGTGTGTACATTTCCCTACGCAATAACTCTGTCAATTTTTAGTCTACAGACTCGAAATTTGATGTACAGGGTACTGAGATTTTGGAAAATCCATGTGATCGGTTTTCGGCCAGAAATTTGGTGATGAAGTGGTCAATGTTCAACGATTTGACCTTTGAGAACTCTACCAAACTCCTCCGACAATTTTGAGCCAACGCACTTTAGATATAGGTTCGTTGGACATGGATCTAACTTAATAACTTGATTTGAGCCCAAAACAATAAATGTTAAGGGGTTATAATAGGGGTCAAAATTAAAAACATTGACCACTTTTTTTGCTCAACATACATCTCCAAATACCCGGGCAAGGCCAGTAACCATGCTAATAAGCAATAAATGCTAAATTTCGGTGACCATGTTTTTATTTATTTCGCAATCTTCAGTGTATTTTGACAGTTTATTTCGCACGTAGATAAACAAACAAAAAATTATATATCAATCTAGGATGCTGCTCTTAAGAAATCAAAAAATTCTATCCAGTAAATATCCAGTATAAGGTAGGAAACAGAAAAAAAAACACATAAGCAAGCCATTTAAATCCAGTTTCCACGCGGAACATGTGCAATTTTCATGGCTCTTTGTTGGAAAAATGATGGCTACGTGAATAGAACGGGAAAAAAATTAAGGTTTTCCTCGTGGGAACTGGATTTAATGTTACTTGTAGCAGCATGACTCAACGTAAGTTGCTTGTTTGTGAATTTCTTCTGGCGTCGGACTTTAGATTTTTGAAGAGCAATATCGATGAACAACCCTGAATTGACATATAATCTTTTGGTTGCTTATCAATGTGTGTAACGAACCGTCAAACTACACCGAGGATTTGGAGGTATGTATTAGGTTAGTGCAAAAATAATGTCGTTTTTGAAATGAAGTTGAACGGCAAAAAAATGACATTATTTTTGCACCAATAATAGTTCTCTTGCATTATTTTAGACGTGATAAAAATGAAGAAAATCTTTGTCATTTAAACTTAGCGTTTATTGTTCACTTATATATACACAGAATTTATCTATCACAACAAAAAGAAAAACTAATTATCGATAGAAGGATCTTCAAATAGCAGATCATTTTATAAAAAATATATATCAATAAAAAATATATATCAATAAAAAATATATATCATCATCTTTAAATATTATATATATATCATCATCATCTTTAAATATTATATATATCATCATCATCATCTTTAAATATCATATATATATCATCATCTTTAAATATTATATATATATCATCATCATCATCATCATCATGACGGGCTCCTTGCCCGGACCAATCTGACTCTTCCTCTTCAGAGTTTCCTGTCTTCCATCAGTTGCCTCAAATCTCCAGGTTCACAGTTGGCGTCGTGTGCTATTTTTTGGATGTACGTGGAACTAGGTCGTCCTCTGCTTGCGCGTCCGTGTCGTGGAGTCCATAGCAATACATTACTCACTAATTCATGCTTGCTCCTCAGACAATGACCGGGAAATCGTAGGTGTCTTTCTCTGATGGTATTAGATATGGCAGGTAGGTTGTCATAAAGTTGCTGCTTCGTGGGATGATTTTGCTAAGATATATTTAATATTCTTCTTAGCATACGGGTGTATGTGCCGTCTAGTTTTCTTTCCAATCTTTTGGTGAGTGTCCAGGTTGTAGCACCGTAAACAAGGACAGACTCTACCACTGCCCTGAAGAACTGCCTTTTTAGTTTGTCAGCCAGTCCCGAAGTCCATACTGAATGCAGCCCATCCAATGCGGTCCATGCTTTTGAGATTCGAATTCCGATATCTCTCTTTGTGGAAACTATGTTGCTGCCCAGATACGTAAACTCAGCGACTTCTTTCAGTGTTGATCCAACCAGAGCCCTGATATCTCCTTTCACATTGAAAGTCATAAACTTTGTCTTATCCGCATTTATGTGGAGACCAATGTGATTTGCAGACTTTTCTAGCTTATGTAACAGTGTTTCCGCATCAACAGTGTTGTTCGCGAACAAAGCAATATCGTCTGTGTAATCTGTATCAGTTATGTGTGCTGATTGATGACGTCTGTTTCTGGATTCATTTAGGGTGAAGCCTAGTATGTTGTGTATATCAACGGAGGTGCGAAGTACAAAGTCAAGACAGACAATGAAAAGAAAAGGGGCAAGAGTATCCAGATGGATGTCGAAAAATTCAGTGTCCTCATCTGGGGACCTAACCATTGCTCGAGTGTGCTCATATAGCATCATGATAGCATTAATGACTTCATTTGGAATGCCATATGCTTTTAATATGCTGGCCAGTCTTCCTCTATGTACGGAGTCGAATGCTTTGGAGAAATTTACCAAGATCATGACTGCCTCAATGTTTTTTGCTTTGACTCTTTCAATCAGTCAAATACTTACTGTTAGGAGACTGATATATATATATATATATATATATATATATATATATATATATATATATATATATATATATATATATATATATACTAACAAAATTACTCGTCGTTGACTGGGTTCAAAAACAGCCTACAGAAAATCGACTCTGATTTATGAAATTATGATAGGTTATGAAAAGGAAGAGTTGTAAAGAGATAGCTTCGAATTTGGGGGTATCAAAACCAAAGCAAAATATGATGAAAGTAAAAATAAAATAGATAAACTCCATAATTTATTATACTATACCTGTTCACACTTAAACACTTATCACAATATTCTGTGGATCTATATTAAAAACTCTGTTAAACTTTGTGACATATTTCCATTCTATGGAGGTCAAGAGCGAACGAACACCCCATAATTTTATTATACCATATTTCTTCAAACTGAAACATAATTATCAAAGTATACTTACGCAGATAGATATGAAAAGTGTTTATTAAAGCTTGTGCCTATTTCCATTTTATGGAGGCCAGGCGCGAACACAGACCCCACAATTTTATTATACCATCCCTATTTAAGTTAAAACATACTTATCAAAGTATTATTATGTACATCTATATCAAAAACACTTGTAAACTTTTTTTTAATTTCTAAAGTTTTTATTTCCATAGTTTGTGGACCAGGCGCGTACGCAGACCCCATAATTTTAATGAATCATTATCATGCCAGATCAAACATACCTATTCCTGTGTCTCGATACATCTTCTATCATTATACGTGATCAGTTTTTTTTTATAATAGTCAACCATATAGGAGCTTATTCGTGACCAGACACACACACAGACGTTAAGCTTTATATATATATACTAGCAGGCTTCCCGGCGTTGCCCAGTCGTAAAATATGCATCGATATTATATTTTAATTAATATAGAATTCTTGTTTGTTATAAACTGAACTAATGTAAGTACGAAATGTAACATTCAATTCCTTTAAAAATATGAAATTAAAATTTAAAAAAAAACGGAAAGAAACTGTGACATGTGCATGCGAGTATTATGGTTTTTTCTTGTAATTAAAAAAATACTCGAATCAAGTACGATAGCAATTTACGAGGTTGACACGATCTTTAAACAGTGTTTTCAAACCTACTTTTTCTTAAAATAAGTAATCTGTCATGTGAACGATTCACACATGGGTATTAGTAAAACAGTTGACAAATACAAAAATCCGACGACCCTCAAGTAAGAATTTTTCAGGTTTTACCCCTTAACAGTCCTTTTTCCGGATGACAAAAATGTTTTCCACATGTCTGAATACCCTGTATACCAAATTTTAAGTATGTAGATAAAAAATTCGTTGACTACATAGATTGAGAAGTGTCCTCACACACACATTCTCACTTTAACAGATATGTAGATATCATAGGAGATTCATAAAGTCTAATTTGGGAGAAAATTACATTTGTATAAATTAATAAACTGAAAATATTTTAAATTGCTTTTTGAACTTAAACCTATATATATATATATATATATATATATATATATATATATGTGTGTGTGTGTGTGTGTGTGTGTGTGTTAGTATGTGTGTGTTTATGTGTGTGTGTATTAAGGCAGTATTTCACTTTGATATAAGTTTGATTTAATAGAAGTGAACGCTTCTGTTTATTCTTTTTATGATTCAGTCTTTCCAATTGGCTGACTAGCGATTTGAAGTCATGTTCCAGTGTAGACATGAACTCTTATAAGTACAAGTACTTTCGGCATGTATAAGCCGTCGTCAGGCACGTGATGATTTTGGTACAAATTAAAATATGTGAATTTATTAAGAAGGCTCTATTTTAAAATATTTTAATATCCCTCCCGCCTTCGTAACGAGCCTTGTTGATAGTAGATTTATATGTTCGAATGAATAGGTATTCGAGGCTAAGGCTTTCATTTAAAACATCGAGGGTAGCAGTGTTTTTAGTGGGTATATTATGAATGTTGTGTGCTGTTATATGTTGGCGAATGGAATTATTTAAACAAATCTTGGTAAGGTAAAAATTGAACCTAAGATATGCCATCCTCTCTCTCTCTCTCTCTCTCTCTCTCTCTCTCTCTCTCTCTCTCTCTCTCTCTCTCTATTAAATTTTATTGACATAAGCCCATAGTATTTAATAAAAAGATGATGGCATATCGTAGACTCAATTTTTTTTATTTGCAAGTGTGTAACCAAAACGTATATATTAATATATATTACATATATAAAATATGAAGTGAGTAAGATTCACAAAAATTCATCATCGATATTTCATTCTGAATAGCCTTTTACTTCTAGCACATTATTTACAATATCGAAATAACTTTTGCTCAAGTTTCATTCGTAAAATACATATTCTGCTTGTAAGATTATTATAATGGAGACATTTTTCAATATTACATAGTAACCGCGACCGTTTATTGCATTAAAAACAACAATATTCTATTTTTATTAGCTAACAGACAAACAATTACATAAAACCTTTTCTTAACATTATCATTAAAATTTAGTAAAATTATATATTACCATGCACTCCACGTATACCTGTGTTGTAATGTATTACTGTGGTACTAAAAAAGACAAAATAATTACAGATAAATGTAACTCAATCTTTTTGCCTGTTGAATTATTTGCTTTTTTTTTTACTATTTCTTTATTAAATCTATGAAAAAGTAATAAATATATAATATGAAAATAAACTGATCAAAATTAGTTGAATCAAAACAAACACTGCATACATAAAGAGCTAAATATTATTTCGCAGATTATTTTAGTGCGGAGTAGACAGCGAATCAAAAACCATGTCTCTTATTAAATATTGTATCCCGGTGTTATGGGTGACAGAAAGGTAAATGTTAGGGTATAACTTCCACGACTTCCCTGTATTTCTTTATTTCAAGACAGAAAAAAATTCTGAACATGGCTAAATATTAAGATCGATCATATTTTTAAAACACAGACCAATATTTAGACTACATCGCGGATGAAATAAAGCTTTTTTCTATTAGTTAAATAGGAAAAAAAGCTTACTTTACTTTATATAAAAGATAAGTACTCACGCACGATCAATAAAAAAAATACATTTTCAAACACGATGCCAGTAATTAAAATCTTTAAAACTTTTGTTTTTATTTTGATTATTTGTTTTGGATAGAAATAAAAAAGAAATACTCGAAACTTTTGAATAAAAATTTTAAAAAAAGAGATGAAATTAATAACAAACAGAAAGTCAGACATTTTCACGATCAGATTTTTATTTACTTTTGAACATGTTTTTTAATGGTGGAAAAGATGTTACATGTTTTTGTGTTTGGTTGTAGATGCAGCCACGCATCCATATGAAAAGTATTGTCTGTTGGTAGGTTGAATTCTCAGCCTTTAGCGTGTTTCAATAAATGTTAACATTTTAAAACTACAGCTTTGGTTGACTAAGGAGTCTTTAACTTCTTTAAAAACTGCAAATTCCATTGGTCTGTCACGCTAGATTTTAGAAAATGTATTTTCGTTTGCCTGTCACGGCTTATTTTGAAATTGCATTTGTTAATTTGTCACGCATTAATTTGAAAAAGCATTTTCGTTTGTGTGTCACATCTGATTTTGAAATAGCATTTTAGTAGATTTGTAACGTTTAATTTTGAGATTACATTTCTGCTGGTCTGTCACGTTTAATTTTGAAGTGTCAATTTTTGGGTTTGGCACACTTTATTTTGAAGTAACATATTCGTAAGTTTGTCACGCTTTATTTTGAAATAGCATTTTCCTTAGTCCTTCACGCTTCATTTTGAAATAGTCTTTTCGCTAGTCTGTCACGCTTTATTTCGAAATAGCATTTTCTTTTGTCTGTTTCAGTTTATTTTGAAAGGGCATTTTCTTTTGTCTGTCACGCTTTATTTGAAATAGCATTTTCTTTTGTATGTCACGCTTTATTTGAAATAGCATTTTCGTTTGTCTGTCTCAATTTATTTTGAAAAGGCATTTTCATTTGTCTGTCACACTTTATTTTGAAATAGCATCGAATGGACAAATCTTATGCGTGCGCGTTCTTGTATTATTTGGATTACTCGGATTATTTTTCTCAGCTTGGTTGTTATTCTCGCAACGTTTGGCCAATGCAACCTCTGAGTTTTCTTGGACGCATCTTTTCGAACTTGGTAAAATATTTTGTATTTTCGGTAGCTTACTACTTCAATCGCCTATTTTAGGGTGAAATGGGTTTCACCTTCATTTCGGTTTTAATCCAAAAATGTATTTTTACTTAAATCATGTTTTAGTGCGTGTATGTGTGTGTATGTGTGTGTGTGTATTTAGGCAGCATTCTTACTTTCTCTTCTTCTTCTTCTTCTTATTATTATTATTATTACTACTACTACCAGTAGTAGTAGTAGTAGTAGTAGTAGTAGTAGTTTTCAGACAGATCAATTATTGGGATTTACTGATCATGTTCCTTAGAGTCTTAGTGACAAGTCACCTCTGTTTCCAGTACACTTGCAAATTAGTTTGTTATCGTAATAACTGCTTACAATTGATTTCTTGCTGGCAACGATCATTGGCCATCTTATATTTGGGACGTGACAGTGGCTCAATGGTTAACGATACAGACTGACGAACTAGATGTGCCAGTTCAAATCCTGTTTGTTCAACAAAAACACTTTCATTTAGGATGTTGGTAACCTTCAAGTGGTCCCTTCTGTAAGTAACAAATATCTTTCTAAAAGGAATTTTATTTAAAAAGAATGCCAACAATAGAATCATTCGAAATGAATGGTGGTGGCAATAAAGCTTCTCTAAGGTCTCAGTTCTATCAACACACTTCTAATAGAGATCGTGTCCGTGCTCGCCTTTCTTAATCTTTCCATTTTCATTGAATCTTGACAATAATGTGTATACCATCATAGTGTTTGTGTGTATGTGCGCGTTTGTATTTTGGTGAAATTTATGGCATTTTTTTGCCGTTTCACATCCCTTTGGTTTGTATGATGTTGTTTATATTTCATTTATTATTCCTGTTGTTACATTTTGTGTCTGGCAGTTGTTGTTGCCGATTCCATGCTGATAGGCAGATAATAACAAGTGACCATAGGCTATCAACATATTCTTTTCTCAATTTTTTAGCACTTTCCGCAAAATTATGGCGGTTCCCAACAAGCCAGTTTTCTGAAGTACCCTAACATTATAATGGATCCTAATTTTCTAAATCCACTTGTCAAATCCATTTTTTTTTCACAGTCCCAAAGGCGCCCACTACAACAAGTACAACTTCTACTTTCTTCAACTTCCACAAACGTTTTATCTCCCTTTTAAAGTATTAGTACTTTTCGATCTCCTTTTTTCCCCCTCCACATTCACTTCAGCTATATCAATGATTATTGCCTTGTGTTCTTTTATTTTTTCAACAAGGCTAAATCTAGTCTCCTTTCTTCAATTACATTATCACATTTGTACATCCATATTCCACGATAATTTCACATTATCACTATTATTATTATTATTATTATTATTATTTTATTATTATTATTATTATTATTATTATTATTATTATTATTATTATTATTATTATTCCTTCCGTGTGATTGGTCAGCCTTCATATGTTATGTGGATTAGTTCCCACATTCAAGGATTTTCCTTAAGATTTTAACTGTTTTCATCATTGCCGTCCATAGTATAGTCTCAATCATCCTTTGCATTCCAATCCTTCCTACTCCCCCCCCCGAGTATTTGAATTGTTACTAGTGCTACTACGATTATTATAATTTGTGATTGGAGTCTTAGTTGGGTCCACCTACAGGAAAAGTTCGCCTAAACGCTATAAAAATGTCAATGCTAGAGTCATTCAGTGAGTAACTGCCTCGTTTTGCCTTTCAGGCTGGGATCAAGGTGTGGTATCAATTTTGATGCTACGCTAATTTATCCTTAGTCAATGAAGGGGAAACCCTTCTAGACTAAAGAATTTTTTTACCCTAATCCAGAGTGCCCCTTTGTAGGGAGGAGAATATTTCCCGACACTAAAACCACCTTTGTATGTTCATGTCTCATAGGATTTTCATTTTCAAGTACTGTTGCCGGCTTATATTTATACCGCATGTCTGTGCTTTCGAGATGCAGTTGTTTGTATAAGTCCCAGTGTACTGCCCTTCCCACTCGGTTGTGTCTGTTCTTGTATTCCTTTTGGGCAAGTTTGCTGCATTCACATACTATATGGTTTATCGTCTCGTCTCTTTGTCCACAGAGTCTTATGTTTTGTCGATCTTTGCTTTGATGTGGTTGGTTTTTATCGATCTTTGCTTTATTATTATTGACTCACATGGAACTTTCACACAAGTCAACAAAAGATCGGTTTGGAGACCTGTGGTGTTCTCCGGAATCTGAGTGACAAGTCTTTCCAGACGTCCAGCTCTCTCTACCTCCTTCGATAGCATTTGCAAATAAATTATTATTATTATTATTATTACTATTATTATTGTCATCATCACCATCATTAATGTCATCATCATCATCATCATTATTACATAAAATGTTTGATCTTGAAACAAATCGAAATTTCACTCTAAACAATTTCCGCGATAAATAAAATTTACCCGCTCATTCTTTCGTACTTTCTCTCCATTTCAACAATCTTTTTTACATTTTAGTCGTTAACTTTCATCCTGGTTCCACTATTTTCCTGTGTTCTTTTTATAAGTGACGCTTGGTTCCTTTTCTTTCCTCCTAGAAAAAAACTATAATCAAATTGACGTCTTGTTGAGACAGAATTTTTTAAGATCATGAACACAAAAATTTCTGAAAAATTGTGTTATTGAAATTGAGGGATAAACACTTAAGGAAAATGTCTGATTTATTTCAGAGGCTTGCTTCAAACATGTTGATTTTTATAGCTTACGAAAACCGTGCAGAAAAAGAGTTATTTCTTCAAGAAATGCACAAAATTAATATTAGATTTGTCATATATATATATATATATATATATATATATATATATATATATATATATATATATATATATAATATATATATACATATATATATTATAGTCATCCATATATATACATATATATATATATTATAGTCTTCCATATATATATATACATATATATATATATTATAGTCTTCCATATATATACATATATATATATATATATATATACTAGATGTACCCTGCCACGCGTTGCTGTGACTCAATTTGGTGTAATGGAAAATTCTAATAAAAAGAGAAAATGCATGTTTCTTATATTCTTAGTACAGTAATCCACTCTAAAATAAAAAAAAATAAAAAATGAATAAAAAATGATACTCTTGCAGAATTGGATCCTGATCCTCAGGATTACCGTCAATCATGGCTTGGGCTCGACCAACAATCAGTGGATAAAGCTAACGTTGAAACGCTAATTTTTCTTCTTTCTTTCTTTCTTTTCTGTATACAAAAATGTGAGTTAGTAATTAATATTTGAGTGATGGGGGGGGGGGTACTATACACAGATTCGAAAAAGTTGTCCAAAAACAAATGAAAGCAAAGGTAAGGTAGGTTACATTTCTACCTAACTGGATAATTGTTTAGTGTTTTTATGTAAGGTAAAATGTTTAATCGGCTGGAAAAACAGAAATGGTTGCAGACTGTTGAATACGTTAAGTTTGGGAAATTAAATTGAAAACTAAAAACTATACAATACAGTGTCAAAAACCCACCGAATATGTTACCATGACATAGGCTGACATAATCGGTGGGTTTGTGACAGTATTTTGTATAGTTTTTTAGTTTTAACTCACTTTCTCAAACTTAACATAATCAACAGTGTCCGCCACCATTTGTATCTTTCAAGTACACCGATAAACACTGTTTTTCGAGCTGACTAAACGTTACATTAAATGAAAAGGGTTTGTATTAACAGATACAAAGAAGTTGTCAAAAAATGAATATATAACAAATACATGTTATCAAAGGCAAGAAAAGTAAATGTTCTACCTAACTGGATAAGATTATAGTGTTTTTATGTAATGTATAATGTTTAATTAGTTCAAAAACATGCAGTGTTTATCGGTATATTTGAAAAATACAAATGGCGGCAGACTATCGAACACGTTAAGTTTGGGGAAATTTTGGGAAAATGAGTTTAAACTAAAAAACTATACAAAATACTGTTAGGAACTCACTCAATATATGTTACTGTGATGTAGGCTGACATATAATCAGTGGTTTTAAATTTTGATCGATACAGGTAACGACTTTTAAGAGTCCCTTTTAGTGATTACCTGGTTTGAGGATAAATGGCAAATCTGCCCCAAAAATCCGGTATTATTTTACTTTAAGGCCCGTCTCATGTTCGTATATAACGAAATATTTTATTGTAGATTTCAGTGTACTAAAAACGAATCTGCAAACCGTTTCCGTCGCAAAAAGAAAGTTTTCATGATATGAAGAAATTATTTTTTCGAAAGTGGGTGATCACTTTTCAATGTAAATTTAACTTAGAATGAGCACCCACTTTCTGGCCAGCTGAGAGAGGGGCATTTTTCTGTGGGGGGGGCAGCCGACCCCCCGCCCCTCTAACCAATTTAAGCAGGTAATTTTAAAGGATTTTCCAAGGGTAGAAAGAAAGCCCCCACCCCAAAAATCGTGGCCACAAAGTGGGTGGTCATTTTACGTTAAATTATTATGGAAAAGTGATCCTTCACTTTTTTAAACTAACATTTCTTCATAACTTGGAAACTACTCGTTTCCTTTAATTTTAAAGGTTATTTTCGTTTTCAGCGACCCCGAAAACCTATAGGAGTGGTAATTTTAAAGGAATTTTCGAGGGTGGAGAAATTCCTCATATTTACCTTTTTTTTTTTTTTTTTCCCCCAATAACATAAGAAATTAAGAATTAGACAAATTTATGGTGCTAATGCACTTACCGATCCGTACTATTTTTAAAATCGTATTTCCAAGTTTAATTAAAGTTTTTTTTTATTGAATTGTATTCTAAATAATGTTAATGCTTCAGTACTGTTCCTTGTCTGCTTAAGTTTAATTTTTGTTTATTAAATTGTTAGGTGAAAGTCCAGAATAGTTACAAAACACCCTCTTCTCCCCATGTTAAGAATGGCTTTTTAAATAATAACGTTATTATTTCAGCACAGATCAATAAGTGCACGAGTACCCGATTTCTTTAATAAAGAAAAAGCATTCATATTTTAGAATAGATGCAAAACTCCCTCCCCATGTTAAGAATAGCTTTTTAAATAACGGTATTATTTCAGCACGGTACCTTCTCTGCATAAGTACTATCTTTTGTTTATTAAATTGTTAGGTGAAAATATAAAATAGTTACAGAACACTCTCCCTTTCCCATGTTAAGAATGGCTTTCTTAATAGCGTTATTTCAGCACGGTACCTTCTCTGCAAAAGTACCATGTTTTGTTTATTAAATTGTTAGGTGAAAGTACAGTACTCATGCAGAGAGTGATCCGTGTTGTAATAATAACGTTAATATTTAAACGTTACATTAAAATGTAACATGGGGAGGGGAGGGTGTATTTTAACCTTACAATTGAATAAAAAACATAATAAAACTGTAATTGCCTGGAAATACGATTTAAAAAATAGCGCGGACAAAAAAAAACTGTACTTTACCAATCTTATATCGAAAAACAAAAAAAAAACTCAAAAAGCAAGCAACCAACCTTTTTTTGGCCTTATATAATAAAGAAAAAATGTGTAAATTAAAAAATTTGGAAGATAAACAAATGAATTATGTTTTTTTTAATAGCGTTATTTCAGCACGGTATCTTCTCTGCATAAGTACCATCTTTTGGTGATTAAATTGTTAGGTGAAAGTATAGAATAGTAACAAAACGTCGTCCCCATGTTAAGAATAGCTTTCTAATCCGTGTTGTAATAATAACGTTAATATTTTAAAAGCCATTCTTAACATGGGGTGGGGAGGGTGCGGGAAATACGATTTAAAAAATAGCGCGGACAAAAATAAACTGTACTTTACCAATCAATCTTATATCGAAAAACAAAAAAAAAAAACTCAAACAGCAAGCGATCAACTTTTTTTGGGGCCTTATATAATAAAGAAAAAATGTGCAAATTAAAAAATTTGGAAGATAAACAAATGAATTATGTTTTTTTTTTGTTTTTTTTACTTATCGAGTTAACAGAAAATGGAATCTTTCGTCAATTCGTGGCTGTGAAATGAATCGAACCGGAAGTTCAGTTTTATCAACAGAACAGATTCGCAGTAACGGTTAAAAAAAATATTTATTTTATTTGATATTTTAATTTTAATAATTCGCGAGGTAAATTTATTTTAATAACATAAAGACATACCTCGACTCTAAAAATGGGTTGTCTGGAAATTTCAAATAAATTGGTAACGTAGAAATATGGTTTTATTCGTTTAGAACGAACCAACATTTACATTTTTATATATATATAGATTATAGTCTTCCATATATATACATATATATATATATATATATTATAGTCTTCCATATATATATATATATATTATAGTCTTCCATATATATATATATATTATAGTCTTCCATATATATATATATATTATAGTCTTCCATATATATATATATATATATATATATATATATATATATTATAGTCTTCCATATATATATATATATATATATATATATTATAGTCTTCCATATATCTACATATATATATATATTATAGTCTTCCATATATATATACATATATATATATATATTATAGTCTTCCATGTATATACATATATATATGTATATATATATATATTATAGACTTCCATATATATACATATATATATATTATAGTTTTCCATATATATACACATATATATATTATAGTCTTCCATATATATATACATATATATATATATATATATATATTATAGTCTTCCATATATATACATATATATATATTATAGTCTTCCATATATATACATATATATATATTATAGTCTTCCATATATATACATATATATATTATAGTCTTCCATATATATACATATATATATATTATAGTCTTCCATATATATACATATATATATATATATATATATATATATATATATTATAGTCTTCCGTATATATACATATATATATATTATAGTCTTCCATATATATACATATATATATATTATAGTTTTCCATATATATTATAGTCTTCCATATATATATACATATATATATATACATATATATATATTATAGTCTTCCATATATATATTATATATATATATATATATGTATATATATATATATATGGATGACTATAAAATATAAATATCTATATAAAATATATGTATATAATATATATATATAAATATATATATATAATATATGTATATACATATAATATATATATAATATATATAAAATATATATATATGTATGTGAATTACTATAATATATACATATATATATATATATAATATATATAAAATATATATATAAAATATATATATAATATATATATATAATATATATATGTAAAAATATATATATAATATATATATGTAATATATATATATATGAAATATATATAAAAAATATGTAATATATATATATATATATATATATATATATATATATATATATATATATATGATTTGATGGTATTAATCTTCTTTATAATAAAAATTGGGCTGTGATAGAATGTAAATTTGACCCCATATTGAAAATAAGTTTCCAACAACAGACTATTAAAGATTAACAAGGAATAGTTTTGTTTTGCCAATGCTTAAAAAGATTTATGATAAAGGAGTCACCGCTTATCAAGTCCCGAAAGCCACTCCTGGATAAGAGTTAAGGAGTGTAAGGTTGTCACTGAGACCACGATTTAGTGATCGTTGGTAGTGGAAGTAGAGTGATGGGGTGACACGTCCAAAACTTTCGTCTTAATGAAGACTGCTGTAGTCAACTGGATAGCATGCCAGTGGAACAGAGTTTCACAGAGGGTAGTTCTAGGAAAGAAGCTTTGTTCATGGAATCTGTGTTCAGTTTTAGGTACAGATAGCGATAGGGAAATTGGTGGTCGTGATGGTAGCTAGACATGTGTTTTTTATGAAAGTTTGGCGCGGAGGGACCATAGATTGAAACTCAGATGAGCACTTGCCATGAATTAACGATGGAGAAGAGACAGGCTCGCTACGTCTCTTCTATAGAAAAAAAGGTTGCAGAGAGGAGAATAGAGCACTACCCACCAGGCTTTGAAGTCGGTTCCGAACGCTGTCAATGCAGGATAGCGTGTCTGAGTAGGTTTTTTATACCTTGACTAGGGGATTGAAAACTCTCAAAACTCTAACTGCTTCAAAGCAATAAACTGCATGGGGGTTGGAAATAGTACGACAAAACTGTAGTCTAACCTCAATGTATCTGATTGGCTATAGGTTCAATGTTATATGAGAGTTAACCTAACTTACAACAGTTGATATCATCGTAATGATTTTCGTTTATGATTTTCGTTTATAATTTTCGTCTATATTCTTAAAGGATTTCCGCGGAAATTTACTCGGAAATCTTTGCGGAATCGGAATATATGAAGAAATCTACATCGAGAACACATATATATTTAGAATATCCCCATTTTTTTTAAATCCCCAACGCTAAATGCAACAGTTTTTAATATGTACAACAAAAGAGAGACTAACACTATATACATTTCCACACACAAAAAGGCCGCGAGCACAAATAACATTGACAGGATTGATAAAATAAAATTTTACATGATTCTTTTTGCAAATTCCACCTCTATCTCCTTAAAACGCAATATATTCCGACCTGACATAAACAAATCAATGAATATATATATATATATATATATATATATATATATATATATATATATATATATAGAGAGAGAGAGAGAGAGAGAGAGAGAGAGAGAGAGAGAGAGACGAAAGTTTCTCAAGGGCTATCATCTCAGGAGAAAATCGATAGCGTAAAAAATAATATTATGTCGAAGGTTTAAAGAGTTCTAATGGGGAACTATTGAATGTGCTAAAAGTAGGGGGACAACTAAAATTAAGTTAATTAACGTTTAAAAACGACTAAAATATTGGCACAACGAGGGGAAAAAAGATTCAAAGTTCTCCCAAAGAGAAACAATGCGTTTGCTGTATCCTTTTGCCGGCACAAAAAAAGGTTTACGCACCGCAATAGAGACGGACTCCAAAATCTTTAAATGGTTTCTGGAGTCCGCCCTATGTAACACCTCGAACCATTCTATTTATATCTATTGGCACAGCACGGATTGTCAATCAAATGCTGGCCAATAGCGGAGTCCAAGGCTGCAGAAGGAGGGAGACTACCAGACCCCATCCTCCCTTGTCTGATCTTCGATGGAACATGCTGGTTTATACGAGTCAAAAGATGCAAGGACGTTCGCCCAACATAACCAGCTTCGCACTGGCATTTGAATTGATACACAATATTGCTATTTTTGATGTAAGGCAAATTATCCTTGCGAAAAGAGGGAAAAGCAGGTCTCGTAGTATATACCAAACGCAAGGACACAGAATAAAAGTAGTCGTAAATACTTCTGCGAATCTGTTTGGAAAGTCTATTACTCTTTTCCCCAATCCACGGTAATTTTAAATAAACCGGCATTTCAAAGGTCCAAACTTTTTAGGGGATTTAAAATCCGCAACCTTTTTGAAAATACAGTCATCAATAAGGTCAACAGGATAATCATTATTGATAAATATTTCCCTGATCTTATCGAGTTCGGCGTCCAAATTTGTTAGGTGAACATGAGGACTCTATGTACCAAAGTATTAATTAAGCCAATCTTACGTGATTTTGGTACAAAAGACAACCAGTTCACATATAGGCCAGTAAATGTCGGGTTCCTATAAATTGTAGTGAGAAAGCCCCCCCTTGAACGTTCGACAAGAACATCCAAGAAGAGAAGCGAATTGTCCTTCTCACTTTTCATAGTGAACTTTAGAGCCCCATGCAAAGAATTCAACCTATCAAAAAATATTGACGCTTCACCTTGCGATGGAAAAATAGCAAAAGTGTTGTCAACATATCTGAAATATGTAGTGGGTTTTGTTATAGAGTTGAACAGAACAGATTCATAGTATCCGACAAAAATACCCGCTAAAGTTGGGACTAACGGGCTCCCCATAGAAACCCCGCCGACCTGACAGTACATAATATCACAAAAACTAAACTCCACAGATTTTGTACACATTAAAACGAGTTCAATAAGAATCTCTTTTGAAAACTGTGGAGCAGTCAGGCGACCATCATAGAGCGCGTCGATACATATACGTATAGTCCCATCCAACGGTAAGTTGATAAAGAGACTAGAGACATCAAATGAGCACATAAAAGGTGTCTTTGCATTTGAATCCAACCCACGTAGACACTTAACAAACCGAAAAGAATTAGGGGTGCAGTGTGTGGTATATAATTTAGCTCACAGGTTGCAGAATTTCCACAAGCCACTGAGCCACAGAGGGGTGTGCCGAACCAACCATTGATAAAATAGGTCTCAGTGGAACACCTTGCTTATGGATTTTGGGGAGACCATACATTCTAGGACGTTGTGACCCAGAGGGTCTAATCCTGTCATAGACATCCTTGCAAAAAACATTCTTTTTAAATAATGCAAGTAGACGCCTTTGCATTTTGGCCTCGTTCTTGCAAGTATTATCCATCAACTCGATAGGGCCGAGTTTACGAAATTTCGAAACATCGTTGACAATAACTGCTATTTTCTCAACGTAGTCCGATTTGTCCAAAATCACCACTCCTGCACCTTTGTCTGGTTTGCACATATAAATATCAGCATTGGACTTTAACGCTTTCATAGTTTTAAATTGCGTTATGTTCCGCACAAAGTCGCTATGATCGACAGGTGTGTTACTGTATTGGTGAGCTAAGGCAACCAAACTAGATTTCATCCCAAAAATTATTTTCCAGAGAAATTGGAACATTATGTCTAATTTGGAAGAACAAAACTTCAAAGACAGAAAGTGTTCTCTCTTTATTTATACTGGTTGAGGGAATACAAAAATCTAAACTCCTAGACAGAACTCTATTTTCAATTTCTGTAAGTACAGTTTTCGAAAAATTGAAAATATGTTTGCTTCCATTAATGGGTTCACACCCATATCTTCTACGAACCAGAAGAGCAAGTTGTTTATTATTATCTTTGGAAGCATGTTGCCTAGTAAATTGATCACTAATAGATAAATACTTGCAAAAACGGAAAAAGTCAAAAAAGGACAGGAACCCCTTCACTACAGACCAGAGGTAATGACGATTACTAATATACACCTCTAGCTTCTCCGTCAGCTTATTAATATCGTCTCGTATAAACGCAGGCTCCATAGACAAACTAGCTTTCACCCTAGATGCAGCAATGCTTTTACTGATATAAAGTGGGGCCACATCTTGTTCCAGACAAGAACGCAAAAAAAACTATGGATAGGTTGGCAGATCTAATTCTACTCCTTAATCGAATAATATTATTACAAGCGTCAATTTGGTGTTGACTGTACCTCTTCCGAAAATATTTAAATAAATGTTTGGAAGTACAGAATTTATATATAGTTTTAAATAAAAATAATATATATATATATATATATATCAAGAGAGAGAGACAGATGGACAGACAGACAGACACAGACAAACAGAAATAATGCATATTTACGTAAATAAATAAAAATACAAACAATAATAACATAAACTCAACAAAACATTATTTTATATTGACTATAAATCAAACCATCCAATCGCAGCAAATAAAGTTATTATACCTAGTATATCGAAGAAAATATCCGGATTGTCTTATAATTAACTTTTATTTAATAGCAAGAAAAATATTATAATGAAGCCTTAGTTAAATCAGGATATAGAGGTGAAATTAAGTATAATAAAAATGAATATAAGAAATTAATGCAGGAGAAAGTAACAAAGCCGAAAACAATCCATGTTATAACATACAATATGGCAATGCGTAAATTTAGTCGTATAAATGATAGAAACGATATTACTAGTAATAATAACTTAGAAAAAAAGCAACATAAGAATCATACAAAGAATTAAAAGAAAAATAAACATAGAAATTTCATATGGTTTAATCCGCCTCATAGCGCACGCATGCAAAATAATTTATCGAAGGAATTTTATCAAATTATAGGCAAAAACTTCCCAAAAGGGACCAATTTAGGAAACATTATAAACCGAAATACTGTTATCTTCCTCTACAAGTACGAATTTGGTGAAAACTAAAAGTTCTAATAGTACAAAAACAAATAAGGAAATTAATTAATAAATCAAAATATTGAAGTAGAGTAGCTCGTAGAAATATGACGAATGTTTTTTTTTTAGATAATTTTGTAGATAATCTCATTTCTAATATGATATACATATTTTTTCAAGGTTGTCACCACTTATCAAGGCCCGGAAGCCACTCAGGGATAAGGGTTATTGCATGTACAGTACGTTAGTGTGGAGATTTAATAAAGTGCCTACTTAAGGGAGCGGTTCATCAGGAATTTGTTTACGTTGGACTTGAAGATATCCAGGTTGTAGTCAGGTGAGAAGCAGGCAGACAGAACAGAGTTCCACAGGCGTGTAGTTCTAAGAAAGATTTGTTCATGGAATCTACGTTTTGATTTAGGCACATATAAAGAGTGGTGAAAATTTTTGACAGTGGTTTCAACTAAACGGCTTTTTTCCGTGAAATATTGGGGGGGCAGAGATTAGAGCTCAAACGAGCACCTGCCATGGAAATAACGATAAAATAAGGATATTCTCGCAACATCTCTTCTGTGGGAGAGAGGTTGCAGGGTAGAGAAAAGGGCATCCCCCACTAAGCCACGAAGTCTATTTTGTACTCTGTCAAGGCAGGATAGGCTGTTTTTAGCAGCTCCTGCCTAGATATGGCAACAGTATTCCATCCTTTGCATGCTTGGCTTTTATATAGATAGAGAATTACATCAGTAGTGAGATATCAGAATTGCATCAATAGTGAGATATCTTCTGGAGCGGTAGAAGGATCCCACCATCTTTCCAGCGACCTTGGCAACAGACTTGGTGTACGTGTTCCATTTCAGATTAAAAAAAAAAAGTAAAAACCAATCTCAGAAGCTTGTCAAAACATGGGGCTTCTCCTAGACGAGAGCCATCCATTCCAATTGATGCCAGATGGGGATCAGAGCGTTGATGATGTGAAGTAATTGATATCATAACTACCGATTTAATAACAGATTCAGTAATCAAGCAGCATCATTTGAAATACCTACTATAAATAATAAAACTTCATTAGCAAAATGGGTAATTAATAACATTGAATACAAATTGCTAGTAAATATTCAAATAGACTATACTAGGTAATACTAGTCAATATTCATTAAATAAGCCGATTGGTATTAACGAATCAGGTAGGGGAAGTTGAAACAGAAAGTCAGAATAAACTAAATAAATAAACCGAATGTAATCATAGAATGATGGCCATTAAATCTTTAGTTGTAATAGGATATATCTACTTAGTACATTAGAACAGTAATTAAGTAGTATATTTAACATCATTTAAAATTTAATTTAAACCTGTAATGATAAATAATAAAATAAAATATTAAATACGGATATAAATATATAATAACTCGCATTGAATTAGACTTAAGATTTCCTTTTAGAATCCCAATGAAAAGAATATAAATAGAATTATTGTATATTTAGGTTCAGCAAATTAGATTAGTCATCATATACATGTTCGAAACTAACTATAGGTTTGACTGCAATATTTAGACATGATAAATATTATTTGAAATAATAGTTCAATCTCATAAAAATAGAAATGGTGAAAGAGGCTGTAATGTTAAGTTTGAATGACCATCTACATAATCCTTATATGATAATAGCATATTTGACATCAAATACTTAACTATTTATTTATATATTAATTTAATTAATTAACATAATAAATTAGTATATGATAAGTGTATTTAAAAATAAATACAAGTAGGAATTTAATTTGTTTAAACGGCGTAAATTGTACTAATAAATTAACACTTATTTGGAGCTAATTATACATTTTGATTGACATGTTTATACATATTAATTGCATGTTAAAAATAATACATTTTACGGTTAGATTTTAAATATTTTACGGTTAGATTCAAAATAATTAACTAAAAAATAATTAATAAATAATTAAACAAAATTAAATATTAAATACGGATATAAATATATAATAGCTCGCATTGAATAAGACTTAAGATTTCCTTTTAGAATCCCAATGAATGTTTTTTAATAAATAAAATAAAATGAATACATAAATATAAATATAATGGAAGGGTTGAAATATATGTCAATACAACCAGAACTAAATAATCCTAATATAAAATATAGCATTATTGTTATTGAGGCATTAATTTTAAAAGCATACAGTCATGAAACGAATTTAAATAGGTAGACTTATTGGACATAATTTTAAGATATTAAAAATACATATAAAGGAAAACAATTTAGGTATATTTGAGTTCAATAGATTATATTAGGGAAAATATACTTATTTAAAATAGATCTAATAGATATATCAGGTAATCATAGAATTTAATATAATACGTATTTAAGGTTATAATAGAAATGTATAAAATCTTGTATATAAATCTAGATTAGTTTACACCGAAATCGTTTGCAAATATAGAGGTTAAAATAGATAATATAAATGTTAATAAATGAATCAATAATTAATAAATAAAACTACTAAATTAGAACATAATAACATTTAATTAGTGCAGTTAAAACTCACAAAATCTAATGAATATAATTATAATATGTAAGGGAGTTAATTCAGTATACTTCTGACACTAAAGAGGTTCCCTTGAACGGGGAAAACAGATGCATCGGAAAAATTAAGAAATCTATCAAATTACTAAAATTAATGGTTAACTAATCCTAACTAAATGGAAATAATAGAAATATGTTTAATCGTAAAAAAAATACACATAATAAAATATTTATTCTTGTAATAAATAAGGTTATACTTCATCAAATTATTTACGTTTGTTGAAAGTATCTTTACTTATTTTGTCTATTAACTTATTTAATTTTTTGTTTATTTATTACTGATGTATGTGTTTTCCCTATTTAATCCGGTGTTCGAATTATTTGTATTATTTGATAGTACAAATGGCGATCGGTTTGCAGGTGTTTCTTTACCCTAATATTGCACGTGGTAAACTACATAACTTGTTTCAATTTTATATTTTAAGTTGCTTTAGTTTGCGTCTATTCATTATATCTCTGCATTGTGTTGTCATCTATTAACCTAAATTTTGCAATATATACATATATATAATCATATGTGCCATATGTGTATATCTGTGTGCCTGTACGTGAGTATGTGTGTATGTGTGTGTAATGAAAATTATTGAAATAATACTCCAATGAGAAGGAAAATGAAAATGGGCAAACTAAAATTATTCATATATTTATCAACGTTACGTCTTTATTCCAAGCCTTCTTCGAGATGACTGATTTGAAGAAACAAAGTACAATATTTGAAAATATTTTGTACGTTTGTCATGTGAAAAAACAGCCTTTTCGCATATAATATTTTCAAATATTGTACTTATACTTCATTTTTTTATCCCGATGAAGTCTTAAAATAAGGACAAAACGTAAGTGAATATATAAATAATTTTGGTGTGTTTTTCATTTGTCCATCTATATATAAATATATCTAAATATATGTATACATATATATATATACATATATACATATATATATATATATACATATATATTATTTTTAAAATGTAATTATCCACTGACACGTGTTTCGTCGTCTACGACTCATCAGAGTGGCTGTATCTAGCGAGATTCGAAATCGGGACCCAACGGTAATGAGCCTAAACCCTTACCCCTGGACCATCTCGCCTACTGACTGGATATATCGCGATTTACTTAGCCATACAGCCACTCTGATGAGTCGTAGACGACGAAACACGTGTCAGTGGATAATTACATATATATATATATATATATATATATATATATATATATATATATATATATATATATATATAACGAATTTAAATTCAATAAATATTACAATGTAATAACCAATAATATGTATCCGAATAACGTAAGTTATGGAGAATTAACAATTGGATTGCTGCAAGCTTATATCGAACAAATGAAAAAAAGTTCTACTTTTTAGAACGCTTAACAACTGTAACGTTTTTTCGCATAATTGCAACTGTAACGTTTTTTCGCATAATTGTTTCCAATTCTTTACGAAAAGCTGAATCTAAATGTTGTTTTTATTTACTCGCCTCCTCACGATGACGAAGTGCGACTCAAGGTCGGTTTTTTAATATGGAGAAAATTGGACTAAACATTTAATTGGTCTCAATCTAGAATGCGTTTTCTTTTTCACTGACCGACAAAAGAAAAGACGTGTAGTATTAGAACAGATACTACACTTTACTCCTAGCTAAAAGGACAAGGAACAGAGCTCAATTAAATTCATTCAAATTATTCGTTCATTGGTTGTATTTAAAGTAAAATAAAAATTTGTTTTAATCAAACATTATATAATTATAGAAAAATGTTAGCATGAAAAGTAATATTGCAACATTAAGAATTGATTATATAATGTTATGAATTAATTTTTTTTAAATTCTTAATGCTGCAATATTTTAAGTTAAAATTTATTATACTTTTTATTAGAATATCTTCTCCTTTTCTTTTCCAGTTTTAACAACTAGTCCTTTTTTTTTCATGTTTAAGTTTAACCATATTACTTTTCATACTCGCATTCTTCTATAATCCATGAGTTTTTTCAGGTTTCCAATAAATTCACTTGTTCCTTGTTTAATTTCAGTCTTATTTTTTTTTTGCCCCCATAAACACATATGTAATAACAATGTACGGCCCTCGTCTGCTTTCAATAAAATACCCCCAATTATCTCCCTTTCATGCCTTCATTCTGTCTGTTTCACGAGTTACTTATCTTTTCGCGACAGTTGTCGCTGAAATGACGATTTTGTTATGGAAACCAGTCATAAAAATCGTCGCTCACGGTCTTACATATTTTTACGATTTTGAACAGCAGAAAATTACTCATAACTTTTGTTTTACTCAACGAAAATTGAAAAAAAAAGTTCACAATATAGCTAAGAAGGTGATCTATAAACTCCAATAATTGTTTGAAAATTGGTCGAGAATGAATGAGCGGTGAAGCTTTAAAACAGTTCTAAATTACTAAAACTGCCACTTAACCATATATTAAAACACTACCGTGTTTGAATGATATTTCAACATTGGAGAGACAGAAAGCGTTGCTTCTTCGCCGGTAATGCTTAAGGAAAGTAAATTTATCTGCCAAGGTCACGATGCAGAGAGATTAAGGTGATGTTGAAACAATGTGGTAGAATTTTTGTGTTATTGATTAAATTCACTAAATCCATTTAAAGAGAGTCTTCAAAACAAATCTTTCTACTTCCTTTCTCTCATTCACACTTTTTCTGCTTTCCCTTCTAACTGCTCCTCTAAGCTATACTGACAAACATTCGAAACGTTTTCTAATTTCTACAAATGTATAAATAAAATAAGAGTTTTCTACTTCCTTCCGTGTCTCCTTCATTATTACTTTCTATTTCCCTCTAGCTGGTTGTATAAGTCATACTAGCCAACATTTAAGGTGTTTCCTACACAAATGCAAAAATAAATAAGCCGATAATCAGTAAAAAATTTCAAACGGGATATCTTTCTTATGCTGATAGATATAAACGTACGTACGAACTAAAAGTCTATTAACTATTACTATAACATTTGTCCTATTAACTACTGTAAACTCATTAAACCTTATCCTTGAGTGGCCTTTTGGCCTTGATAAGTTTTCACTCCTTTGTAAAAAAAATGTTGATGGATACCATATCTCCTTCAATGTAGATCACGGAAAATTAGTGGTCATCTTCTTTTAGTATCTCTTGTTCAGGAGTTTTTTTCTCTACGGATCTTGCGAAGAGGGGGCTTTTCTCGTGTATTTATTTTTCTTCAGGGGCAAGAAGAGGAACTGTTATGCCGTAAAACAGACAAACCAAGCGAAATAATACATAGAAATACAACCACAAAATCGAAGTTTCAAATTATATTGTTTCTTCAATTTTCGTTGTTGATCAGTTTAAGATATATGCTGAGTGCGTGATTGGTTTAATACTTACCGTTACGGCCTGTGGAACCGACTAAAACCGAGGTCAAATCCTAGTTGAGTCACTGTGTCGAACTATGCAATAATCAATTACGAACGCACAATTTCACCAAATCCATTGGAGAATATTAATAAACTAGCAGGAGTTACCCGACGTTGCACGGGAGATCCGTCCACACTCCCGCAGAAGTTAAAACATAAATTGTATACACTATTTAACTCCTATTGTTCCCTTTCCGATGTATCTATTCATTTATACCTAAAATAATAAAATTGGTCAGTCATCTCCTAAGATTTACAGTAATAATATACTGAATTTTCAAAGTCTGAATAATTATAAATGCCTGTAAGAAAAAGTATGGAAACTTATTTAGCAAACTTACATCTGCTTTGCTATATCTATAGTTTGCACACATATTTAACACATACTGAGTTGCAAGTTATCACAGCAAAGTTTAATGAACATATTTTTCTATTAATATCCTGAAATTTTGTTTATCCACAATATATCCAACATGTGCAACCATAAAATTTGAAATGGAAAACGTACATAAACTTAATGAATGAAAGGGTGTTTAGGCAAAAAAAAAAAAAACAAAAAACAACTACGGTAGGTAGGCGCGAACGTGTAAATGCAATGTGCAATGTCCGGCACGCTAGCCACTACGCCACGGAGCACTGCAACTCAGTTTAGCGATTTTAAGTAACTTAATATGAAAGAAGTGAACGGTTGTATAATGCAGTGTGATATGAAAATGCATTTACTTGAATATCAGCTGCTAAGTGTTATTCGATGAGGCTACACTGAAAGAAAAACAAACGTGTTATAAGTAAGACTTGGAGACCAATTCAGTTTGGAGTAAAACATGGAATCAAAGGTTAGTTCGAAAACGAAATAAAACGAAAATGATGTTTTATATTTTTATTTTATATAAAAACAAAAAAATGGAAAGAATCATTTTTTTGTGTGTGTGTAAAAATGTTGGAAAAAATGGCATTATTGTTTATGTTTCCCTCTTGGCAAAGAATTGAAACTGAATTTATTTATTTATTTGTTTCTCACGAGAACAGTAACATGGTCGTGTATTCTTGAACCCTTTCTCCCAAAGATACAACTCTAACCCAAAACTCTATTCTTTCAAAAAGAGATAACTTTCAAGGGACATAACTTTGTCATGCTTACACTAGTAATTTGTGTTTAATTAATCGTATACAATAAAACGTGTACAATCGATCGATATAGTGTATCGATATTAAATGACCCGAAAAGATCAATATGCGATAAAACCGACATAGAAAACAAGTATAAACTGGCCGGATTAAAAAAAAAACAAGTCGCTATTTACTTCTATTCATTTTCGCACGCTTTTCCCAACGGAACGGCATGGACGGATATTATTGGCCTTGGCCAAAAATTGACGTCACAATTCGTGCCCATTTTAGCACCTCCACATCACCGTCACCAGAGTATGTATCATGATGCCGGCGCCATTTAACTAATAGGTTTATCATTCACAGGATGTACGACTTTCTCCCTAAGGAGTGCGGGTGGTAGAGAAAGCGAATCGAGAGTGAGGAGACAACGAATAATCGTTTTTTTTTTATAATAAGCTGCGCATACATTTTCAGGCTTCCACTCCAACAAAGAACGCCGACTGATGAATCTACGTCACTATATTGAATCCCCTTTTGCTTGCCTTCCTACGAGAGTAAAATTAGGCACAAGGTGGGCTTTTGAAGTGTAGAAAATCTGACTTTCAAAAAAGGGATATTATTGATTAGGAGACAATGAAAATATCATCAGTCTAGAATGATTTCTCTTTCACTAACCAATAAGAGAAGAGGCGAAGTGTGATATCAGAACAGATACTACATTTTGCCCCGAGCAAAAAAGTCAAAGAAAACTTCATTATATTAGTCGACATCAAACATAATTTAATTTTTTAGGTGCAGTTATCATTAATGACACGCATCTGCTATCGCACTTATCGCCCCCCCCCCCAATCTATGGACTAAGCTTTGATTTCTAGTTTATCATTGTAAGATATTCACAGTAAGAACTCTTCTCTCTACGTCATCTTTAAAGAATATTTCGTTTTATTTCCTTTCATGTGCCTAGCGTCAAGTGAAATGTACATGAATAGATTTTCTTTCCAAGAATTGTTATCTGTGGAATATATTACCACGAAATTGCTTTATTGCAGAATACAATATCTTTCGTCTTCAAATCCAATGTTAACAAATTTCTCTCATAGATTATTCCTCTAAGCATTCAAACTTTGTTCATTTCATTTATCAATTTCAATCCGATCATAATATTCTTCACCATTCAATTGATAATTTATCAATCTCGTTATCCCTTATCCTTGAGTGGTTTTAGCCTTGATAATTTGTGAAAATAAATTTTGTTCAATGAATCGTATGCAATAAACAATTTCCTAGAATTGGGAGTCTTGCTCTGAGATCGGAGTCTGTTCGATCATGGGTGGGAGCATTCTCTCAGACATCACCTCCAGGAGGGAGAAAGGATTGGATTTTTGCCGATCCCCTGAGATACCTATACAGGGGAATGCTGACGGAACCGATCACGGCAAATTTTGCACCCATCCAAACTGTCCTCTTAATCATCTTTAATATAAAATAATGTAATTTCTAAACCTGCTGTAGTGTGTGTATGTGTGTGTGTATGTGTGTGTTTGTGTGTGTGTGTGTGTGCTGAATGTAGAAACATATTATGATAAATCGTTTTCTATATGTATTATCTTAGTATTAAATAATTAAAAAAATGGCTGATATTATGTCAAAACTATATACACTTTCTGTATTTCTGACTAATCAAAGACAAATATTAACCAGAATTAAATATTAAATTATTCAAATCAAGCGTGGAGGTAAGTAAATGGAAATTCCCTCTCGGTAACAATACAATCAAGTTCAGTAAAGAAAAGCAGTTAGATATGCAGTTTAGGTTGTAAAGATAACCTCTGACCCTTGCATGACTAAATGGGACATCTTGTAAAATTACACCTTTACGTTACATAGAAACGCGATGTTAAAATGTAAATTAATTTTTAAGCACTTGCAGAAATTTTTTAATGATTTTCAATAGTTTTATCATTTAGGCATTATTTTTCCCCCCTTTTGTTTTACAAAAGAATTTCAATCTCATTTGGTTTTGCTTTCATTCTGTTGCAGATCACAACAAAGTAGTCAATGACGAAAATTCGTGGATCAAATTGACCTCTTTATCCACATACTAACACAAAAATGAAAAAGACTGGGAATAAACAGAATATGTTTGATATGCATTTAATGGAATTCTTGTTGCGATGAAAAGAAAAAAGGGGGGTTGCTCATGTCTGATCAAACACAATATTTTATTAAGTTATTGTTTAATTATTCATTAACATGCTTAAGAAATAAAACATACTATGTAAAAATTAAAAAAGAAAACATACTATTTAAAAATTAAAAATAAGACACACTAATTAAAAATTAAATAATAAAATATACTATTTAAAAATTAAGAAATAAGACATACTATTTAAAAATTAAAAAATAAAACATACTATTTAAACATTAGAAAATAAAACATACTATTTAAACATTAAAAAAGAAAACATACTATTTAAAAATAAAAAAATAAAACATACTATTTAAAAATTTAAATATAAAACATACTATTTGAAAATTAAAAAAATAAAACATACTATTTAAAAATTAAAAAATAAAACATGCTATTTAAAAATTAAAAAATAAAACATACTATTTAAAAATTAAAAATAAAACATATTATTTAAAAATTAAAAAATAAAACATACTATTTAAAAATTAAAAATAAAACATACTATTAAAAAATCAAAAAATAAAACATACTATTTAAAAATAAAAAAATAAAACATAATATTTAAAAGTTTTAAAATAAAACCTACTATTCAAAATTAAAAATAAAACATACTATTTAAAAATTAAAAATAAAACATACTATTTAAAAATTAAAAATAAAACATACTATTTAAAAATTAAAAATAAAACATACTATTTAAAAATTAAAAATAAAACATACTATTTAAAATTAAAAATAAAACATACTATTTAAAAATTAAAAAAGAAAACATACTATTTAAAATTAAAAAAGAAAACATACTATTTAAAATTAAAAAATAAAACATACTATTTAAAAATTTAAAAATAAAACATACTATTTAAAAATTAAAAATAAAGCATACTATTTAAAAATTTAAAAATAAAACTTACTATTATAAAATTAAAAAATAAAACATACTATTTAAAATTAAAAAATAAAACATACCATTTACAATTTGAAAAATAAAACATACTATTTAAAAATAAAAAATAAAACATACTATTTAAAAATTAAAAAATAAAACATACTATTTAAAAATTAAAAAATAAAACATACTATTTAAAAATTAAAAAATAAAACTTACTATTGTAAAATTAAAAAATAAAACATACTATTTAAAATTAAAAAATAAAACATACTATTTAAAAATTAAAAAATAAAACATACTATTTAAAAATTAAAAAATAAAACATACTATTTAAAAATTAAAAAATAAAACATATTATTTAAAAATTAAAAAATAAAACATACTATTTAAAATTAAAAAATAAAACATACTATTTAAAAATTAAAAAATAAAACATATTATTTAAAAATTAAAAAATAAAACATACTATTTAAAAATTAAAAATAAAACATACTATTAAAAAATCAAAAAATAAAACATACTATTTAAAAATAAAAAAATAAAACATAATATTTAAAAGTTTTAAAATAAAACCTACTATTCAAAATTAAAAATAAAACATACTATTTAAAAATTAAAAATAAAACATACTATTTAAAAATTAAAAATAAAACATACTATTTAAAATTAAAAATAAAACCTACTATTCAAAATTAAAAATAAAACATACTATTTAAAAATTAAAAATAAAACATACTATTTAAAATTAAAAATAAAACATACTATTTAAAAATTAAAAAAGAAAACATACTATTTAAAAATTAAAAATAAAACCTACTATTCAAAATTAAAAATAAAACATACTATTTAAAAATAAAAAATAAAACATACTATTTAAAATTAAAAATAAAACATACTATTCAAAAATTAAAAAAGAAAACATACTATTTAAAATTAAAAAAGAAAACATACTATTTAAAAATAAAAAAATAAAACATAATATTTAAAAGTTTTAAAATAAAACCTACAATTCAAAATTAAAAATAAAACATACTATTTAAAAATTAAAAATAAAACATACTATTTAAAATTAAAAATAAAACATACTATT
Organism: Euprymna scolopes; assembly: GCF_053919585.1. Lineage (NCBI taxonomy): Eukaryota > Metazoa > Mollusca > Cephalopoda > Sepiida > Sepiolidae > Euprymna > Euprymna scolopes. Next base: position 55,231,302 of record NC_136507.1, on the reverse strand, counting down.
TAAAAATTAAAAAAGAAAACATACTATTTAAAATTAAAAAAGAAAACATACTATTTAAAATTAAAAAATAAAACATACTATTTAAAAATTTAAAAATAAAACATACTATTTAAAAATTAAAAATAAAGCATACTATTTAAAAATTTAAAAATAAAACTTACTATTATAAAATTAAAAAATAAAACATACTATTTAAAATTAAAAAATAAAACATACCATTTACAATTTGAAAAATAAAACATACTATTTAAAAATAAAAAATAAAACATACTATTTAAAAATTAAAAAATAAAACATACTATTTAAAAATTAAAAAATAAAACATACTATTTAAAAATTAAAAAATAAAACTTACTATTGTAAAATTAAAAAATAAAACATACTATTTAAAATTTGAAAAATAAAACATACTATTTAAAAATAAAAAAATAAAACATGCTATTAATAAATTTATCAATTTATCGTTTGTTTTACATGATTCAGAAATAATATATTGTTTGTTACCATTAAGTGAAAGAAAGGAAATAAAATTAATGAATCACCATTGACTTTTATTTATGTGACATTACAGCGGTGTGAATTTACAGGCTGTCCCTTTTAATCATGCAAGGGTTAGAAGCTATTTTGCAACCTAACTGCATATCTGCTGAAAAACAAAAAAAATATATGTTTTTATTCGCAAGTGACGAAATCCGGAATTCTATTCGATTTAAAAATTCTACACAAATTCTGACATGACTTACCGGTAAAAATCTAAAGGGCTGATAACCTTCGTTTTCTGACATTCTAGCCTTTAATTTACGTGGCTGGTCTTCTCCTTTTTTTTACTTGGAAGTTATCACTTATCAAGGCCTGAAGGCAAATCAAGGATAAGGGCCAATGAATGTAAGATGATAGTGTAGTAATCGCTAATATTTTAAATTGGGTAGATTTTGATTATTTATGAGGACGGCTCAACAAGAACTTGTTTACATTGGATTTGAAGGCTACCAGGATGTATTCAACCGAGAAACAGGTCAATAAAACAGTTTTACACAAACGGCAGTTCTCGAAATGAAGCTTTATACATGGAATCTACGTTTAGATTTAGGCACGGATAGAAAGTGGAGTAAATCATATATAATGGTTGTAGCTAGTCGAGTGTGTTTTGTGAAAGTTTGGCAAGAAGGAGACATAGAGTTCAGTCCAGCACTTGCCATGAAAATGGCGATATAGCAGAGACAATCTCGCAACGTCTCTTCTCTGGGAAAGAGGTTGAAGGAAAGAGAAAAGGGTATCACTTATTATGTTTCGAAGCTAGTATTGAACTATATCTGGGTAGGATAGACGCGCCGAGCAGAGTTTGCCCCGATATATTTTAGAATGCAACTGGCTTTTATACACGTAGAAGATTACATCGGCAGGGAGATACCTACTGGGGCGATAGAGTGATCCAGGCATTTTTCCAGCGATCTTGGCAACAGATTTGATGCATGTCTTCTATTTCAGATCAGAAGTGAAGGTTAGTCGCAGAAGCATGTCAAGACATGGAACTTCCCCAATACGACAGCCATTAATTTAAAGTGGGGCGTGATGGGGGTCAGATGATTATGATGAAAGGAGAGAAGCTTGGTTTTCGTTGCATTAAAATTAATCAGCCACCTTTTCCCCCATTGTACTACGTTCTCGACATCAGAACAGAGAGAATCAGAAAGATCTTTGTCATTTCTGGCATTTGAAACGTTGCTATAGATTGTGGCGACCTTTGCATAAATGTCTAGGAATGATCTAAGAATGTGACTTGGGAGATCATTGATAAAGATCAGGAAAAGAGTTGGTCCCAGGATGGGACCCTGAGGGACACCAGCGTTAATACAATGAATTTCTGATTTCTGCTTATCAATGACTACTCCTATAAGTCTATCAAAGAGAAAGGATTTAATAATTGAGAGGAGATTTCCAGCTATTCCATTGCGAAGTAGACCTTTATGTCATATTTTATCAAAAGCCTTTGATATGTCAAGAGCTATTTCTCTAAAAACAAAGCCCGCGCCGAGAGATTCGCTAATCCCGTTAGATATAACAGTTAGTACATCAGTCGTACATTACGTGGAACGTAAACCATATTGCATGTCACTGAGCAGGTTATTTTTGCTGAGGTGATTGACCACTTTTATTTATCACAGATTCCAGCAACTTACTCATGACGCACAGGACTGATTGGTTTGTACTGAGAGGGATATGACTGATCTCGGGAATTTTTAAATACGGGGCAGACTGATGAAGTTTTCCAAGGGGTTCGAATTCCTCCAAAAGACAACGTTTAAACAGCTTTGTAAGTACGGGATTTAGTTCAGGTTGAAGCTTTTTGAGCACTATGGCTGGGATGCCGTCTATTGCTCTTTTTATTTTAATAAAAAGTTGAAAAGAGAGAACAAGCAAAACGTCAGGGACAATCTTCTAACTGAATGCAGATGCTAGGTAGATACCTTTTTATCAATTTTTTCTAATATTTATCCAATATATAGCAATAAACCGTGCTCGTTACTTAAGCTTTTATCGCTCCCTTTAAAACGGTTCACAGCTGATTTGATCGATTCTTAGTGTGGTTCAACTGAGACATGTTGATCTTTGCTATTATCACTATTGTCATTGTCGTTATCATTTGTCTATCATCGATCGAGTTATTGGACTTAACACTAATCACTAGCACACACAATTAGGCTTAAATTTTTAATTGTAATCTTGAATTGTTTTTTTTTCCTTTTAATTTTACTTATTGCATGTTTTACGTTGAAGAAAAACAATTTGATTTAAAAAATATTTTTTTACTAGCAGTACCCGCTAACCGAAGTTGCCCGGTGGAAGCGTGCCCCCTCCCACGAAAAAAAAAATTAAAGTACGGTTGTTGTTGTTGTTGTTGTTGTTGTTGTCGTTGTCGTTGTTGTTGTTGTTGTTGTTGTTGTTGTTGTTGTTGCTGGTGCTGCTGCTGCCGCCCAATCCCCAACCTCCTCATGTTATGAACGGCTTTCGGAATAGATAACCCCAACTCCTCATGGTAAGAACCGCTATCGGAATGTCAAGAACGGATGGAGAGAGGTAGTGTAGTAAGGGTAATGAACAACCCGCAGCCGTAAAAAAACATAAGTACAAAAATAGCAGCGAGGGGAGAAAGAAAAAAATAGATGAAGTAGGCAGCCCGGGTGGAGAGAGTTGAATAAATAAATAAACATCAATTTAGCCGTTGGAGCTGTGGTAACGTAGACTGGTTACTTACCGGCTTCCGCGTCTGAAAGCTTTATTAAGAAGCAGAAATTATATATATATATATATATATATATATATATATATATATATATATATATATATATATATATATGATTGTTAAGATGGATGAAAGCCGACGATATGAAAAATAGATTGGAAGTGGAAGGACCTGAAGGCTCAACGTTTCGCCTGATTAATGCGGACTTTTTCAAGAGGGATGGTCATTGATGAGGAGGTCGGAAGATTTGGGGCTATATATAATGATGGGGGAAGAGCAGCATGTTTTCTTATGTAAATTAGATGCTTATATACATATATACATTTTATGATTACAGAAAATAAGAATAATAAATTGGAATAAACTAGCGAAAAAATGCCAAAAAATCAAAGGAAACTTCCATCTCCACGTTGTTAGAAATTGGCCGTCTTGGATACCGTTCAAACCAAAATTTCTGTTACAAACCTTAATTTCGTATTTTTTATTTTTTTGTTTTAGTTTTAATTTCCATTTTTTCCTATTACTTATTCTTTCCTATTTTTTGATAATTTTTTTTATGCGTGTCGATTCTAATAATCATTTGCTTTATTTATTAGTTAATGTCTTTTTTTTACAAGGGGAGGTCGCTCTCATTGAATATACTTATATTACGAGAGTTAATTCCCTTACATCTTTTTCTTTACTTATATATGGTTTTAGTTTATTTTCTTATTCAATTGTATCCTCCTTTTTCATTTTATTTATTTTTAATTATATCTATCCAGTTTTTAACTATACTCTTACGTTCCATTTTGTTGTTTTACATATGTTAACATTATTCTTGTATGGTCGATTGATCTATGTTTTTCAATTTTTATGTTACTTGCTCTACATTTCGGTTTATGTTGTTGTTTTTTAGTTTGGTTTAATGCGTGAAATTAAGTATCGATTTCTGTGCGGACATTCGTGAATTACATCTTGTCGTCTGTTTAATAATTTTTCTTCTGATATTAGTATATGGTATGCTTCTAGTATGCAAAGGTTGCATCTTTTTGATTTGATTCGCTTGGTTTATATTTTTCGCTCTATTTACTATGTACGATCTTAATTTATATTCAGTTTTATTGTTCTTTTAGTCTTTTATCTATAATGCTAATGTAATTGAGTTTTTCTTCGTTTTTTCTTTTATTTTCGTTATTACTATTGGTTCTGTTGCTATCTTCCTTATTGTGGTTGCCTCTATTATTGTTATCATCTCTTCTATTCTTTTCATTTTTATCTGCATTGTTGTTGTTTTGGTTACCTGTAGTGTTATTTTCTTTCTCAGTGTCTTGTTTAAACGATGCTAGGTGATTACGATATTTGTCCTTAAAGCAAGTTCCGATGCTCCCTAGATATACTTTAGTTTACTTATTTGTTATAACTTCACATTTTTATACTACGTTTGAGGTTAAAAGCCCCCTCCCCCGGTGGACATTCGTTAAGGTTCCGGCAGTTACATTATTTTACGTTGTTGGATTCATTTTCGGTCTTATCTCTATTTTTTTTTTTAATTGTTTAATTTTGTGTTGTTGGGGCCAATTATGGTATGTTTTAAGTTAGCATATGTTTAGAAGGATAGCTTAACAGTGTTTTTATTAATTATCTTACTTAGTTTACTAAATTGCGGGAAATTTTTGTCTATAATTTGGTAAAATTCCCTCAGGATATTATTTTTATGTGGTGGCTGAACGGCGGATTAAACCACATTTGGCTCTTCCTTCTATTTTTCTTTTTTACATTTCTTTCGATTTTATTAGAGTCTAGCTTTTCATTTTTCTTTTTAGTGTTTATTGTATGTCCTATTTTTTCGTTGGTTTTTGCTCTTTTTTTCTTTTTTATATTTCTTCATAGACATGTTTAAGATATTACATTTGCGTTGTTTGTTGTTATTTCTGTAACTTAAACTTCATAACTTTTAAATTCATATATATATATATATATATATATATATATATATATATATATATATATATATATAAACGAGTTGTCTTCAATAAGTTTCCAGACTTTTTTCTAGGGGCACTTTTATTTATAGTAGACATGGAACTCTAGTCCCCTTTCGAAATAATCTCCCCCGGCTGCAATGCCCTTGTACTGTTTTAAGAACTTCTGGAAGGCTCCATGGAAATCCTCTTGTGTGAGCGTGTCAATGACCCTCGTTATGGCTTCTTCCATCTCTTCTTCTCATAACGACAGCCTCTAAGGTTTTACTTGACCTTAGGGAATAATCAAAAGAGAGGATGAGCATCTGAATTGATGAGCTCGACCATCTCCCTGCTGTCATGACAACGTCTTTCTTTCTGATCTTCTCTGACAACCATTGGGACAAACTTCGCGCAAATCTTCTGCATTTTTAGTTCGTCGCGAATAATTTTGTCTACCATTTCCATACTGGCATCAAACTATGAACTTAATGTCTCTATAGATACACGATGGTTCTAATCCATGAAATTCTTTATTTGGCCAATAAACTCTGGTGGTCTGACTTCTTTACTTCATCCAAAACATATCTCATCATATCTCACAGACTCCCTACCTTCCTTAATCTCTTATGCAACTTAAAAACTGATGCTTGATTCATGCAAGATTGCCTAAAAGTAGTCTGAAGCATTCCATACGTTTCTGTGTTATTTTTTCCAAGTTTAAAACATAATTTTATTGCATATCGTTCTTTTTATATGTCCTCACGTTCAGACTGCATTTTTAAAATTCACCAGGTGTAACAATCAGGCTTTAGTAGGGTGTATTCCAATTCCTTCTTTAGTTGTTTATTTGAACTTGAAATCATAAAAATTTGTTTGTTATCTCATAAGATGTATAGCAATAACTTACTGAATTTTCAAGATAATTTTAAGTCTCTGTATAAAAACAAGTCTAGAAACCTATTTAAGGCACCTCGTGCGTATATATATATATATATATATATATATATATATATATATATATATATATATATATATATATGAATGGAAATGTATAAAGAAAGAATACGAAAAGTATAAAAGCTTATAACTTTTCTGTAATCGTTTTCAATTGGTGACGTGCAGGAATACAAAATAATATTATGAAAAAAAATTAAAAAACTTTTTTTACAGGTACATATTTTCGACCGATCCTTCAGTCTTCATCGGTGTTGTGAAAGTATGAGCATACACGGGGAAAATAGTAATGGAAAAGGAAGGGAGGAGAAGGAGGAGGGAGGAAGAGAAGGAGGTACAGTCAATGAGAAGGTGCCACGTCAGTTTTAAATATATATACACATATAAGTACGCACATACACACATGCACACAGTACATATACACATATAAACGAAAAATTAAAAATATATAGTCTCTCATTTTATGTGTATTTACATGTATTTATTACTAAGGTTTTGTCACCTATCTGTGACCAGTCCTCTGGCGGATATGAGTTTTCTGAAATTTATAAGGTTTCAAACGACATTTCTCGCTTTTAGTCTGTATATTTTTGGATGTGCATACTATCTTGTTTTTATTTTTTTCTATTTTTCTGCCTGGTCGATTTTCGCATGCGTCTATTTATGCTTGTGTGCGTTGCTCTTTGGCACGATTGCTTAGACGTTGCCATGTTACTTTCTGCTTTTGGTCAATCATTTCATAAGATGTATAGCAATAACATACTGAAATATCTAAATGCTTGTTCGTCTGTTGGAGCGCTATAGTGTTGCGTCATTATATTGTCGAGGTTAGAGGTAGACAAATGTCTTGAGTTGATTCTTTATATTTTGGTAATCTCCAAAAATACCGTTAGGGCTTACAACATGGCCGCCAGAAGAGTCACGTGATCCGGTAGGTGTATCAGAATTTTAGGCGGAATTTTTGACACCCCCAACAAAAAACTGCGAATAAAATATATAAAACTCGTAATTTCTGTTTTTAAAGTAGATAGTCAATTTTCCTTATGAAATATACTTCCAAAATAAACTATTACAGTCGTTTAAAACATAATAGAAGTATTATTTTTTATTTTTTAAAAACAATGTTTACAAAATGTCTACGCACGTTCGTAGACATTTTGTAAACATTGTTTTTAAAAAATAAAAAATAATACTTCTATTATGTTTTAAACGACTGTAATAGTTTATTTTGGAAGTATATTTCATAAGGAAAATTGACTATCTACTTTAAAAACAGAAATTACGAGTTTTATATATTTTATTCGCAGTTTTTTGTTGGGGGTGTCAAAAATTCAGCCTAAAATTCTGATACACCTACCGGATCACGTGACTCTTCTGGCGGCCATGTTGTAAGCCCTAACGGTATTTTTGGAGATTACCTATATTTTATGCTGTTTTAATGTCATTTTTATTTAATATTTTAGGCTTTGTTTTTTATATATGTAAAGAATATATATTTTTATATATGTAAAGAACATATTTTATATATGTAAAGAATATATATTTTATATATGTAAAGAATATATATTTTTATATATGTAAAGAATACATACTTTTATATATGTAAAGAATATATGTTTTATATATGTAAAGAATATATATTTTATATATACAAGAATACATATTTTTATATATGTACTGAATATAAATTTTATATATGTAAATAATATATATTTTTGTATATGTAAAGAATATATAGTTTTATATATGTAAAGAATATATATTTTTATACATATGAAGAATATATATTTTTATACATGTAAAGAATATATATTTTTATATATGTAAAGAATATATTTTTAATATATGTTAAGAATATTTTTATATAATATATATAAAGAATATATTTTATATGTGTAAAGAATATATATTTTTATATATGTAAAGAATATATAGTTTTATCTATATAAATAATATATATTTTGTATATGTAAAGATTATATAGCTTTATATATACGAAGAACATATTTTATATATGTAAAGAATATATATTTTATATATGTAAAGAATATATATTTTTATATATATAAAGATTATATACTTTTATATATGTAAAGAATATATGTTTTTATATGTAAAGAATATATATTTTTATATATGTAAAGAATATATATTTTTATATATATAAAGATTATATACTTTTATATATGTAAAGAATATATGTTTTTATATGTAAAGAATATATATTTTTATATATGTAAAGAATATATATTTTATATATGTAAAAAATATATATTTTATATATGTAAAGAATATATATTTTTATATATGTACTGAATATATATTTTATATATGTAAATAATATATATTTTTGTATATGTAAAGAATATATAGTTTTATATATCTTAAGAATATATTATATATATATATAAAGAATATATTTTATATATATATAGAATATATTTTATATATATAAAGAATATATATTTTTATATATGTAAAGAATATATATTTTTATTTATGTAAAGAATATATATTTTATATATGTAAAGAATATATATTTTATATATGTAAAGAATACATATTTTTATCTATTTAAATAATATATATGTTTATATATGTAAAGAACATGTATTTTTGTATATGTAAAGAATATATAGTTTTATATATGCAAAGAATATATTTTATATATGTAAAGAATATATATTTTTATATATGTAAATAATATATATTTTTATATATGTAAAGAATATATATTTTTATATATGTAGTGAATACATATTTTATATATGTAAATAATATATATTTTTGTATATGTAAAGAATATATAGTTTTATATATGTAAAGAATATATTTTATATATATATAAAGAATATATTTTATATATATAAAGAATGTATATTTTAATATATGTAAATAATATATATTTTTATCTATGTAAATAATATGTATTTTTATATATGTAAAGAATATATATTTTATATATGTAAAGAATATATATTTTTATATATGTACTGAATATATATTTTATATATGTAAATAATATATATTTTTGTATATGTAAAGAATATATAGTTTTATATATGTAAAGAATATATTTTATATATATATAAAGAATATCTTTTATATATATAAAGAATGTATATTTTTATCTATGTAAATAATATATATTTTTATATATGTAAATAATATATATTTTTGTATATGTAAAGAATATATAGTTTTATATACGTAAATAATATATTTTATATGTGTAATGAATATATGTTTTTATATATGTAAAGAATATATATTTTTATATATGTAAAGAATATATTTTATATATGTAAAGAATATATATTTTTATATATGTAAAGAATATAAGAGACCACAGAACTACATAGCATATGTTAAGCAGAAAGTACAGTCCAGATCGACTGGATTACTGAGATGAATAGAGAAAGTCTTGTGTTTTTCTTTTTATTTCGTTGTTTTTCCTTCTCCTAAATTAGTTGTACTACCAAGAGAATATAGTTTACCCACCTTTTCAAATCATGCAAATTTATCTCGATATGTTTATTATGTGTAACTAGTATCATTACGCCATGTAGACCTACACAGAAAAATAAGCATTGACAAGTAGCGTTCAACACGGGTTTTGAAAGGAAACGTTGTAACTTTGATCTTCCACCATCCCTTGTAATTTGTTTTCAAGTTAAATGTAGAACGTCACGTATGTTTGATTGACAAGGTGTCAGCGAAAGATAAGTTGTGATTCGATATATAAAAGTAGATAATGTCGACGAAGATAATTTTAAGGTAAACCAGTTACTGTTTAAGACTTGGAAAGATTAACATAGTAGATGGGGTTGTGGTTAGGCGAGTGGTCGCATATCTTTTGACCTTAATGACCCACTAAATGAATTATTTGAAAGTTGGGGGACCGCTAATATGAATTTAGAAAAATAGGGTAATTTACAAATTAAAGCAATTATCCAATGTATTCAAAATTTAATCCAAATTAATTTCCTCTTATTCAGAAGTTTCCTCAGTACCTGGACTTGACCATGCTGATTCTGAGTTGCCAACGATTTCATGGTCTAAATGCTTTACAGTGCATAAGTCTGGAAATTGATAGTCATGACAACATTTCAATGTCATTACAATCCATATCTATTGCATTCAATTTCTTTCTCCGGAGCTATACCATATTTGTAATAACTAGTACTCATCAAATAATTATCAACAGTAATTGTACGGAACTATACAGCAACAATAATTGAACATAACTTTATAATTTATGTTGGGTTATACCTAGATGACGTCACATTCATGTACCTGCATACGCTTGCTTATTTCGAGATTACGTAAAATCTTGAACATATATATACATTATGTTACTCGTCGTTTTTCATATATGAAGCTTAACTGTAACTAAAACCGTAATAATGTTCACATGTACTCGATTGAGTGGACTCTAAAGGAATTTACTACACCTTACGTCAAAGCAGCATTTAGAACTGATGAACCTCAGCACTTTATCCGTTGCGCCACGAGTTCATGTGTAAGTCATGCAAAAGGGAAAAAGACACAAACATACACACTCACACGTACACGGGAAGCGATCGCACAATTTTATTATTATAGAGATAATAACAAAATAGAAATCAAATTCCTTAAGTTCAACGAATATTTATGTGTAAAAAGCAGACAGGTTATAATAATGCATCAAAATGCGTAAAATAGAGGTTAAACTGTGATTAAAATGAATCCAGAACTGTTTATTAATTGATCATAATTTAAATGCTTAAATACGCATCATAGCAAATTGTGTGTTTAGACATTTTCTTTTTTAAATTGTGGACATGGAATATTTAAAAATAAAAGAAATGGTAAAAACGTCTGCATTAGTATTTCTTATTTTCTTTATTCATTTCGTGTTTTATGCAGATTAATTGTGCTGTCGGCCATTTTATGCCAATAATACTGTTAACATGTAAAAAAAAAATAACTGCCATTACTCGTCACGGCTGTATGGAATAGTGAGCCATGGATTACTGGCAGAGCATGAGAGGAATCTGAATAAGAAGTACTTTTGTCCTTGGATAAATGAATAAGGGACAAGGTTCAGATAAACTAAATAGACTGACTTTTGCGCCCGAACTATTTGAACTTCTGGCAACCCTTTTACACCTTTTACTGACTATCAAATCTGTTCCTGCTGATTGAAGGATGGTCACAATTAGTCCTATCTTCAGAAATGGTTACAAAGAAGCCCAAATGAGTTACAAATCAGTGAGCCTCCAAATTAGAAGTTTGATCCAAGCGGACGATCAGGGTTCCTTTCTCGTCTATTGCTGCAATATCTCGATTTCACCATGGTTTAATTTCTAATGTTCGTGTCTTACAAAATTGTGCATTTGGTTGGTTGTTTTTGTTTTACAGCATATCAACCCTTTTTAGGTTATTTAATGTCGAATCCAGTTATTTTTAAGAATTTTTTTTTAATAGGATATATTTGTTTTATTTTGTTTTTCAAGTTAGTTTCTATTTAACCCATAGTTGGGACCTTAACAGGTACTACCACTCCGGGTAAGAGTGGACCTGCGAGCAATGGCAATTAAGGTGTGGCTCCATACTCCCCAAAAGCCCACAAGCTGAGGCCTCACCATCGGATATAGTTTAAGGTCATATCCAGAACCAAAAATTATGGAAGAGTAAGTCACGAATATAATGGATGATGAAGACACTAATGACCCTGTCCTTCTGGGTCGTTGAGTTTGTCAACCATCACTTATTTTTTATATAAATTCAACATTTATCCCACCAATGAATTGTTTATAAAATGGATAAGATCATTTTTACTGTTTTTTTTTATATTTTACTTTTGTTAGTTTGAAGAGATCTAGGGCTAACACTTGATTCTGTTACAATATAAATTTATATCCGAGGGCTCTTTTAAGAATAGACACTGTTCCCTTTATGACTGCTATCTGTATTTCCTTAGAGCTTGGTTTTCCAGGGATTGCTTCTAAGTATGTATGAAGGTTCTTTTTTATTAGGCCAGTTGCTCCCGTCAGAACCGGTATAATGTTTATTTCTTTCTTAGGTCCTGATATTTTATCTTTTCCCGTTCAGCTCTATTAAGGCCAAAGTCATTTTGAACTGTGACGTCGATAATGAGTGCAGTTCTTTCTAGATTGTTCTATATTAGGATATCTGGTTTGATGGCCTTCTCTTTTGACAGTTTGTATCTGAGATGAGAGTTTAAAGTGGTGTTCCCCAAAGTTCTGTGCTGGGTTTGATTCGAATTCTACTCTGCATCAACGATATGTCGGACTTGACTGGTGCAAACGTGATCCTTTTTGCAAATGACGTCAGTGAGAACGAAATTGTCAATCTTATGTCTAGTCTGGAAATTGCTCATTGAATACCCCAATGTCTAATACTGATATAAAAAAATACTGATATAAAAATCTTAGCCTTCTAGTTTACTTACCCTTCAAACCATCTAAACATTGAATTTGGGTTGCTGCAATGGAAGGAGTCACCTATTTATCATTTGATGCAAACATTTGTCCTTAAACTCACTGCTGAGACACATTTCTCCTATTTTCTCTCTTTCTCTCTCTCTCTCTCTCTCTCTCTCTCTCTCTCTCTCTCTCGTCAGATTGTTAGATTATAGTGTCCAGACCTTTGGTAATATCTAGCAGTTGGATAGAGCTCTATTGGTACAGGTGTTACAGGATCTAAAGTCATTACGTTTAACCTCTTTTCTCTTGAACGTGAACGTCTACGCGGTGACCTCATTTAGTCTATAAGCTTTTCAATGGTCGGTATGATTTCCATCGTAGTCTACCGAAAAGAATGATGTGCAGATATTATCTATTTCACCTATTTCAGTTTCCTATTTCACTGCCGAGGATGACGTTGTTCTCAGTCATGATCCCTGAACCTTGAAATAGATCTTCAGGAGATATAATAAATACGTCAACGACGCAGCAATTCAACAACAACAACCCCCCCCCCCAAAAAAAAACACTGTACCATTTTCTGTGTTGATTTCTACCAACTTTTCCATACAGTGCAGCTAAATCGTGTTTTATTATATCAAAATTAATTGAACTGAAAACAATATTTTAAGCAAAGAAAAAAAACTTGGCTCTAAATAACAATAGACTTTATTCAAATAAACATTATATCTTGTCGGAGGTGTCTTGCCGAAGAAATTATGACTGTATACGCAAAATCATAGAGTGAATATTTGCGTGGATCCAGCAATCTGTTTGTGTGTGCTTTTATAATGAACAGACTAATATATGTGGATGCTTCTCTCATTGCTAGCTTATCAGCGGAGTTGCTTTCTTTCAAGCATGTTATATAAAGGCGCTTATCACATGCAGATTGATACACCTATTTACAATGCCTCCCCACGGGACAGAGTGTGACACCAGGGTCGTTTTTTAACGTGGAGAAAAGGTACAAAAATAAAAATTGTCTCAGTCGTGAAAAATTTCTCCTCCACTGAAAGTGAACAAGAAATTGAAGTGTAGCATCTGAAGAACAGATACTACACTTTATGTAGCTGTCAGTCAGTAATCGGACGAGTGTCTTATTGGTATATCGTGACTTTTGCCTTCGCTCTTTCATCAAAGTGTAGTATCTGATTTGTCCTCAGAGAGAGGGAAAAAGTTCTTGACTTGTGCAATTTTTATTTCTCTCTTACTCAGATTTATTATTATTATTCCTGTAAGACAGAAAAGAAAAGAAAGAGAGAAAAAATATATATCCAAGTCGTCCTTTAGTGCATCTGGATCTTGGCGTCGGAGAGGTTTTCAGCATGCGCATTGGTCTCTCCTATTTGGGCATCAGGAATTGCATCCTCCTCCGGAACTATAGGCAGGTTCGGACCAGAGTTTCTCTTGCTACCCGCGAAGCTAGCCTCGAGACGCTTGTCACCTCGTTTTCTCATTACATTCATCCCTTTTACACACCATATTATCGCAACCAGCAACACACATGCAATTATTAGCGTGCTCGCTCCAGCTCCTGTAATCACTACCTTATGGGGTCTATCCCTAGATTTCGCATCCTCTAGACCGTCTAATCGGCTCTGTAATTCACTCCCTTTTGTGCATTTGGTTTGTAGCTCTCATAATCACAATTTAACCTCCAAGAGTTTTAATATTCGGGTATATTATTCTACTCCCCAAATATCTCTTATATTAATTAACACAGCTATGACTGACAGCCATCGATCTCGCCGCCTGCCCTCCAGGCGGAGCGTTTATCAATGCCTTTTTCATCTAACAACGTGAAGAGCGAACGTGGTGCTCAGGGCCATTTGAACAAACAATTCAGTTCCAACATAATTAATCTGTTCCCTTATGAACGGTTAATAAAAACTTCAGGAAGCTAGACATGCCCCTAGCGCCCCCAGGCGATGCGTTTGAACTGGCCCTGTCCAGAGACACTCACCTAGGTCACGGAAAGAATCGGCTAACTTCAGTCACTACTTATTCTAACTCCCAAAGTTCGACTTAAATGCTCTAGAATTCATTTCAACTAAATATATAAAAAAAATTAAATACTAAAATGCTTAATGTTTAACGGCCTCGCCAGCCGGGTGCTCCAAAGAGATTCTGTTAAAGCATCGATATCTCGAAAGAAATTCTGTTCTTGACTACTGTCTCCAGGTGCGAACACCACACCCATTATTTATTCACAATGAAAAGTCCATCTAAAAAAAATGGAATCATTTTTCGCGCTAAAATGGATACACCACAAAATAATTTCCCAATACTCAGTAATACTCATAATTAATTTTAATTAATCCCACTCAATTAGCGGGCCTCTTGGCTCTTATTCTTTGAATAAGAAATCCTTCCAGACTGAGGTAAAATTCTAATTCCTTCTCAAAAATCAATTTAAATCTAAAAAATCATCCTCTCAGCCATTCTCGACTGAACTCAACCGACATCTGTTCAATTTCATGAAAGAAATCTTTTCAGACTGAGGTAAAAAAAAATAATGTTCCCAAAACTCAATTCAATTCTCAAAGATAATACCTCTATTTATTCTCATTGGAAATCATAAAAATAAAACTCTCAAAAATTTAATTTCCAACAACAATCCATAACACGTTCACTGGATAATCCAACAGGAATCATCGAGATTCACAAAACCTATTAAAATAATATTATAATACTCTCATTTTTTTCTGTTTTTATTTTTTGTTTTTGTTTTTATTTACTTAGTTTTCAGTCTGTCTTTCTCTATTTATTTATAGTTTTTTTTCTGCCTTTCGTGATCGTCTTATTTTCAAATATGTGTTCCGTGGATTTGTCGTTTTTCTTTCTTTTTTATCTCTCCTCTCTCTATAATATATCTATCTCAGGGTCTACTATCCTGGAAACACGGTCTTTCCTTTCAAGGTCAATCCTCTGTCACGGCAACAAATGTAAGGCTCTCGCTGGAGTCAGAGGAGAACTTGATCCTATTGAATTGCTGTGGCCGTTGATCGTCTTCCTCCGGGGTAACTAAGCATAAAGGCTTCGTGTCGATCTCTGCTGAAAATCAAATAGCTTCGCATGCACGCCACAAAAAGAAAACAGACTCGGAGGTTTCTATCTACGGGGAAAAAAGTTAATTTCACGAAAATTACAAGTTTTACATATGTACATCGTTCAGTTCGATTACCCCGGAAACATCAAGATTTTCCAAAATCTTATTCTTCGTTCTCCACGATGGCGGTTAGGATGGATGGAGGGGTTAGTGGCGTTCTTGGGAGCGTGTGTTTTTCTCGAGATTCGGCGTCAATCTGCTAAAATCGGCCCAGGCATTTGCTTAAGTACTAAGGTCAAAGGGTTGGTTGGGGGCATCCGCCGGACCAAGCAGATCTAACACATAAAACGGGGAATTCACAACTCTTTTGCGCGTGTGCACCCCTGCCAGGCCTGCGATAGTCTGCGTATCTGGGATCAAAACTCAATTTCCACTCACACGCCCCAAAAGGCCAACATTGTCACTCAGAAAGCCAGAACATTTGAACAGGTGTTCCTCAGGCGAAACGAATGTATGATTTCATTCCACCTTATTCTGACATTTCCTGTCATTTTTTTTTAAACAATAAAATATCTGTTTCTTTTTACAAAGCAAAATCAATTAATCCCTTTTGATAGGTCACCCGCCGCTGTCCGGGATTCAATTAACGTTTAACAGACAATCTCAGCATATGTACCTGGCCTTACTTGGGGAACAATATCGCTCCTCTAGAAGGTCACGTCATATATTCATGTAAAAAATCAAGGCATATTTCAAATGACACATAAGGTGCTACTGTGAATTAGGGGCCAGATTTATAGGAGCATCCTAAGTAGGGAGTCGTGCAGCAAGATGTTTGTTCACATTACATTTAAATGTCTGCATGTTGGTACAGTCGAGGAAACATAGAGCAACGAGGGAATTCCAAGAGCGTTTAGAGAAAAGAACCTACAAGAGCAGTGTTCCTTTTTAGTAGGAAATATGCTACACGTAAACAAACGACATCTGGCTAATTCTTAACTTATGAGGAAGCAAATAAATAGAGACGACGTTCGATATTTTGATTTATATATTTTTATAGAAATCACTCAAATCTAATAGTGTATCCCTAAGCAATGAAGGAGCTAATAGTGTATCCCTAAGCAATGAAGGAGCTAAAAATCGTTTTCAAGGGTCAAAAACTAGCCAACAATAAGTGTTGGATAGATTCTAACCCAGACATGAGCAGTTCTTCCCCTTTATCAGAAACATCGCACATGGAATGGAAGGACTAAAGAACAAAATAAAGGAAGTGAGTGTTACGAAGCTGCCGAAAATAAACTTAATGTCAATTTTCTATTTTTCTCGACTCCTGGATTAGATGGATGAAATTTTTGTACTAATAACCTAATTTTTGTGGATACCAATAATATTGGGTTTTGATGCTAGCAAATTGAATGACTTAATTTTCATAATGCTTGCTTTATATGATGTTAGCAGGCGTTGCCTGGAGAATCTTTCAGGTTACCCATACACGGTGTCATACGTGACGTCATATAAGATGACGTCATAGAGTAAAAAAAATGGAAAGGTACTCATGCACTTTTGTTACCGTGCTGAAATAATGGTATTATTTAGAAAGCCATTCTTTAGCTTGGGAAGGGAAGGATGTTTTCTAACTTTTCTTTACTTTCACGTAACAATTTAATAATAAAAAAGATATCGCAAAAGTTTAATTTAACTTGAAAATGCTATTTGAAAAAAAATAGCGCAGTAACAAAAGTGCATAAGCATCAATGAAATTAGATTCCAAGATTCGAATTGCCGGGCAATACTTGCAAAACAGGCACAGGGATTCAACATTACCGCGATGGCATCAGGGTTGAGCTTTGTTCAGAGTGCGGGACCTATTAAATTGGAGACTCCTTTGGAAACCCTGTTTGAGGAGATACTAGTAATACATGCACCAGTTCAGATGTGGCAATAATATTCTATGCAAGAGCGAATGGAGTTTTTATAGAGATGCAAGATAATCTCAGGTTTGAGTAAATGAGTAAACTGAGTACGGTGTCGGGAATCTATCTTTCTTTTAATTTGTCTTGGCAATATCCTCAATGTATTTCTTCTCATTCATGTTGCTTGTTAAGTCGAGGGAATAAGTTTAATCTTAGTAGCATTAAATGTTGCCATCCATTTGTAGAACAATATTTTAATAACATATTTAAACTATGAGCCTATTTTTTTATCAATCTTCTTTGAGTTGAATGGCTATAGCTAGAATATTAGTATTCATTTACTCTCCGTTTCCAATTAATGTTGCCAACGCAAAGTGAACGTCTACTTATCTTTTAGTATTTTCAGTTATGCTATTTCTTCTCGCCTCATCCAATAATCATCAATAACAAGTCGTTTCTTTCATTCGGTAACTTTTTTTATCAACACCTTCGCTATGTACAACAGAAGGTTTAGTTCGATTAATGTTAATTATTCTCTTATCTTTTGTTTAACCAATGTGAGAAATTCCATATTCAACCGCCATGTTTCTTTTAGGCCGCCTACACGGTTTGCTAGCCGGTTTGTGATTGGTTTAAATTTGAATGTGTCAGGTGATTTTGACTTGGCGCCTTTTTTTGTATCCATGCTTATTTTTCAGTCTAAGAAAAAACACGGAATGAGATAGACTAACCCAGCAGCTCCTCTGTTGAGGGAGCCAAGATAATTCCTTCGTGGACACCAAACAGTCGGTGAACAAAAGACTTAACTCTACAAACAGAGAAAACCTATTTGCTGAACCTATTCAAACCAAGGAGGACATTCTACTACCGTTCGGCATGTTATTATCCGATTATTGGAACTTATCTTATTTCTCATGAGTCCTATGGGACTCACTGTATGCCTGAATATGGGCGCCATAATTCCCGCCGTGTTCTTCATGTACAACATGGATCATTCCAAAGAAACAATGAACTAACATTCCAACAAAAGAATTCTAACTAAAGGCTACATGCGTATGGAATCAAATTCGGACACCGTTTTTGCAAAGGACTTACCAGAACCAAAGAACTTTCATTGCTGTTACATTATGAATAAAATTTGAGTTTAAAGGTATGGCTTTGTTTGTGGAATTCATTTGCTTCTGCAGGGAGGAAAGTTGAGTGGGTAGGAAAGTAATTTCTTGCATCAACTTTCTGTTGAACCATTTCCAAACAGCAAAAGATTCTTTAAATCACGAACAGTCTGTGTAAAAGAAAGGGAAAATTTAGCAAAAAAAAAAAAAAAAACGTGATTCGTGAAGAGAATTTCCTAGAAACCTAACGACACCTGGAAGTGAAAAAAAAAAGCATGTCAGCCTAATTGTAGATAATACTGTTTACTTTTTAAGATAAAAGCAAAAACACTCCGCATTAAGAAGCGTCATAGCATCTGCAGGCTTAGGGATACACATGCTATTGAAACGTATACTTGACAGATCCATAGTCGAACCGACCGACAGGCGTTCTTAAAATATGTTATCGGATCTAATTTCTATATAAATGCCAATGTTTGTTTGCTTTGTATGTTACAGAATTCGATGTGTTAATATCTAGAAAAATTTAATTAATAATATATACAAACAAAAATAAATATCAATAATCTGACGATCCAAGATCGTTATTACCCAAAATAGGTAACAGCAGAGCATTCTAATGAAGGAAGACTAGTGGCCAATCAGGTTGGATAGAAAAAAACCCTTAAAACTCTAGCGCAAAAGATAAAAGCAATCATTATTTTCGGCATTGGTCAGTCAATCAGTTGCTAGTCGACACCCGGTACTTGTACTGGACTGGTCACTGAAGTGTGGTGTCTGCACAGATGCTGCACTCAAATTAATTGCCCTCAGTCAATGGAGGGCGGAACCCCTTCTATACTAAGGCAACTTTATTTTTGGAGATTCCCCTTTTGAGGGGAGCTGATTATCTCCCACATTAAACCGACCTTGTGTCACATTTTGTTTCGTGGAAAACAAATAAATAACCAGTCAGTCAGTTGCTGGTAAGATCTCGTCTAGACCACACCTATCGAATGAATCAACAAGCAAGTGATAACGTAGAAAAAAGAAGAGAAATGAAGAAATTACAAAATTCTTCGAATGGATCGGCTTTAGTGTGCTCGTACATCTACGTCACATGAACCATCTTGAAACAGACTGTCAGCTGCTTTGATTTTGTTGTTGTTTTTTTTTTATTGCTTGACTTTGGAAGTAAAATTCTCCACTCGTATATATTACGAGTTTCGAAAAAAAATGGTAACGATTTTTTTAACCAAACGTGTCGTCTTTACTTTTCTCTAGTAAGCCATTGTTATGCGAACTCTGTTTAAATGCACCGATAATTGACGTAATCTCTACGAAGCCTATATAAAGCATTTCTAAGTTTAAAATCGTGATAACTTATATGTTCTTAAAATTTTGACGGCGTAAGAGGTCGAAATGTTGTCTGGCGCATGTTCCCGTCAGTGACCCTCTCGACAGGCGGATTATTTCTGATTTCCTGGAATATTTCGAAATAGGACCCCAAGGGAGCATGTAACAATAATATAATTTTTAAATAATTCGAATTCGTTTCGATTTGTTAAATTTCTTCGTTATTGTTAGGTAAGCAACGTAGTTTGATTTTTGTTTTGTTCGTTTGTTTCTTTTTTTTTTTTTCGTAACAACGTTGTGGTAACCTTTATTTGGCCTCGTATTACAAATGGTTTTAACTTTTCTTCAATGCAAAAATTGTAAACCTGACTATATTTAAAATTATATCGACAGGAACGAATACACTGAGGACTTTGTCAAGGCTGCTGCAAAGAAGGTGGGTCCTCTCTACTGCTCTAGAAAACTACTCCCACTTGATAGTATCTTGTATCTCTACAAAGTTAACATTCGCTCATGCATGGAGTATTGTTGCCATATCTGGGCTGGTGCATCTGCCACTATTTCTTTTCTGTTAGACAGAGCCCTAAAAAGTTTTCAATTCATTAATAGGTCCTACACTGTCAACTAAGCTTCAATTATTGTCCAATCGCCGCAGTGTTGCAACCCTGTGCCCTTTTACGTGTATTTTAATGGAATGTACATTGATGCACTCTTTGCACGTGTATCTACGTTCTACGTACATAGCTCCGACAAACTCGTTTACCAGCAAACTTCTACCCCTTCACCGTCGAATTCTCTAGATGATGGAAAGCCTTCTTCTTTAGTTTCTTCCCTCGGACTGCTGTGCTTTCGAATTCCCTACATGTTTACAATTTCTTGGACTGTACTGGCATGCAAAAGTTTAAATGCAATGAAAACCGACATCTTATTCGTCTCCTTGCATAGTTCCAGTAGTTGTCCATTATGTACTAGTAATAATATTCATCGTTTGGATAAAAACGTAATGTTTTGTAAATAATTGAATGGAATTGTATAAGTATGCATTTTCTTTCGGTCGATTCATTACACAGGGTGTCCAAAAAGTGATTAAAGAGTTTTGAACTTAAATAGATTCATTTTTTAATGAAATCTTTCTGAAATTTAAACACAATTTGACTAAGATAATATACAAACAATCTTTTAGTAATCATGTCCTTTAAATAGTTTTCATTTACAGCTTCGCATATTTGTGCTCTTTCTAAAACATTGTTCATAGCAGATTGCAGAATTTATGGATTTCGTTTTAACCTCCTTATTTCGTTCCTGGTGTTTTCCTTCAATTCTTGCAGGGTTTGACTTTTGTTAACATAGACTCTTTCTTTTAGATATCTCCACAAGAAAAAGTCGGGACGAGTCAAGTCTAGAGAAGGTGGTGGTCATTGGACATTGCCATAGCGAGAGATCATGTGGTCGTAAAGAATTGCCTGATTTTGGTACAGGTTTTCTATTCCAGATCAGGAGTAAAGGTCAATCCCAGAAGCTTGTCAAAACATGAAGCCTCCCCAAGACGAGAGCCATCCATTTCAATTGATTCCAGATTGGGATCAGAGCGTTGATGATATAAGGAGCTTGGTTTTAGATGCATTAAAAGTAACCAACCATCTCTTCACCATTGTACCACGCGCCCAAGATTAGAGGAAAGAGAATCAGAGAACTTTGTCATTTACGGCCTTTGATGTGTTGCCATAGACGGTCATGTCATCAGCATAGATGTCAACGAATGATTTAAGTATGTGTTTAGGGAGGTCATTGATGTAGATCAGGAAGAGAGTTGGGCCCAGGGTGGACCCTTGAGTGGCTCCAGAATTAATACTGCAGGCCTCTGATTTCTGCCATCAACCACTACTCTTATGAACCTATCAGAGAGAAATGATTTAATAATTGAGAAAAAATTTCCAGTTATACCGTAGCTGGAAATCTTGTGAAGTAGGCCTTTATGCCATACTTTATCGAAGGCCTTTGATATGTCAAGAGCAATTGCACTAGAAAGAAAGCCTTTGTCGAGAGATTTACTAATCCTATGAAATATAATTATTAACACATCTGCTGTAAATCTTGCAGAACGGAAACCATATTCCATGTCACTAAAAGGGTTATTTCTGCTGAGGTGGTTGACTACTTCTATATTTAATATGGATTCCAACAACTTACTCATGGCACACAGGAGACTTATTGGTCTGTACTGAGAAAGAGATGATCTGTCACCTGAATTCTTAAATACAGGGCATACTGCTGAGGTTTTCCAGGGTGTTAGGAAGCAATTCTCCTTAAGACAACGCTTAAACAGTTTTGTAAGTATGGGGGCAAGTTCTGGTTGAAGCTTTTCCAATAGTATAATTGGAATGCCGTCAAGGTTCTTGATTAGCTTGGCGACATCAGATATTTTACTTATATACTAATTTATTCCGATGGAAATAACTCTTCCAATATAGTAATATTTTAAGAAAATTGGAGTGATTTCATACTGATTAAAATATTTACTCTTATGCTCTCAGGGGAGACAGGGAACTTTGCTAAGTTAGCTTTATAATACCGGTCGGACCGTCAGTGTTTATCTTTACGTGCTTTTAACATTTTCCCATTACGCCTATCATCCTCAAATGCTAACTGCTCCCTTACGCTGTTACTATTGAAATCTATTTCCCTTCACTGCCGGCCACATCTTAAATACATGAATACTTGTTCTTACATTCTGTGTCTTTAGAATTACAAACATTGACTGCTGTGTGCATTGATTACATTACTTTCAGGGCCGGATGAAAAACCTCAGTCGATATCTTCTACTTTTAATAATAACAAATGTGCACACAACTACATCGATTCTTTCTTCTTTCGTCAGTATTTTACTTTAGTGTTAACTGATTCAGATGTCAACACCAACATAAACGACTTTTCTATCTACCTGGACACGTTTTTTTAAACCTACTTTTAAAGCGTTCTTTCACTTAAATTTACAAGTGGTATACAGCTTGGCAAGTTATAACAAAACAAAAATAAAATATGGTGGTATTATTATATAGTTAGAGTTAAGCTTCGATAACCAATAAATGTCACAAATCGTGTAGAGCATATAATGCCTAAAAACTAAGTTGTTTAGTTCGATTGTTTGACAAATTATCCAGGTTCAACTATAGATGATTTGAGACAATCGTATTTTTTCGCTCTTTAGTTCAAGTTTATCTTCAAGAAAAAAAGATGAACAGCTTCAGTATAAGTTGAGATTAAAACGCTCTTTAATTTAAGTTTATTTCCAAGAAAAAAATGAACAACTTTATAAGTTAACATCAAAACTTATTCGAATTGTTGGAAAAAATAACTTACCTTTGCTTTGGTAACATTTATTTATTGTATATTTTCACACCTTTTGGTTTTGATGGCCATTGTTATATTGGTAGAGAGGCTGGTTGATATCGGTTGATAAATTAAGAAATAATCATTACGGAATAAGAAATAGTTTTTTTATCTCTTAGGGAACGCCTACGGCGAACGGTGAATTCAAATTCAAATATAAATATGAAAATAAATAAATAAATAATAACAAATAAATAAACGCACTAGCGTTCGAGGCGTACACACACATCCCCCCCTCCCTCTGAAAATGCAATGCGCGAGAGAGCCCACTCTCAGCGAAGCTGATGAAAAGGGAAATGGAGAGAAAGAAAAGTGAAATCGACGAGGACGAATAAAGAAAGCAGTTTTTGAACTGAGTGTTTTGTCAACGGTGAAAAACGATAGCGTTCGTATAAAAAAATTGAGAGGCAAGAAAAAAGACAGAAAAGAAAAAGAGACTGGAGAGAGCAGTGAACGTTGTCAAATGAACCGGTTGTTTTGTTTACGTTTGAGCGAACAATGAATAAAAAAAACTCGCTGTGAGCCGGTGATGCTCAGGAATGCCCAAAGCGCAGCGTAAGCAGATTTCCCTGAAATAAACGGGAGTTGAATTCTTTCGGCCGAGAATGGACATCATGGAAAGCTCATAGCGAAGATATTAAAGATGAAGAAGAAGAGGGTTGCAACGAACAAAAATATCGTGATGTCGACGGGCGTCCTCATCCAAGAAGCAACCAAATAGGAAAAATCTCGTGAATGATGAATTTTGCGGAGACATTATGAAACACGAAAGTCCAATTGGATAAAGTTAAGTGACTATTATGATTTCCCCATCCCGATATCCCCGCTACTTGTCCTTGACCGAACTGTCATACCATAATGGAAATGGTATACACATTTTCTCTTATGTTATTATTTTTTGTTTGTCACCTTGTTTTCTTTTCTTTCTTTTATGATGTTTCTTTTTTTATCATCCGATCCCCCCCAACCTACTGCGGTGTGATATTAAATTTAAGGATGTTGAATAAAATTTGCGTTTTAAGATTCTAGCGTTGTGCCATTCTTGCTTTGAGATTGAATCGTTCAGAACAAAATGTGCTAATGAGAACCTCAGACAACGTGTCAAATAGGTCACAAATCGTGGCCGACACTTTACTTGTCATTATTTTATTTTTATTTTTATATTGTGTTACGGACAACGTAGGGTGAAGCGCTGACCTAGAGTCATAAGATTCTTACCAGGGGACATCCACCTCGACTCAGCTTCATACCGGTCCGTAACACCATTATATTTTACGTAGGGTTTTAAGAAACCATGTTTGAATAGATTTAAGCGATAACAATTATTACTACTTTATAGTGAGGAGACATAAATGCTGACTTCCATACACTCTACTCTTTATCTGATAAAACATTTCTTATTTCAGTCACCTAAATGTTTTACTTTGGTATATTATTATTCATTAATGATAATAATAAGACCTGTATACATTCCATCCCTTGCATTGCGATAGCCTTCTAACACTTCTTAAGTATAAATTTATCCTTAGGTCATCTATATTTTTCGTTTTTTTTTTAATATTAAAACGTTTTCTTTACTGCATACAATTATGGATACTTGAAAAATACATCAACATTTCTTATTTTAGTCACCTAAATTTTTACTTTAGTACTTATTACACTATATTTAATTGCATATTGTAATACATACAATCACGACTATTCAAGAAACATTGGTATGGAGAGGATTTGCACGGGCTGTATTTTAAGTAAAAGAGAAATACTTGAACATGAGTTAAAACATTTAAAATGATCATTCGAACACGCAAAAGAGTACAGTTTTTGTCGTTTTATTGACTATTCTAATAATTTATGCCCATTACATGTTTATCACATTTTAGATTGTCTTAGGATTAAAAAAAAATCCGCCAACAATTAGTTTTTACGTTATACTGAAAGAGCATAGCCGATAGCTTCCTTTCCGGGTATTCTAAAACTAATAAAACATTTCCTATTTCGGTCACCTAAAAAAAAATTTATTTTATTTATTTATTTTATTCATTTATTTATTAATTTATTTACTTTTTTTGTACATCAACATTCATTAATGATAATTATAAGGCAGTTTAAAATAAAAATAAAAATTGGTACTTATGCGGAATCAAAACCGTGCTATTGTCGGATTTTTCTGAGCTGTTTATGTAAATGGCTAGAAGGTGCCGAAACGCTGAGCCAATAAAATCTCATCAGGCAACGTCTTTTAAGAAACATTTATTTACTTAGAACAAAAAATATACAAATATTTATCATGATTTTAAAAAAGTATTGAAAAACAAAAACTATTTTTGTTTGCTATCAGTTGTTTGTTATTTAAAAAATAAATATTAATTCATGAAATTTACTTTACAATTAGTTTTTTTTTTAATTTGAAATTTATTTTATTAAAGTTTCGTAAAGATTACCCAATAAAAAATACTATTTTATTTTTATTAATCTTTTTCAGTGAATTGCCTCGTAATAACAAAAGTAGCGTATTTATTTATTTATTTATTATTTAAAACGTTTGCCAACATTTGTGCGAAAAAAAGAAAAACACGGTACTTTCGTTCGGCACTTTCCGACATCTTCTGTTTTTGTGTTTTTTCTTCATTTTCATTTGAGTATCTTTTAATTCTTATATTTATACTAGCCTGGGTTCCCGGTGTTGCCCGGGTTTTTGGAGGTGTGTGTTGAGCAAAAAAAAAAATGTGGTAATAGGCCGGCAGGCTCGAACTCATACTGCAAAAGACGAAAATAACGTTAAAAAGCGTGACGTCTTTGCTGTTGCGTCCATCACCACACCGGAAGTGCCGAAGGTTAAAATTAGGGCTAGCTAATAGAAAATAGAGGATGAGTTCGACGACCTCTCTCTGTAGAAAAGTGGCCATCTGAGGGTGAAGGAATTAATGTTTTTAGTCAATTTTTCAATATTTATCGTATGAAGAGGGGACCTTCAAAATGATATCGATCTCGTGAAAATCCGTCGCCTTTATCGAAAGTTTTAGGCAGACATACATACATACATACATACAAACATACATACATATATTCAAACAAACAGGTGAGGTTTATATTATAGACTCGCCTGAGTGCCCAGCGTTGCCCGGGTGTTTGTAGGTGTGTGTTGAGCAAAAACAAAAGTGGTAGTTGGCAGGCAGACTCGAACCCGTGACGCAAAGGCGGAAAAGAAAATGGAGTTGTGTGTAAGGGTGTTGGTTGAGCAAAAAAAAGGAGGGGAATTGCGATCGTCAAAAAAAAGTGGTGGTAGGTACCGCGAAGGAGGAAAAGAACGTAAAAAAAGGTAACGCGTTAGCTGTTGCGCCCATCGCCCAATCGGAAGTAACGTAGGTTTAAATTAAGGCTAGACAATCGAAAAGAGGCGTAGAATTTCGAAGATATCGGCGAAAAAATCGACCCCACTCTGTAGAAAATTGCCCAGTTGCGGGTGAATGAATTAATGTTTTGGGCCAGTTTTTCAATATTTGTTGTCCGAAGGGTCGAGTTTAAAAAGGATACCGATCTCGTGAAAATACGTCGCCTCTGTTGAAAGTTTTACGCAGATATACAAACATACATACATGCATACATTTAAACAGACAGGTGAGATTTATGTTATATATATTACGTGGGTTTCATGTTAGTATCTCTTCAGACATTATTTAAGTTTTATCATTTTTGAATAAGCATTGCAGCTCTGAAAGAATATTGTAAGCTTTCAAAATGGGTTTAGTAAACGCCGTGTGACATCGTGTAGATAATTTCACATTCATATATATATGAGTGTGAAATTAGCTTCTGGATGGCACGCTCATATATATATATATATATATATATATATATATATATATATATATATAAGAAATAATCCCGCATTTTGCTAATTCCTGCCCTCTGATGAGAAACTCCGCGGATTAAGGACTATCCACTTATCTTGTGCTTCCTTTTTAAAATTAAATATGTTTTTAACTCTTTTTCAAGATATTTTTTAACATGTTTTATTAATCATTTGTTCATATATATATATATATATATATATATATATATATATATATATATATATATATATATATATATATATATATATAGAAAAATAGAGGTGTGATAGAAAAATTTATTTCGTCGACAATGTGTGTCGCAAACAAAAATCGAGTTTCTTTTTTTCTTTTTTCTTTTTTCTTTTTTTTTTTTTTTTTACTTAATCACTAATTGGTAGTTTTCGTTCTACAGTCATTCTTATTTCATTATCCTAAATAGATTTTTTTTCTGTTTCACCGAAATAGATTTCGTTCTGCTGCTGGACAATAATTTAGGAATTTAAAAAATATATGCAACTTCTTAACTAACGCAATAACGCCTTCCTAACCGCGTGATTCCTTGTGTACCTGTGTATATGTGCGTGTTTATGTGTGTGTCTCTCTCTCTGTCTCTGTATGTACATATTCATTGGAATGCGATTGTGGGTGTGTGTTTGTGTAGGTTAAACCTTTTTTTTTTAACCCTTATTCACTTCAAACCAAGCATATTGCCACCTGAATTTAAGGGCTACTATTTCGGATCATGCCTACATGGTCACTTGGTAAAGAGTTGAGCAACGATGTGCCTGTTCATATTATATTTCAATTTCTTCATGTTAGTATAGTCAGAGAAGCTGGGAACAGGGAAAGTATTCCAATGTCTAGCTGCAGGAGAGAAGAACATAGTAAAGTAGAAAGCTTTCCTGCATCTAGGGACCTTTACAATGAAGGGGTAGGATTTTGCTGATTATTTCTTTGAAATACTATGTTTGCTTTGCCACGCTTATTTTAAATAGCATGATTATCCTAACGAACTCCTCTCTTGGCTTTGTCGTGGTGTTGGCTTTGTTAGTCATCTACAGTTCACGAACAGTTTGAGAATTGTTTTTATAGACATTAGCTTTGAGATAACTTCACCAATAAAAATCTGCGGCTGGCGTTATAGTTTATTGGGTTTTAAGCCGATTTCGGATCACACATACTGATAAGACGACCATCAAAGTGTCTCCTCATATCACGGAAGAGTGATAAAACAAACGTTATTTTCATGGTGGGTAATCAACTTACCTTCAATCTATGCTCTCCCTGTAAAAGATTAACGACAAACACTCACGTAGCTATAATCACTATCAATAGTTTCGCCCAAAATTAATCGAAAATTCCATGAGCAAAGTTTCTTTCTTAAATCTGCCAACCTATGGAACACAATACCGCCGAGTTGCTTCCTGGCTGACACAAACATTGTCGCTTTCAAGTTCAATGTAAACAAGTTCTTGTTGGGCCGTTCTCTTAAATACCCAATTTCTATACTATTTCCACCCCTACCGATCATTACGGTGTTGTCTCACCGGCCACCCAACACTCATTAACTTGAACATGGAAAGATGAGAGAAAAAGTACAGGGAGAATACTTCAAGCGACTTAAAAAATTCTCTCATCATAACTATCACCGAAAAACAAAATTAATGCCATTAATCAATTGGCAATACCCGTTGTCTCTTATGGATTTGACATAATTAATTGGCCACAAAACTGCATCAATAACCTTGTCGTAATAACTCGGAAAATGCTGGCCCTTCATAAAGTCATTTACAAACATCAGTGCATGGACAGGCTGTACTTACCACAGAAAGAAGGTGGTTTAGGCCTCGATGAAATTAACCACGCATACCGAGCTCCAATGGTAAGAATAGGCCAATATATCAAATGCTCTTCTGACGCAAAAATAAAAATGGTGAATGAACATCACACCAAATGTTTGCCCCAGCAGACGTCAACTACAAAGCTCGGTGAAAATTTCAGTGGTAACACACTGGACAACACAATAGAAGAATTTGACAACCCAGCAACCCTAATCGCCCGAAAGAAGAGAAAGGAGTATACTAAAAGGGAACTGAACACAAGACTAGAAGGATGGCAACAACATAAGAGAGCAGGCAGGTTCATGGAAGAACTGAACCAGAGCTACATTGACAAGGAGGCCTCACTACAATGGCTTAAAAGTGACAAATTTCCACTTGATGAAGAACGATTAATTATAGCTGCACAAGACCAAGGCTTACTTACAAATGGATTTTAAAAAATGGCTGGTCTACAAAAAACAGACCAATGCAGATTTTCACTCAGCTGTTGAAAGCCCAAGCCACCTAATGTCTGGATGCAAGATCCTTCTAGCCTATGGTCATTACACTGTCCGCCACAACAAAGTATGCAGATACTTACATTGGAAGATCTGTGGAGAGATGCAACTAGATAGGTCGTCGAACATCTGGGAACATGAACCATCACCAATAACATCAAATGGAAAAGTGACAATGTTCTACAACAAAGGCATACAGGCGGGCATACATAAAAGACAAGGCCATCAAGCCAGATATAGTAATATGGAACAAGCCTGAAAGGACTGCACTCATTATCGACGTCACAGTTCCAAACGACTTTGGCCTTAATAGAGCAGAACGGGAGAAGATAACAAAATATCAGGACCTAAAAAATGATCTAAAAACAACATGGTTTCTGAAAGAAATCAACATTATACCAGTTGTGACAGGAGCAACTGGCCTAATAAAAATGACCCTTCATAAATAATTAGAAGCAATCCCTGGAAAACCAAGCTATAAGGAAATACAGATAGCAGCCATAAAGGGAACAATGTCTATTCTTAAAATAGCTCTCGGATATAAATTAAAACTATAATAGAATCAAGTGTTAGCCCCAGGAAGGAGCCCCCTAATCTCTTCAAACTAACAAACTAAATTTTTAAATGAAAAGCCTTATTCATGTGAATTGTGTGGTACAGCATTTTCCCATGACAGATCTTTAAAAAGGCATACTGGTGAGAGAACTTGAATGCCTACTGGAGAGAAATTGAATGCCTACTGCAGAGAACTTGAATGCCTACTAGACACTGTCCTCGTGTGTCTAAGGTATCTGTACAGAGGTTTGTCAGAAAAATCTGGCATGAGGATAATTTTTCCATAGAAGTAAACCCTGACCAAATATTCAAAATCACATAGGATTCGCTGCCCAAATAAGATCTCCTCGCTATGGCTAACCCATAGCATTTACGAGGAATGGTGCACCTTCTCCAAGTGATGTTACCTAAAGTAATAACACAAGGCTGGATACTCCACCAGATTAGATAAATTCTTGTCCTGGAATCCAGTAAGACCAATAGACCAAAATGAAAGATATACTACAACGTATGAAAATGGTTAATTGGGGAGAGGAAAATTATGTTCTCAATTTCTTTACTAACTCAGTGTTTGAGAGATAAAGAACTTCAATGGAACATTCGAATATCTATGTATCTCATATTGAGTTCAATTGTTAGCCTCAGGTTGTGGGCCCCTTGATTTCTGAGAACTTCGACTGAAGTAAAATAAAACAAAAAAGTGAAAAGCCTTATTCATGTCAAGTGTATGGAAGAGCATTTTTCCAAAATATTTCTTTAAAATCACATTTAACACACACTTGTGAAAAGCCTCAGTGATGTGAAGTTTGTCGTTCAACATTTTCCATGAAATCCCATTTAAAATCTCATCTCAACAAACCTCAATCACAAAGCTTGCTGAAAACTTTAGAGGAGTCATACCGGAGAAAACTGTCGATGTATACGATGAACTAGCGACACAGATTGCAAGAATGGAAAAAATACACTGAAATGAAGATAGAAACAAGAAAACAAGGATGGAAACAAAATAAGCGAGCAGGGAAGTTCCTAGAGGAGCTGAACCAGGAGTACATAGACAAGGATGCTTCACTCCAATGGCTCAAGAATGGAAGACTTCCATTTGATGAGGAAAGACGTATTGAGCCGGGCAAGATCAGGGCTTACTCACAAATGGATTTTAAAAAATGTCTGGCCTACAAACAAATAGCCAGTGTGCCTCTCAGTAATTGAAAGCCGAAGCCATCTAATATCTGCCTGCCCAATCTTATTGGCAGATGGCCTTTACACTGATCGTCACAACAAAATATGTAAGTACTTCCATTGGAAGATCTGTGGAGATATGTATCTTGACAGATCATCACACACCTGGGAACATACACCACCACCGATAACATCAAACGGAAACGTGACCATGTTCTATGACAAAGCCATACAGGCGGACAAATACATAAAAGACAAGGGCAACTAAACCAGATATTGTAATATGGAACAACCCTGATAAAACTGCTCATTTTTGATGTCACAGTCCCAAATGATTTTGGCCTTAACAGAGCTGAACGGGGAAAAATGATCTAAAAACGACATGGTCTCTGAAAGAAAAAAAAACATTATACCGGTTATGATAGGAGCAACTGGCTTAATAAAAAAGAATCTTCATAAATACTTAGAAGCAATCCCTGGAAAACCAAACTGTAACGAAATACAAACAGTAGCCATAAAGAGAACAGTATCTATTCTGAAAAGAGCTCTCGAATATAAATTTAAATCATAATAGAATCAAGTGTTTGCTCCAGGAGGGAGCCCCTTGATCTGTTAAAACTTACAAAAGTAACATTTAAAAAAGTGAAAAAATTAACTCTTATCCTCTTTGAGTATTGATAAGTTGTGACATCCTAGTAAAAAAATTGGACATTCATGAGTAAAACTTGGTGAATAAGTCAGACATAAACATTATTTATAACAAATCTGCTTGGATTGCAGACACTATTGTAACTTTTATCAAACGAGTGGAATCTTTTCTGTGATCACACAGTATAACGCTTTCTGTTTTATCAATCTATCTATCTATTGAATAAAATTTAATTTGTGTGTGTGCCTGTTTGTGTCTGAGTTCGTTTCCTATGGACTCGAAAACGGCTGGGCTGATTTTCATGAAATTTCACACTAAGGTACATCTTGTGCCTGACAGTGTTCTTAGACGTGTTCTGTATCGTAATGTCTTCGATAAATATCGATAATAGATAAATGAAATAATCCGATGAAAGAAGGAAGAGGCGATTTTGATCAAAGTTAAAACCTTACACCGCCTAACATCACAAGTGCATTTGAGAAGTTTTATTACAACACAAGAGGAGAGGCCCTACATATAAAATCAACAATAAGCTCTGTGATATGACAGGGGTGCGTTCGAAATAGATGTTTCTGTTTAAAGCAAACTGCATCATGATACTTGACTTTTTCATTTTAAACTTAAATTCAAGCCATTATCATCGTACAAGCAGTATAGCCAAGCATATAAAATGAACAGTGGGTTCTTTGATATAACAGGGGCATGTTCGAAATAAATATTTCTGTTTAAACTACAACTGAAACATGATACTTGACTTTTGAATTTTAAACTTTAATTCAAGCCATTATATACAGGAAATGAATTGATAAAATCGACAGTAGGTTCTCTGCAGTGCAATGTAGACTGCAATGAATTGTGGACTAAGTCATTGCGAGAAGGCATGTGAAGCTTCCTCTTGGTGCACCTCGATGGTTCCCCAACTAGAGCAAGCAGGTAATCGATTTGATTGCAAAATGGGTGATTTCACTGATTTCGATGGCAATAAAAATGTCGCAGTATGAAACATTTATCGATCATCATTCAATTCCGGGCAATGTCGGATCTCCCTGCTATTGATTTATATATGTGCCACAAAAGTAAACCATTATTTAATTATCTATTCTAAAAAAGCGATGGTTGAAGTATTTAGCTGGCTTAACACGATTTATTGTTTTAATTCAGCTTCGCGTAAATGTGATGCCATAACCAAAGAAGGCGTAGTTATTACTGAATGAAAATAAAACTTTCAGGGGTTCTTTGTTTGAGAGTAAATAAAGACTAATTGGCACCGACAAGGAATTAGAAAAAACCGTAACATTTAAATTATGATTAAAGGCGCGGTTTCACGTTTAAAATACAGTCGCGTTACTGGCGGGTAAAAAAAATACAGAACAGATCTAATCCTAAGTTGCATCCATTCAATTTCTGTGCGACAGACCAACGGAAATGGTATTTAAGTGTAATTGTGGTAGACCAACGGACAGAATCTTTTATAGAAATCCTTTCGATACATCTAACATATAATATAGAGTGCCTGCCCCACCCCCGACACATGTTACCCATTGAATTTGCAATCGTTTTTAGCAATCCAACCATATTTGATACAAATACAGCAACTGATAGTAACTTATATTATAAATGTCTACCAAATTTTAGAAATGAGTGTCCAACAGTTTTTCTTTTATTACCGTTCAATATGTAGAGACACATTAATGATCGTCTCATCTGTGGGAAATGTGAACATGAATTGGCTTAATGCTAACCGGATCTAAACCTTCCAGATTTTTATCCATTTATGGGCATTTTGCTCGTTAAAAACGGTCAAAAGTTATAGCCCGTTTACTTAGAATGAGTGCTTTATGCCAAATTTATATGTAAATATGGTTAAATCTGTGTGAATGCTTGCATTAAATGCAAACCTCTATTAATGGATACCCTAATACTTATTTCGCTATACTTTATTATAACAAAGGTATATACCAAATTTAAGCTAGATCAGCTCATTTGTTTCTAAGAAAAAAGTTGAACAGACAAACACAAACAGACAAAGATAGATATAATATCGAAAGTTATCTCAAAGATAAGATCTACAGATAAATCCACAAACTGTTCCTGAAATTAATAGCGCTATAACAGCATAAAACCAATTTTGTCCATTGAATTCATGTGTGTTTATTTTTGAACGATTAATCAATAAAGACTGTTCGGGTTTCGTGACTGAAACTTGATAAATAAGTCAGATGTAGATTGATTGTTTTGTAGCAAATATGGTTGGATTGGAAAGGATTGTAAATTTTATTAAGGATTTCATTTCTGGCATCTTAGGGGGATCACCCTATACGCACAATGTTAAATACTATTTCAATTGGCTCAACACAATTTGACGGACAAAGATATTAATAGAGAGGCGAGGACGGACGAGCACTTCAAGTAGATCTTAACTTCAAATTAAAACACAAAAACAAATGGTACTTCTTTCTGATTTCTGTGTGAAATTATGACTTTCGAAGTTGAAGTTAATCATTCATTGTTTATTTATGTTAACATTTAAATATTTTAAATAACATTTTTTATAACAAAATTTTTATTACAACCTGATAGTGAAAGAAAGCTGTAATAAAAATATAGGGAAAATTGTAAGAAGGTTCATGAAACCGGATTAAAAAGGATACAGAATTTAACTGCAGAATTAAAACTGCAGTGGCCATCGCTTTGTTGAATCAAATCGAAAATAAAAGTAAAATACTTTCCAACAATTCGACATCGTAGATTTCTATTCAACTCTTTAATACCGTTAACAAGATCAAGGGTGAAAACGTCAAAATATGACGTACATGGAAATGGAAATATTAGGTCATAAGAGTCGAAGTATTCGCTAGAATAAGAATAACTAACTTCTTAGGTGTCACTTTGAACTTATGAATACGTAATAATCTTATTTAAATGATAATGTTAACTTTATAAACGTTAACCCAATGTACGACCGTCAATTATAAAACATATTCCTAGTTCCATCGAAAGGGTATTTAAGCATTTTAGTATTATTAACACAATTCTAAAAACAGTGAGTATGATTAAATATAAGAAACCACATACCAATAATAATAATAATAATAATAATAATAATAATAATGATAATAATAATATAGAAGAAAGAATAAAGAATAATAGACAAAAAGTAAAAACATCATTTGGTTTACACCACCTTAAAACTATCTGCTTAAAGCTAAAGTTGAGATAAAGTTGCAAAATCTTATCGTAAAAATAAGATTCTTGTAACTAACTCCTTCCGTAAAATATCCCATGAAAATATTTAAAACTACTCTATGGTTGCTGTAAATATTTCGAAATGACAATCAAAACTTACAATAACAAAATATTAAATGACAGTAGTAAGAACAGTGTAAATAATTAGGGAGTGTGATAAATGTAACAAAAATGACATTAATGATAACAATGATATCATCACGAGAAATAGCAATAACTCAGTAATTATTCAAACATAACTAGAAAGTTAATAATAAAATAAAGAAAAATCTAACTGCAAATTTAACGTTGTCCTTTATAAATTTAATGCTTAGCCGTTACGACATCCTTCATCAGACAATAATATTCACATGTGAAAAACCGAATAACGAAACTATGTAGGAGGAATTGCCTTAAATTTAAAACTAGGTTTTATAATCGGACAAGTAAACTCAATAACAAAAAATACAATTTAGGATATCGTTATAGAATCATTACCGGGATTATAAAGAAAACGGAATTGTTCCTATAATCGAATAGAAAATATTACAGTGGGTCGAAATATGCAGACATTTGGACGATTAGTGGAGATTATGCTTCAGTGAGAAACAAAGAATCAAAGTTTACAAATGCCAAAAATTTACTAATCGTCAAAAAACATAGCAAGTAGCTATAAACACAGAATGAACTTTACTAATAATAAAATTAAAGTAATTAAACTTTGTAGCTCAAATATAAATCTAAAATGCCGATAAATAACAAAGAACAGAACGAGTAAACGAGATTTGTTCCCACATGTCATAGTTTTTGGGAATTCAACTCACGTAAAAGTGGAGAGCACTAAAACCCATTTCTAACACTATGGTTTGACACCATTTACAGATGGAAATAATAACCCAAGAAGGGGTAATAAAACCAATGAATGTGCCTTGATTGTTAGCTAAAGTAAACATTACTTGGATATAAAATAGGCACCGCCAAAACTGGGGGGGCAGGTCAGTACTTTTTGACGGACCGTCTTTTTAAAAATCTACCAAAAATCAGGTAATTATCCGATCAATACGAAATTTTCAGCGATTATTAGGAGAAGAATGAACTTTATAACAATGTACTTATTTTTCATAAACGATATTTATATATATATATTTTTTTGCTTACAAACCCCCCCTTGTTTTGAAGTGGGAACAAATATGCTTAAAATAATCATCTGAAACTGAAATCAACATATTGTGTTGTTGTAAGGGACAGAATTATAGATTTAAAAAAAAAATTGTTTGCATACCTTATTTTGACGTCTGAATATCAGAACTTCGATTGTGTTTAATTATCCCGCTTTTGAGTTTTGAAGTGTGAAATTCGGTGAATATGTTAAGTAAAATAATTAATTTAAGTTAAGCAAAACAAAAAAAAAATTTTTTTAATATTTATACGAAAAAAGCTATTTTAAAATTTTTGATGAATAAATTAACAATTTTTTTTTAGCGAGCCGAATAATGCATGACCATTATTAAACAGGGCATGCTTTGAATAATCGACACCAAAAAAAAAAATTCGATAAATATTGTGCCCTTTGTGTTAAAAATAGCATCATTTTTTTCGATCCCGTTTGAAAACGTTTGCCGCCTTTCGACTACGGTGGACCAAACGCGCTGAAATAATTTTTTTTTATTCTGCTTTAAATTGCCCCCCCCATTTTGGGGAGCCTGGCCCCCACACACATACACATTAAAATCAAACGCATACAAATGGTCACCATCTAGTACTAGCCAGCCTCAGCTTAATAATACATTGAAATTTTCGCCACTGAAAAATAAGGTTTTTTTGGCCTGTTTGGTCTTCCATAGTTTGCTTTTTATCAAACGAAAACGTAAACAGAGTCGATCTGAACTCTACGTCAACGCGAAATATCTGGTTACCTATATGAATAAGTGGAATTATTTGAAATTCAGGTACTTATATTATAATATTTTTGCATATTCTCTTAGAAAATCATCCTAAATCTTAGTTAGACAATAAATAAATAAATTAATTATTTCAAAAACCCTTTTTTTTAAATATTTAAGTACGTTTTTTGTGCAAGACAAAAAATGTCAATTGTTAACTTTTGGGGAAAATTTAACATTTAAAATTGAATTAAAAATAGTAGAAAAAGTTTTACATTATTCTGTTTTCTATATGATAAAATTCAGGGTTTTATCTTTCTGGAAAACAAAAAGTTACTCAGAAATAATGGATTTTAATAAATGTAATTTCGTTTTAAAAAACAACAACAACTTGATTTTGCGGCCATTTTTGGCGGTGCCTAATATAAAAGCAATTATAAACAATATATCCACATAATGTTTCTGAATTTTTAAGATGAGGATTAAAAATTTGTATTATTTGGATTGTTAACATTACTGTCCTTATTATTGGTTGTTATTCTTACAATGTTTCGGCCGATGTAACCTTCGACCTTGATCATGTGTATCTTCATAATGGCTGTTGTTGGTGAATGATGAAAAAGAATGCTTTTGTTGTTTTTTGTTCCAACGAAATAAAGTCGTTGGAATTCCAATGGTGTGATGACTTTTATGAAACGAAAAGAGCGTAGAGTCATTTCCATTTTTGTATAAATTCGCGTCCGTGCCGATTTGATATAATGTTTCTAAAAGAGAAAGAGCGAGAAAGAGGGGGAAAGCAAGAAATTGATTAGCAGAGTGAAAGTGATATAAACTGCATAAAAAAGCTCAATGTAAAACAACGAAAAATAAAGAAACTACGCAGAAAGTTATTAACATATTTATTATTTGGTGAGTTAATTGCAAATTAAAACAAGTTAAATGTTGTTTTTTTGTTAGAAGTATGGAGTGGTTTGCTTGAAGCATTGTTAAAGAATAAAAGGTATTTTTAAAGCTTACAATGCAGGAATATACAGTCGTTATGAGTAGATAAATAAATAAATAAATGATAAATAATTAAATATTTTTTTTAATTATTTTTTTAGTTATAATTATTTAGTTATTTACCTGAAATTTTTTAAACAGTGGATGGTACTTATTCCAAAGTTCCTTTCGGGTAATAGCCCATCATCAGTGGAGAAATAAATCCTCTCTCTAAGCTTTAAATTTTAAAGTGACTGTTTTGTTTAGATTCTAAATCCAAACGCTCAAAGATTAATTAATTCCCTTGCATGCTCAGGGGAAATAATTCTATTTTTTTTTTACTTATCTATGGATTTATTGATCAAATAACTGGCCGTTGTTTTTTAAATGTTTTTACAAAATTATGTGTTTATTGGGAGGGGGGGTAAATCCAAACGCTCAAAGCTTAATTAATTTAGTCATGCTCAGGGAAAGTATTCTATTTTTTTACTTGTCTACAGGTTTACTGATCAAAGGGAAGTAATTCATATTCTGTTTAAATGCTTATAACTGGTCGTTGTTGTTTAAATGTTTTTGTAAGTTTTTAATTCAAATTTCTGTTTAATACGGTTATAGATAGACAGGTAGATAAATAAATAAATATAAATAAAAAATAACAATAAAAAATAATATAAAAAAATTATTGAATTATTTATTTATTTATCTGCCCATAACGACTGTACATTTCTGCATTGTAAGCCTTCAAAAATATATATATTTTTTTTTTTTAAGATATAATTCCATCTCAAAACCAAGGAATGTTTTCACATGAATTTTACAGGATAATATTATAAGGAAAAATCTTAGGGAAATAAATGTTGATTAACGCAACTTTAATATATATATATGCATATATATATATAATTTTTTAGAATGTGAGAGAGAATATATGATTATTTCCCCAGCCAGACAAAGTCGCAGTTTACAAGTGCCATGAAAGCCAAAAAACCGGAAGTCCAAGACTCGAGTTTCGCCCTCATTTGGGCTCATCAGCTATACACATCCGAGCCTCGTGCATGCGAAGCAAGCACTCTACCAACAGAGCAAATGCGCTACACACAATGAAGCTTTATTAATTTTCACAGATCAATTAAACCGCAACGAAATCCGACAGTGGAATAAACCTATTTTCGTTTCGAACAATGAATGTGATCATCGCGACTAGTTATAACCCAAGTCGATGTCTCACTAGTTAGAAGTTGTCTGGCTGTAGAAATAATTATATATTCTCTCTCACATTCTAAAAAATTATATTACTTATTGCTCGTTAGGTAATCTTGTCGTGATGACATCTTTAGAGAGTATAAATTCCTATAATTCATATATACATACATACATTTAAACAGACATGTGAGATTTTCTATAATATAAATCTCGCCTGTATGTTTAAATGTATATATGTATGTGTGTGTGTCTCGCAAATATTTTCAACAGAGGCGACGGATTTTCACGAGATCGGTATCATTTTGAATCGAAAAATTGGACAAAAACATTAATTTCTTTCACCCTCAAATGGGCAGTTTTCTACAGGGAAGGGTTGCTTTTTTTCGCCGATATTTTCGAAAGTCATCCCTTCTTTTTGATTGTCTAGCTTTAATCAACGTCGGGCACCCAGGCTAGTATTATAGATAAAACAAAACAACATAATTACAGAAAAGTCTAAATAACTGCTTTGTTTATTAATAATTGTCCTGTGTTTTTCTTTTAGAAGCTCGGTTTTAGATACCGTTTTTCTTAGAAATAAAAGATAATTAGATAAAAATCATTGATAAAAAAGGAAATCTACTTAATAGTAAGTTTTATAGCAAAAACCTCGAAAAAACAGGCAGTGCCCCTTGTAAGATACTTTGGAAACGTGATAAAATGAATAAAATAACTATGGAACATAGGTAAAAGTACAAGGAAACTAATGATTATGCACCACGCACTCCACTCTGTGAAAGAAAGAGATTGAAGTCTTACTAGACATTATCATTGAATGATTCCTCTGTAAAGAATATCCTGATATGAGGATTCGATCTACAAGTAAAACCTGATCAAATATTCATAATATTCGAAGCCCAAATAAGATCCCCTCGACATGGCTACGAACTGGTTCATGGTGTATCTTCTCCTAGCCTGGATACTTCACCAGAGCAGTCAAATCTTTCTTCTAAAGAAAGTGTCACAAGAAAGATAACATATAACAGTTTTAACGTTAATATACTTTCTCAAGCCATAAAAGTTTAGAATCTTAAACAAACACTCAGATATTCATGTATCTTTAAAAGAAAGTAAGTGTTAGCTCAAAA
This sequence comes from Euprymna scolopes, assembly GCF_053919585.1. Lineage (NCBI taxonomy): Eukaryota > Metazoa > Mollusca > Cephalopoda > Sepiida > Sepiolidae > Euprymna > Euprymna scolopes. The sequence goes on along the minus strand of NC_136507.1, from coordinate 55,190,913 downwards.
AAGAGATCTCTTGATTTCTGAGAAGCTATTGACATAAAATTCCGAAAGAACACGGCCGATAGCCATTAGTCGCGTGCTCTCGTGTAATGAATGAATGCGTGAATGTAGGATTGACATGAAATTCTTAAAGATAAACTAAAATGACCGAAAAATGGGCTGAAATGGATAAAATAAATAAAAATTTCAGGAAAAGCTAATGGACGATTATCCGTCAATCATCCGGACTAACGGACAGACGGACCCATTGAAAAAACATAGGTCCCTCTCTGATAAATCGGGGGACAAAAATGTTACTCCATACCCCTTGCTTTAAAAAAAATAAAATGTAAATATGTTACAGACCGACCGATGGAGTGACTTGCATGCGACTAAAAATGCCTTAGCAAAGAAGGGTTTCCCCTTCCATTGCCAAGGAAAAGTTACAAATGTAAGTGCAGCATCTGTTAAGAACATATACTACACTTTGATCTTAGCCATGTGGCCAAGGAAAAGTTACAAACGTAAGTACAGCATCTATGAAGAGCAGATACTACACTTTGATCTTATATATATATATTATTGCTGGAAAAGTTACATCTTAAACAATACTAAAATTGAATAAAAAGCAAAGTCACCCACAACAAAATTAGGTACAAGGCCCTATAAGAAATTGGGGAGGGGTGGGTGCAGGGTCTTTGTGACTATTTAACAAATGAGACAATGATGACTTTGGAGTCTTACTCTTGACTGGCGACATTTACCACAATACCTCATTCGCTCTGTGGATCCTAATCTAACTAATAAATCCCCAGCGTTAAGAATAAAAAACTTATTTATAATTTGTAAAACAGTATCTGTATGTTTGTGTACGCATTTTTTTAAACAAAATTTAATGTGTTTATGTGCATGTGTATGATATAAAAAGTAAAAAAGGTTCAATTTCATTGGTAAATAAAAAGGTTTTGAATTAAGAGTACAACTGTTCGTGGAGTGGGGAAAATTAATCAAAAAGTTCATTTCAAAAATAAAAAGTAAATCCTACTGGGTTGTTAGTAAGGACCCCCTCCCCTGTGCTATTCTAAATGGCTAGACCCCTCCCACCACTGTTTTCTGGGGAACCGAAAACAAGCAGGGAGAAATCTTAATAGGAGTGGGAGAAAATTTTTGTCTCTGGTCTTGTAATTTTGATCACGTGTAAAAAGCCTAATTTAATAAAAATGTAAATTTTAAAAATAAATCTTTGGAATGTAGCTTTTTGTTTTCAAAACCTTTTAAATTGTAGTATTGCAACCTTAAGTCGGAAGAGTTTAAAACCTGTCCTTAAAAAGTTGGTTTTTTTAAAGATTTTTAAGTGGTCTTAAATTTTTGATCAGCAGTATATATATATATATATATATATATATATATATATATATATATATATATATATATATATATATATATATACTAGGCCACCCATGACCCATTGGATCAGTATGTTATATTAGCTTTGGAATTCATGTATGAGCGTGACATTTGTCACGTATGAGTCGTTCTGTTTATTATAATTGATTATTTTTCAAACAAACTTTTACAGTTACGTAATTATAAGTGGTTGGCCACACATATACGTTTTCAGCGTACCAATTGTTTTTTTTTTGGGGGGGGTCGCGTTGAAATTATCCAAATAAACAATTGTTAATACTGTCTGTTTTTTTTTTACATCGTTCATTTGTGTATTACGTTTAAGTTATTTTAACGCAATTTTTTTTCATCTCTATTTTTTAATAAACTAAGAACCTTTTTTATCTACACTCTTAACATAAATAAAGTTGTTTGGTTGTAAGAAAATAACGACAGTATAGTTATAATAAAGAATAGTTGCAAAACACACCCATTCTTCCCATGTTAAATAATAATTTCGAAATAATAGCGTTAATATTTCAGTGTGCAGGTCAAAATCTGCAAAAGAAGCGATTTGTGTTTATTTGTTTACGTTGTTATGGGTTAATGTTTATGCGCGCATGCGCAACCGGATATCGTAAACCGGAAAGTGGGTTACATCACTCGTTACAGAGTCATTTGAGCTTTATAATTATATATATATATATATATATATATATATATATATATATGGAAATATCACCATTGAATCAGATCCCACGAGTTTTACTTTTCTTGTGACACCATTGCACAAGTAAAGAAACCACTTTACCCACACGCTTTATTTGTTCTTTTTTTATGTTTCTGTTTAATATATTTTGTTTTCCAATTAATTACTGTGTCGTGTTTTTCTCACGAACCTTTATAGGATCACAACAGTTAGAAATATAAAAAGTATGGCATATTCATTATTGATTTCATAATATACGGTACTAGCCCGGATGCCCGGCGTTTCCCAGATGTTTGGAGGTGTGTGTTGAGCAAAAAAAAAAAGAAGAAAAGTGGCAGTAGGCAAGTAGGCAGGTTCGAAGCTGTACCGCGAAGGAGGAAAATAACGTGAAAAAAAACGTGACGCCTTTGCTGTTGCGGCCATCACCAAACGGGAAGTGACGAATGTTAAAATTAAGGCTAGTAAATCGAAAAGAGGGGATCACTTTCGAAAATATCGGCGAAAAAAGCGACACCTCCTTGTAAAAAGTGTCCAGATGAAGGTGAAAGAATCAATATTTTTCACTAATTTTTTAATATTTGTCGTCCGAAGGGTCACGCTTCAAAAAAATATCGATCTCGTGAAAATCCGTTGCTTCTGTCGAAAGTTTTCGGCAGACACACACACATACATACATACATACATACATACATACATACATACATACATACATACAGACATTCAAACAGACAAGTGAGATTTATATTATAGATTATTTAGTTAAAGGGTAAATAAAATGTATTTTATACTGAAATAAAATAGAATATAACAGCCGCGTTGCACACTCGTGTTTTCAGTTCAACAATAGATTTTTTGTGTTAATTTATCATATATCTTATATTTAGGCTTACATAATATAATATAAACGGCTTTAAAAACAAATTACTATAATTTTAACCTGTTGTTTAAGTCAAAATAACACATAATAAAGTTCTGAATGTTTGAGATGAGGTTTATATATGCTTCGAACCCGGCTACGAAGCCATCTCTGACTCTATTAGCAAGGCACAAACCGCTCGACCATCATTTTTCTATTGTTCATCTTTAGTGTTATCTACACAACGTTTCGGTTGATGTAACTTCCAACTTTAGTCAGGTGTAAAAGTCGCCATGTTTTGGCAACAAAAGAGGGAATAGCTTTGCGCTATAAGGTTTCGAATTTTTAGATCTATTTAGAAGTAAGTTTAGACGAATTATAAAGATAATTTAATTATCATCACGGGCCCTCGGGGTATGATTTCTAACTTATTATGATTACATTTTTAATTAAATCCATCAACTAAGTGTGAGTTTTTAGAAACAATATTTATGAAACTAAGAGATTGCTAGTTTCAGTATGATTAATCGTGTGTTATTCGTTTTTAACCAGATGTAGTTATTTTTCTTTTAATATTTCTATCATCATTAAGTCCTATCTGCTTATCCTTCAGCTAACATTCACGTATGTGGAGACTTCAATGTTCACGACGTCGAATGGTTGACCCACTCTAACAAGACCGATGATGAGGGGAGGTTCTGTCATGATTTCTCCATTGCCTATGACCTCACTCAGATTGTTCAGGAACCCACCCGTGTGCCCGACAATGACGGCCAGTATGCGAGCCTTCTAGACCTTTTTCTTACAACTTGCCCTGAACTATGTTCAGTTTCTGTTCTGTCGCCTCTTGGATCTTCCGACCACTCTGTTGTATCAATTAAGATAAAAATGAAATGTAATAAGTCCCCATACGTACCTCTCCATCGTACAGTATATCGATACACTAAGGCTGACTGGGATAGCTTCCGAACATTTATAACTGATCTACCTCTGCATTCCATATTTAAAAAGGATGTGTCCTCTATAGTATTAGACCTGACGGAATGGTTAATTGTAGGTATTGACCGTTTCATACCCTCGAAAAAGTTTCAGCAAAAACCTAACAGCCAGCCATGGTTCTCTCCAGAATGTGCTGCTGCCATTGCCCACAGAAATCACTTTTTCCACTGTTTCCAACGTAATAGATGTATGGAAACTAAAGCCGCTTTCAGGACTGCCAGCAACCATTGTAAGAAAGTAATAAAGAGCGCAAGATGGTTGTATGCTCAATCTGTTAAGTCCAAAGTAGCTGAGCAGCGGCTTGGTTCCCACCAGTTTTGGCAAATAGCAAACAGAATTCTGAACAGAAGCGTGTGCTCCATCCCAACTACCATCAATGGACCTGAGGTAATCTCGTCAGCATCAGACAAAGCCAAACTCTTTGTCAAGAACTTTGCAGCTAATTCTACCTTTTGCGATCAAGGCCGCCAACCCCCAATATTTCCTTCTGTATCTGAAAACACACTATGTGATATACGTATATCTGTACGTGATGTTGCCAAAAAAACCTTGATTCCAGTAAAGCAACTGGCCCGGACGGTATTCCAATTATAGTACTCAAAAAACTTCAACCTGAACTTGCGCCCATACTTACAAAACTATTTAAACGTTGTCTTAAGGAGAATAGTTTCTCATATCCCCGGAAAATTTCATCAGTATGCCTGTATTTAGAATTCAGGTGATCGCTCTTCCCCCTCTCAGTACAGGCCAATAAGTCTCCTGTGCGTCATGAGTAAGTTGCTGGAATCTGTGTTAAATACAGAAGTAATCAACCATCTCAACAAAAATAACCTTCTTAGTGACACTCAATATGGTTTCCATTCTGCTAGATCTACAGCAGATGTGCTTACAGTTATATCTCATAGGATTAGCAAATCTCTCGACGGAGGCAACCTTTCTAGGGCAATTGGTCCTGTACATATCTAAGGCCTTTGATAGGGTATGGCATAAAGGTTTACTTCATAAGATATCTAGCTATGGTATAGCTGGAAATGTCTTCTCAATTATTAAATCATTTCTTTCTGATAGGTTCATAAGAGTAGTAGTTGAGGGGCAAAAACCAGAAGCCCACAGTATTAATGCCGGTGTCCCTCAGGGGTCCATCCTGGGCCCAACTCTTTTCCTGATCTACATTAATGATCTTCCAAATCACATCCTTACATCATTTGTAGACATTTATGCTGACGACACTACCATTTATGGTAGCACATCTAAGACAGTAAACGACCAAGTTCTCTCCAATTCTCTCTCCTCTGATCTTGAGCATGTAGTACAATGGAAAAGGAGTGGCTGGTTACTTTTAATGCATCTAAAACCAATCTTCTCTCTTTACATCATCAACATTCTGATCCCCATCTGGCATCAATTGAAATGAATGGCTCTCGTCTTCAGGAGGCCTCAAGTTTTGACAAGCTTCTGGGCTTGACCATTACTCCTGATCTTAAATGGAACACATATATCAAATCTGTTGCCAAGGCCGCTGGAAGAATGGTGAGATCTTTCTATCGATCCAGTAGATATCTCACTGCTGATGCAATTCTCTATCTATATAAGAGCCAGGTACGTCCAAGGATGGAATACTGTTGCCACATCTGGGCAGGAGCTGCTAGAAAGGACTTGGCCTGCCTTGATAGAGTTCAAAATAGACTTCGTAGCCTCGTAGGAGATGTCCTTTTCTCTTCCTTGCAACCTCTATCTCACAGAAGAGATGTTGCGAGTTTGCCTCTGATGTATCGTTATTTTCATGGAAAGTGTTCGACTGAGCTTCAATCTATGGTCCCCCCTCGCAAAACTTTCACAAGAAACACTCGTCTAGCTGTAAACACTATCTTTATCTGTGCCTAAACCTAAACGTAGATTCCATGAACAAAGTTTTTTTTATTAGAACTGCACGCCTGTGGAATTGACTTCCGTTTTCCTGCTTTCCGGCTGACTACAATATGGTTGTCTTCAAGTCTAACATAAATAAGTTCTTGATGAGCCGTTCCATATAAGTTATCAAATTTACCAAATTTTCATTACTAATTATTATTATATTGTCCAATTTCTACTGTACACTCTTTAACCCTTATCCTTGAGTGGCCTCTTGGCCTTGATAATGTGTTGATACCTATGAAAAAACAAAAAAAAAGAAAAAGTCCAATGTGAACAAGTTCTAATTGAATCGTTTCCCTAAGTAATCCAAGTTACAAAATTCCCACTGTTTACTATGCTAAAATCACAATGACTAATGTATACCTATTAACCCTTATCCTCGAGTGGCCTCTGGGCCTTGATAAGTGGTGACACCCATGTAAAAAGAAATAAAAAAAAGTAAGAAAAAGGGGTAGGAAAGGAAGGATGAAAAAAGGGGGAAGAAAGGGAAGGAAAAAATCGAGATTGTTTATATCTGAGAAATAAAACAGGCATGGTAAAGGGGGGCAACTCTGAAAATAATGTGGTGACTATTTGGGATTATCTCCCTCGATAATAATAGGTGTTTCTAATATAAGAAGGGAGGTGAAGAAGAAAACTTAAATGATTTCTAAAGGGAGGGGGGTGAAAAACACTAAATATGTGATGACGTTGTGTTCTTCTCGTTAAGCTCAACTGTGATTAGCCTTACATTTATTTAAAAAAAACTCCTATGTATTGTAGATTTTAAACGTATGAGATTGTATTTTCTTATTGTACTTAAGCATGGTTAATGTAAATTTTCTTATTGTACTTAAGCATGGTTAATGTCAATTTTCTTATTGGACTTAAGCATGGGTAATGTAAATTTGTAATTAACGGTTCTCAGGTACTAGTCAGTTAAACGCTGGGGCAACTTCAAAGATTGTTGTAACCCAGCCTATGAGCCGTCTTTTTGAGTCGTCTTAATTTCCATAGATCTTTTCTGTCTATGATTTTTACTTCATCCCATATTGGGAGGTGGATACCTTTTTCTCTCCATACGTGGTCTGCCATGCCTGATTTTTCAATTTCTCCACGTATTGTGGCTTTTCGGTGTTTCTCTAGTATCACTTTTGGAGGTTGACACGTTTCACCTTTGTAGAGTTTTCCACATTCACACAAAAAATCTCACACACGTAGTTTTTTTGTCATGAGTCTTTCGGTCGGGGGGGTCTGACTCTAAATACTGTCCTGATATCATATGGACTGCATATTTTTTTTTTCATATAACCCTTTTGTGTACGGTGTGCAAACTGTGGTTAGTTTTCAGGTGATGTCCTTTTGCGTTTTTTCAAGATTTTTGTCATGCTCTCTGGATATTCGTTTTGGTGGAGATTTGTTGATATTGGCCATCTCGTCTTGATATGTATTATTGTTATTACACATGACTTTTGCTCGGTATTATACGCATCGGACGATTCCTTTCTTTATAGTGAAAATTACTAGTTAATTTATGCATGCATTGACTTTTGGATGGTGTATTTAAGTTACACCTTATGTTCGCAATTGAATTTACTTTTTAATAATTTTTACATCATTTTTAAACTTTATTTAAAATTAACACTATCTGAGTTATGACAAAAGCAATTTGGATTGTTCAAACTACTGTTCTCATCTCACGTATTATGCTCACAACGTTTCGGCCGATGTAACCACCGAGATTTTTCAGTTGTATCTTGGCAATGGCTCTCATTGGTGAATGGGGGGGGTTCTTTTCCAACTAACCATAGTCGTTAAAATTCGAAATGCGTGATGTATTAAAACGGAAAGCGTCGTTTCTGTTTTCGTATTAATTCTGTCTGTACTGTTTTGATATAATGTTTCTGAATTTCTTAGATGATGATTGATTATATCTATTACGTTGAATAGTTCGGAATGCTGTTCTCATATTGGATGTTACTCTCACAACGTTTCGGAATGATGAGAACAGTGGTTCAAACGATTCAAACAACCCATATTATAAATCCTCATTTCAAAAGTTCAAAAAACAATATTAAAAGTTCAAAAAACAATATTAAAAGTTCAAAAAACAATATTGAAAGTTCAAAAAACAATATTAAAAGTTCAAAAAACAATATTGAAAGTTCAAAAAACAATATTGAAAGTTCAAATAACAATATTAAAAGTTCAAAAAACAATATTAAAAGTTCAAAAAACAATATTAAAAGTTCAAAAAAGAATATTGAAAGTACAAAAAACAATATTAAAAGTTCAAAAAACAATATTGAAAGTTCAAAAAACAATATTGAAAGTACAAAAAACAATATTGAAAGTACAAAAACAATATTGAAAGTTCAAAAAACAATATTGAAAGTTCAAAAAACAATATTAAAAGTTCAAAAACAATATTAAAAGTTCAAAAAACAATATTGAAAGTTCAAAAAACAATATTCAAAGTACAAAAAACAATATTGAAAGTACAAAAACAATATTGAAAGTTCAAAAAACAATATTGAAAGTTCAAAAAACAATATTAAAAGTTCAAAAAACAATATTGAAAGTTCAAAAAACAATATTGAAAGTACAAAAAACAATATTAAAAGTACAAAAAACAATATTGAAAGTACAAAAAACAATATTGAAAGTACAAAAACAATATTAAAATTTCAAAAAACAATATTGAAAGTACAAAAAGCAATATTGAAAGTTCAAAAAAAAATATTTAAAGTACAAAAAACAATATTGAAAGTTCAAAAAAGAATATTGAAAGTACAAAAAACAATATTAAAAGTTCAAAAAACAATATTAAAAGTTCAAAAAACAATATTGAAAGTTCAAAAAACAATATTGAAAGTACAAAAACAATATTGAAAGTACAAAAACAACAGCAACAGTCACGCAATTTGTTGCACTCGCATCAATGTTCTTTGCAATTAGATATTCGTTTATTAAATGGTGCTTAATTTTTACTTTTTTAAATATTTACTTTAAAGTTCGTTGAAATAACAACGAAGAAAAAATAACTCTGCCCAATGAGGTGAACGAGACAAAGATCACTTGTTCTCATTCGACGCTTTTTCTGCAAATTCATTCCTGAAATATTTCGCCAACATTTTTTGCTTTGTAAGACTATTGTCAGAATATGGTGTGTCTAAATTTCTGTTCTACAGATAATGCATGATATTCTGCATCTGGAGAAAGTTCAACAACTGATTTCTTGAATTGAGCATCTGTTATGTAATTCTTGTTATTAGAAGAGGACTGATGCTATTTATTATTGTTCGTTTTAGGAAGAGTCTTAGGGAGAGATTTGAGTCTTAAGATGTTCATGTTGTAAGAGATGGAGACATTGGTGAGATATAGAGACAGAGTACATATAAAGAGAGAGACAGTTCTGTATATATATAATAGACAGTGTACATGTTACTACAAGAGAACCAATTCAATGAGAGGAGATTTATGAATATCTTGATAGATAGACCGAGAGATAGTGCGTTTGACATTTACGTTTTCACAGTTGCGCATATAATATAAACACGTTACCTTCCTCGTTGTAATGATGAACACAGAAGACGCAGATACACAAAGATTATGACGTCCTTTATTTCATGACCGGTCCATGATTTCGCTTGAGGAATTCAAAGTTTCTTTACATGGTTATTTATAAAACCCTCCCACTTCTAGAGGATGTCTTGATTCTAATGGAGAATCGGTCTAGACCTCTCTGCTTCTCTCCGACTCTTCTCGCAGACTCAGACTGCATCGAAAACCTCTACATATATTGAGAACTCGTCATGTAATCGCATGATTAAACATGTGCTCATAAAGCACGTTGGATGACATGAATCACGTTGCCAAACTTGACATGACCCCGAGTTCAGTAACCTATTTTTCAAATAACATTTTTACAAAATATGTTTACAATTTCAATTGACGATTAAATTCCTTAACAGAAACAAATTTCATTATTACATTCCTTTTCCATATACAAATATGTAAGCTAAACAATTGCAATTCCTTATTTCAATAACATTCTGTATTTATTTTAACTCATGATTGGAATTTTCAATTCTAAATCTAGCTTCGCAAGTTCGAATCCTTGACTATCCTATTTCATATTTACATTTAACTAATTCCCTATTTTTTTACTTACACGAAAAGGGGACAGCCCTTTATCATGTAGCACATCGATTATAAAATCAAACGATTTGAAGTTTAAATTTCCCTTAAGCGCTGGCGTTTACACGATTATCTTATTTTGACTTACTCTCACATTTCTAATAGCCATTATGATCTCCATCAGCATCCATTATCCACTTATACATCAGAAAAAGATTTGAGTGAGCGTTATCAGGAAATTTTTCAACGCCCATTTCGATTGAACTGAGAGCCGATTTTCTCTTGACTTTAGAATACGACAATGATGACATAATTAATGATGAATTGGATAGTTAATGAGTTACTGCATTCTATTCTGTGTATATTTCTATCATTTTCTAAGATGACAGCTTAAGCTTGTTTTATATTTTGTTACATTTATTGAATTAAATTAAATATGGCGCCTTCTTTGTGCCTCTTTGAAACATTTGGTCATATAACAGTTCTCCACTTCTTTAAGCAATCTTTAGAAATGTCATTGAACTAGTTGAGCAGTAGACGGCAGAAAAAAGAGTATTGTATAGTACGGTTCACCTGTCAATATTTGTAGACATAAGGGTCATTTTTATAACCGCATCTGACCATAATAGCTCTCTTGTTTCGTTCTTAGGTGGTGCGACCTCCACTGGACTTATTGTTCTACGGAGCCAACAGAGGGAGAGTTTCCATATCAGTATGAAAGAAATATTTCTATTCTTCTGGTTATAGACGAACATAAAAAAGAAACTTAAAAATAATGCGTTTCTTTCTGGCAGCGTTATTGTATAAAGAAGCTTCGAATCTTATAACATAAATACTCCCGACCAATGCGACTAGTAGCACCATTTCACTCTTTCACTGTAAAGGTTTTAGATGCCGGGATATTTTCTACTCTGACAATTTCTTTCTTCATACGTCTTTGGAATTCTATCATAGCTCTTTGCTTTCACAGCCGTAGAAACATGCAGAAATTGAAATGTAATGTGAACAATAGTCTTCCTTCCATACGCCCCAATAACGCTATCTTTCAAAATCTGACATTTATCACAGTAGTTTCTAATATTTCTATGACAATATGCCTTGTTTGGGACGAATGAAAATTTGTAAAAATATTAAAATTTGATTATAGATAATTTTACCTACTAATTACCCCGAAACAACCAAATTCTTAACTTTAATTTTACGAAAACGATACGGGGTCGTTCAGATTCCTTTTTTCTTTTATTTTCTTTTTTTTTAGGTCTTTCTCTTCACTACTTTTTTCCTCTTGCTCCTCCCCTCCTTTCTACGTCCGCCTCCTATTCCATATTCTCCCACTCTCCTTCATTCGCTTATATTCTTTAAATCTTCTCATAGCCTTCCCCTCTCTTTTCGCTTCTTGAGGACTTGATATTCGTACATCAGCGGTGATGAACAAGAAGCGTACCATCTACTACCAACCAATCGGCGTAATTCAATGAATGCGAAAGTCATATATTCGGTGACTTCCGAACAAGACCGAGGTGTCCTGTTTTCGGACTTAAACACTTCCTGTTCGCACGTTTCCATCGATGGACAGCGGGTTTCAAAATGGAAGCACAACAGTGAAATGTTGTTTCGGGCAATGTCTTCTCGGCTGTCTACAAATGAACACCTTCAATTTTGTGATCTTTCTCATTCTTTCGATTTTTATCTTTTTTTTTTCTTCTTTTTTCTATCCTCTTTTTTTTTTATTAATTAATCGCTAGAAATTCTCAGAAGAACTATTACCAGTAATTACACACAAGCAAAATATGTGGTGTTCCCTGGAATCCGGATAACAACATTTCTCAGATTGCAATTACTCATCGAATCTTTCGATCACTTTGTCCTATCGAAACCATGGCAATTGTTTTCTTTTTAACTTACAATTATACAGTTTCAGTTTTTATGATTCTATGTAGTGTTTCTTTGTGTTTTACATCCGTTGCACTTTCTATATGTCCAGCTTACGCCTTCTGCTCATATGTATTAATCTCCGCATTTAAGTGCTTGCCTCAATATATCAGCAGTTTTCATTATTGTCATTCGTTGTATCTTCTCAGCTATTCCTCTAATTTCAATCTCTCTCTTTCATTCTTTTGTCAAAGTTTTCCTAGTGCTCCTACTATTACTGATGTTATCTTGACTTTCTTCCTCTTCCATATCCCTTTCAGCCCTCAGGTCAGTTCTGTGTATTAGCTCCCTGTTTCCTTGAGATTTAGTCTGTGGTCTGCTGGAACGGTGAAATCTACGACCTGGCAGAACTTTTCTTTCTTGTTAACTATTATGACATCTGGTCTTCTTGCTTATATGTTTATATATCCATGTCCTATAAAATTCTGTAACTTTTATTTTCAAGAATCCTTGACTATCCTATTTCATATTTACATTTAACTAATTCCCTATTTTTTTACTTACATGAAAAGGGGACAGCCCTTTTATCATGTAACAATTTTTCCATGCCAAATTCTATTTGGTATCCTAGCTGTAGTGTTTATTAGTGTCTCTAGTTCATTTTCGTATTATTATTATTATTATTATTATTATTATTATTATTATTATTATTATTATATTTATAGCCACTAGGAGTTTTCACACAGGCTATCATCATAGATTTTACTCTGTCAACAACTTGTGGCATTCCCTGTAGTCTGGGTGGTAACACATCTCCCCAGGTTTTTAATAATACTCTCCATCTTTCAATAATCTTTGCAAATGATACTACGTTATCGCAATAGCCGTTTACATTTGATTTCTCCCTAGCATTTACTTCCACTCTAATTTGGGTGACAACAAGCCTCCTCAAGGTCCTAGTCCTCTTCGCACTAATCCAGTGGAGGTCTGGTTACTGCTTTATCTCCTCAGTGTTTCCATCTTCTTTAACCCTTTACGACTATTTGGCGTGGCGCCTCTTTATGCGGATACTAAAATTTATTATTATTATTATTATCATTATTATTATTATTATTATTATTATTATTATTATTATTATCATTATTATTATTATTATTATTATTATTATTATTTACTAAGAGTTCTCACAGGTCATCACCAGCGGTAGCTCACTGACAATAATCTGTGGTGTTTCGTGGAGTCTGGGGTAAAACAAGTCCTCTCGGACATACAGTGTTCGCCATATATTTTATAATCATTCCAAATGACTTTGAATTGTCGCAACAGCCAGTGATCATTGATTTCTCGCTGACAACAGCCATTCGTATTCCTTGGGGCTTTGATGACAAAAATCCACCCCAATGTCCTCGTGTTCGTGTCACTCTTCCAGTGGAAGTACTGTTAGTCATCATCCTTTTCAGTTTTTCATCCTCCTCAACTCCTCATGATGATTTGACGTGGCACCAACCGAAGCCGGCACCACCACATTAGGAAGGGAGAAGGCACATAGTTTAAAAAATTTTGCGATTTCAGTTCTCTTGGTCTCCCGTGGCCATGTTCATTCTTGTTCTTGTTCTTGTTCTTGTTTGCAATTTCTGACTGGTTAGTGTTCGCAGTTTATGTAGTTTGATTTCCGCATGCGAGGATGTTTCTTAAGATAAGAGCGGTTTTCATTATTACCGCAAGCTGTATATGCTAAGCTTTACCTCGAATTCTAATTTCTCGCATTGTTTATTATAAGTTTTTCAAGATTGTTCATATATATCTAAATTCAAAATGGCGTAATGGAAACATATAAGGTATTTGCAGCTTCTCTTCCAATTTTCGGATTTTAATCATGTCAAAATGCACTTTATTTCCTTTTGACGGATTGATTGTTGCTATTTCTTCTGATGAGTCAAGGGCAAAATAGATCCACTAATTTATATAATAATTAAGAGATTGATTTTGTGCTATGAAACAGATACTGTGAAGAATTGTAAATGGCAACTAAATTAAAGGAATAAATTATAAGATCGTCATCATCATTAACTTTGGAATATAGGCTTTTGTCATTCATTCACTATATATATATATATATATATATATATATATATATATATATATATGCAGAGAGAGAGAGAAAGAGACAGACAGACAGACAGACAGACAGAGTGATAAAGGGAGGGAGGAAGAGAAATATAAACAGAGAATAAGAGAGAGAAAGAGAGAGAGAGAGAGAGAGAGAGAGAAGTTGTAGTACCTATCCGGGTGTCATTTATGAATTAACTTTACAAGCTATTTATTTACAAAAGAACACATTAATCTAAAAACTGATTCCGACAAACATATACGTAGGCTTTTGGCAAAAGAATGATCTAACGACTGTTGATATGCGATTAAACCTGAATAATGAAACTATAAAAGTGTTCTTATTTTTCTTGGTCATTGTCTACTGATTTCATGGCTTAGGATCCAGAACGTCAAGGTATCTATAATTATCTCGTTCATTAAATGCTCATATTATGTATAGATTATGTAGCTTCACACTTTTCGTAATTTCGGATTAATTTTGAGAGGTGCACATTTATCTCTCCCAAATCCGATTCCTATATCAAGAGTTTAAGCTTATTAGTGTTTCTACATCTTTTTTTTTTTTTTGTTAATGTACATTTGGATAAGTTTCATTTTACCGTTGTTTAAGCAGATGTCATAGATTCTTGTTTGGATTTAAACATTATCTTCTTAGCTGATTTAGTTGGTGAACCATCCTGAATATCATGTTAATCTGCAGCAGTCAATTCCCTTCTCTATGTTTTTATTTCATTTCAAGATGATATGTCATGTCGTCCGCTGTTCATATTTTCTCGCGAGGTATATCATCCAATTGTATTGTTATTGGCAGCCTATTTTATTCGTAGTTTCCAACTGAGTAATAAATAATAATCCCTTCATACATTCTTTGTAGATATAGCTTTTCTATATTTGTCTCATGCAGGTGCATCCCTGTGTTGTCAGAAATTTCGGTACTCATGCAGAGAGTGATCCGTGCTGAAATAATAACGTTATTATTTAAAAAGCCTTTCTTAACATGGGGAAGGGAGGGTGTTTTGTACCTATTCTGTAATTTAACCTTACAATTGAATAAAAAACATTTCATAAAACTTTAATTAAACTTGGAAATACGATTGTAAAAATAGCGCGGATTACTCTCTGCATTAGCACCGAAATTTCCTAGTTTTGTGTCAAATACTTTAAGTTCAAGTCGAGAATCTATATAGTTCTATTGATATTATAAGATATTGAAGTCAGTTATTACAATTGTTTGCATGGTACATCATTGAAATCATCAAGATGCACAATCTTTTCTGCAATGTTTCGTACAAATAAACTTCGGTCTATGCCTAACTTGTCCACTTTTTCAGTCATAAATATCTGTCTTTTTTATCGTTATTCAATAAAATGTGTGGGCACTTTAGTGATTCTCTTATCAGTCGGAGTGTGATCTTGATTAGGCTTTATATTCAGCGACCTTTACTCGCCAAATGTTCATTATCTCAGTGATAATGTCTATGCTCAGAATATTCCTGAATCGAAGAGAGTCATCACAGCCAAAATGAAGACAGTGTCATGAGAAGAATATTTCAGAGTTATTGACAATGTCACGTCTAGGTGTAA
Source organism: Euprymna scolopes (assembly GCF_053919585.1). Classification (NCBI taxonomy): domain Eukaryota; kingdom Metazoa; phylum Mollusca; class Cephalopoda; order Sepiida; family Sepiolidae; genus Euprymna; species Euprymna scolopes. The sequence continues at coordinate 55,175,386 of NC_136507.1, read as the reverse complement.
TAATTATTGAATGGCGTAAAACAAAGACTGTTTTGGTATTTATAATTGAAACTTGGTGAATATGATTGGGTTACAAAATACGCTGCATATTTTATTAACGATTCCATGAATGGATTCATTTTTTGTGAGGTGGGGGGGTCATCTTGTATTATACAGATACTTAAGACCGACATTGTTTTGATCTGAAACTTTTGCCACACTGTTGCCTACGTAGTCTGCGGCATATTACAAAATATTTATGAGTGATATGCACAATAGTAGTAATACGATGTGGTGTTGTGCTTAGATTTACGGTCTATGTGTCGGGTTACATTTTTCGCGCTACTCACTTGAGAGAAAATGGATCTATATACCATTTTCAACCTATGTACTAAATAGTAGACCATTATATCATGAGACCTTTTGTTTGCTGATGATTGTGCCCTCAATGCAAACACAGTGCCAACCATTTCAATATATTGTCGATTGTTTTTCTAAGGCATGCGACAATTTTGGTCTGACTATTAATCTAAAGAAGACCGAAGTAATGTACCAGCCTGCTTCTGGAAAAGGTTGTGTTGACCCTCAGATCTCATTTCGTGGAACAAACCTAAATGTTGTGGACAAATTCACTTACTTGGGCAGTATTCTGTCAAGGGCAGTACACATAGATGATAAACTCGATTGCAAGTTAGCCAAGGCTAGTGCTGCTTCTAGACGTCTCAAAAGCACTGTATGAGCGTAGAGGAATTTGGCTGTAGACCAAACTCCAAGCATACCGAACTGTGTTTTGACCATTCTCATGTATGCTTGTTTAACTTGGACTGTATATGCCAGACATACCGAGAAACTGAACCATTTCGATATAATCTGCTTTCATAGAATGTTAAAAATCAAGTGGCACGACAAGATACCAGACACAGAGGTTCTAACCCGGTCAAAACTTCCGTCAGTACACACCATGTTACAGCAGTGCCAGGTTTGTTGGGCAGGTTATATATGCCACATGCCTGATTTAAGGCTCCCAAAACAGATCCTTTACGATGAACTGCCAAAAGGAAAAAGACTGAGCAGCGGAAACGGTTCAAGGACAATCTTAAGGTCTCTCTCAAACAGTCCGGCTTGTATTCTAACTAATGGGAAAACTAACCTAATACAAATGTTCTTGGTGTGCCGTAACTCACAAAAGGGGCTACAATTGCTGAATCCGCGCGCAATAATAAACGCGACATTAGAAAAGACAGAGCAGCCAACATCTCTGATGCAGAATTAACTTACAGGTGTCTATCACGCGGGAAATACTTCAGAGTTCGAATCGGTCTAGCAAGCTATCTTCGAACCCATAGAACAATTGCATGATCAAGCAAGCGATGAATGAACATATAAATGATAGACCCTTAACCATGGTTATACAACTCGTCTAGGAGAAGGAAATTTCTGAAATAACACTCCGGTATTGTATTCAGTTGTCTTTGCCACTGGACACAAGCAATGCTGATTCAGGAGAAATTGGGAATTGCGCAACTCTTGTTTCATTATATTTCTCTTTTACACAGCATATCGATGATCTCCAGAAACTGTGAGGAGATCTTTTCTGTAATATGTGCAACTGTGTTCGACGGTACGCTTTCAGAAGTGTGCACAGGAGGAAGAAAGGGTACGATGTGACGAGAACAGTACAAAGAATGAATGGTATATGTTGCACTATAAGGAACATGTACTGAATGAGAAGTTCGTAGTGCAATTGAATTACCAAATATGTGCTACGTTGTGTTCCGGAATTTTCTTGTTGTGAATTGATTATTTGGATGATTTATTCGAACTACTAATGTAATATTGATTTTTATATTGAAAATGATCCGGCTGATGTAAGGCTCCTGTGACCAACTTCAGGTACATATTTTCTAACTTGGAAATTCTTAGTTCGAATTTTAATGCATAATAATAGTAATTCTGTTGGGATAAATAATAATGATACTTCGCATTTTTAAAAGATTAGGTTTATAGTTCCCAAAATTCAAGACATGACCACAATGTTGGGTCAATAGGTAATAAATAGCATTGGTTCTATGTGAGAGTTTTCTGAATATGAAAGGTTCAATCCTTACGATAATAACAAAAAATAACATAAATGAACACTTTTACCTTACAATGGCTGACGGGATGAGAAAAATCTATTCTTGTAGATTAAATAAAAGGTTCAGTTTGAAATTTTCATACAGGTTCACGAGTTCATCATAAAGATTCCCAAGTTCTACTAGAATGTTCCTAACGTTCTTAATACTAACAAATCACCACTTACCAAGGACAGAAACCATTCGAGGAATAGGGTTAAAGGGTTTTGCTGTTGAGTGATGAATAATGCTATGAGAAGATTAGTGAGTGGGAGGGGAGGCAAATATTGATTCCTTAAGAGGACAATTTGACATGTATTTGTTGATATTTGAATTGAAACTACCATGTTGTAGTCATCCGAGAAGCAACTGCTCTGTATTGTGTTCTACAGATAGTATATCCTGGAAAAGAAGCTCTACTCGTGAAAGATTCATTTGGTTTTAGGTGCAGGAGAAAGAAAGAAGAGTTCCTTCTTGTGATTGTAGCTAGACGAGTTTTTGGCTGTGGATGTTTTGTAGGTGAATACCTACTATGAAAATATCGAAAGAGAAAATCTAGCAAGGAATCTTCTGTGATGAATGGTTTTAGCGAAGAGAGACGATCAACCGTCCCAAGATTGCGAATTAAATTTTGAATTCTGTCAAGGCAACGAATGAGCGCGGTGAGCGGTACTTCCTCCGATGTAGAGAATCGAAGATTATATTAGTTGAATCATTGTGAATAAAATAACCAAGTAATGCTAACAAGCTGAATAATTCAAATGATGCAAATATGCTATCAAATGTAAGAGTGTGTAAGTGTAACAAAACGCGGGCGTGCGTGTGCAAATGCATGCGAACTTACGTCACAGACAAGGAAAAATAAATACTTTAAAAATGACATCACGTTAGATTTAAGAATAGCATTCGAGATCACATTAGAGGTGTGGATGACGCTCGAGAAGACGATCACGCGAAGGACGTCACAGCGGTAAGGAGAGAATGGAGAAATAAATGTGGTACAAAAAAAGAGCGAGTTGAAGTTCTATTCTATTCTTTGTCCACGTTGCAACTGAGGCTACAGCGTTTTGGTTCCCAGACAATGTTGCATTAGTGTTTGGCTGATTACAAAGTGGAAACACTACGGGTGTCGGGTTTTCGAAGAGAGGGGAAGCGGAGAGAGAGAGAGAGAGCGTGGGTAAACAGATAGAGTGAGAAAGGAAGAGAAAAAGAGAGAAGTTGACTGTGTTAATTGGACAGATTACCTTCCATTAAATGTTTGTTTACCTCACGTTTACTTGTCGTACATATATAGACTTACCGAACAGACATGAGGTATCTATTGTCTCTTAAAACAATGCATGTAGACGATCAAAACCGGACATATACACTCTTGAATGAATATTTTGCACATATATGTGATGATTAATTGTGCACCATTTTTTCTTGTTGTAAATAAACAAGCAAAAGCTAATTGGTCTTTCGACAAATAGAATGGTTTGACGTATGACACAGTTTGTTGAAGTAGTTTTTTGGAGAGCGTCTACAAAAGTATTTTCTCGCTATACAATCAATTGGGTTTTACCGTTCAGGTAATAAGCTGATTCTTTCCCAACTGATCAGCCCGCATGAAGTCTGCTATGGAAAACTAGGATTCGTATATATTAACGTTTACTCTTGTCTATATTTAATCTATTTTCAGTTTTGCTGAAGTAAAAACACGCTATAAACATAACAATATTGTTGTCTAGTCTTTGTTGTCGTCGCAACAGAGAACATGTCATTTATTTGTTGTTAACATGAAGTCAGAAAAGTCGTCGACCTTTACGAAAATCTCTTTATATATATATATATATATATATATATATATATATGTGTGTGTGTGTGTGTGTGTGTGTGTGTGTGTGTGTGTGTGTGTGTGTGTATATCTTTGCTATATATTTTAAATAAATTTAAAATATATAGCAAAGAAAAGGAACTTCAATCCTAGGCTCAGTGTATGCATAACTAATCGTATTCGAGAAATTCAAAGAAGAATCGAACGAAGATTGGTAAAATAGTTGTTAGAAAAGGCATACTTTGACTAGAAGACTGCACATCTTGTCAATATAGATTGATGTATAATTTTAAACTGAAGTGTTGCATACACTCTCATTCAAGTAAGGAATCAAAGAAAACTAAGGAAATAGTATTTATGTGCCAAGGAAGGGAAATATATGCCACCGGAAAATAGAATTATCGTAAAATAGAAATGACGTACAAACTCATCCGACGGAAAAGGCAACCACCATATATCCATAAATCACACGTGGTCTCTCATTTAATGGAGTTTTAGTCATAAATAATACATCTGTAGCCGTCGCGTCAAAGATGATGGCAAACCCTTTCTTTTCTAAATTATCTACAACTAACAATTAAATTCACTTCAAACCTATCGGTATCGAAATGCGCGTGTGTTAAAATAATTTCAGAATCTGACATTATCCACATTGATGCAAAATTATAAGTTATGGGTAGAACATACGTGTACAGGAGGTTGCATCATGGAAGAAAGTCTGCCGTGACACGTGGGGCGAAAATAAGTAATGTCTTTTTTATTTGGCAGATAAACCGGTTTGGTTAGTTGCTTTTCGAAAAGCTCCGCTTTTGTTTAATCCTCCGTCCTTACTCTACGGAGAAGGGGGGGTAGAAAGCTGACACATAACACTTCAGTGTCTGAAGAGAAAAAATATTTTTTTTAAATGATCCATTGAGCTACAAGCTCACTTGGTTTATCTTTTATGTTATTCGGAACGGAAGACAGAAACTTTGTCTGCCATATTAAAATTGCGATTTCATTGCAATTTAAGAAAGACGAACGGTTGGTTCTATCGACGAAGTGGACTACGGGTCAACCGTGTGGACTAACGAACACCCCACAGTATATTCCAAGCGGAGACTTAATAATGTCTTTAAAAGGATTCTTTTATAACTTTCCTTGGCGTATATATGCGAAATAGACGTAGAAATGCAAATATCAGAAAGAGTCTTTACCTTAACAGATTCCAATAACAACTTTGTTCAAAAATCAAAAAGAGAGTAACATGTCAAAAAGAAACGCATGAAGACAATTACATACAAGATAGCTGACCACCAAACAGCTTGACTGACTAAAGAAGACTTGGTATTCGAATGTCGCTTCCTTTGAAGATTAATACTTGATAATATTAAAAGTTCTAACTGTCCAGTTGATCCTCAAATAATTAATGCATACATACATACATGTATTTATATGCGTGTATATATATATATATATATATATATATAAATTTATGTATCTATATTTTATGATTTGAAAAAGTTAATCTTTTCTTTTCTTTGTTTAGCCCTTTCTCATATTTCTATCCTAATATTGATATACATACGACTAACACCTTGACCTATATAGTTTGAATTTGCATGTCTAGACTTTTGACACGTGCCAATTTTCCTTTCTTTCTTCCTCTCCTCAAACTATCTTCCACCCCTACTCCCTATTGTCTCTTATCGTCGAAATTAATTCAGAATATAGAATAGAAATGAAATTTGGGATTTTTTAAGGCGTACTAAGTATAAATATATTTACTTTTGCGGTTTTATAAATATGCTCACCAAAGCTGCATCTGATTTTTAATGACTATTATGCTCTGATAAAACATTCTTTTATTTTGCCTCCGGTATATTCTTATTCAAATTATATATTCCCTACTTGGATTTACCACTTGGATTTAATTGTTGAATCTGAACTAAAAAAAATCTTTGCCGGATATTTTATATAACCAGCCGTGAAAGGAAATATGTTTGCATGGAATTGCGACCTGATAACTTGGAAGGATTACAAGACGCGATGGATCTCTTTACATCCTTACTACCAGGAATTTCCATTTCAAGATTTAACATTCATTTTGGATTTAAAGTGCAATATCCTTTTTCTGCCTCAATATCCCATTCCTTTATTCTATGTATCTAAAATTGTTTAAGAACTTTAATTTTCTATGTTTATTGCTTTTAGTAAATAAGGTGCAAACTAATAAAAACATTTGCTAATATTTTTCTTCTGAGGAGATATATAAGCATCGAAAACTTATGGGTTAAGAAAATAGATTTATTCAGTCGTATTAGTTTTCAAACAATAGCAATTCTCTATTTAAAGATTAACTTTTCAAATAATGAAATTTAAATACATAACTTTTGATTCATTTACTCTATCTTGTATATTAAGCAATTTTATTTGGCTGGGAATGTCTTATATAAAATATTACACCATATAATATTTTGTAAGACCGAAAATCACTGGATTTACATATCAGTAGATATATTTCATTTCATTATTCTGATGTATATATATATATATATATATATATATATATATATTATGTATGTATATAGTCAAATATTGAATCAATATATCAATTGATTTAATATATGCTTACACGTTTTGATATTTTATGTATATATATATATATATATATATTAATATACCTGCTCTGTTCACTCATTGAGCACTATTTTGGTAGACACATGTTGTTTCATTCGATGTACTTCTAGGAAACTAAACTCTACTGGCTATATATATATATATATATATATATATATATATATATATATATATATATATATATATATATATAAATATATCGTGCATGAGGAAATATATGACAATGACCATCGGCTGTTGGAATGTGCGGACGCTGCTTGACTTGCCGTCAGCAATAACGCGTCCAGAGCTCTTGTATCTAAGGAACTTCAAATTTATGACATGGACATAGTTGCTCTGTCTGAGACCAGGCTGCCTGATGAGGTACAGTTTTCTGAGTTGGCTCGGCCTACTCCATTTTCTGGAGTGGTAGAGCGGATGGATGTAAGAGGGAATCATGCGTGGCTTTTGCTATAAAAGCATCAGTTCTTTCTAGCCTGGAAGAACTTCCCTGTAGTGTGAGTGACCGGATCATAACTATGAGGTTACCTCTGGTAAATGGTCGTTATACAACTTTTTTGAGTGTCTATGCACCCACTATGGATGCAACAGAAGATGAAGATGCTTTGTGCAGTGTAGTTAGACGCATTCCCTCTGCTGGTAAGATCTTCATTCTTGGAGATTTTAATGCTAGGGTGGGAAGAGATTTTGAACCCTAGGACGTGCTGGGTAAACACGGAGTGGGCAAGTGTAATAGCAATGGTCTAATGTTGTTGCAGTTTTGTTCAGAGATGGGTTTTAAAATCGGTAACACCGTGTTCCAGCAGAAGGACAAATACAAGACGATTTGGATGCATCCTGGTTCCAAAAAATGGCACTTGATAGACTATGTGTTAGTCAGAAAATGTGAGATGAGGGATATCTGCAGTGTTCGTGCCATGCGAGGTGAAGAGTGCTGGACCGACCATCGGTTGGTCCGTGCAAAGATTAAGCGTATTGTGAAACCCAAGATAAGGGGAGCTAGTGTGGCTATCCCAAAGCGACTTAATGTTTCCCGTCTAAAGGACAATATTGTGAGGGAGAAACTAATTGATGGAAGAGATTGATTGTGAAAATACTTGGTCTACTTTTAAGGAATCTGTCTATGAGGTATGTGAGAGAGTATTAGGTTATTGTGAGCGTAAACATCAGGATTGGTTCAATGAGAATGATACTGAAATTCAGGCTCTGCTTGATTCAAAAGTCAGGGCATTGCACGCTTATCTTGGGGGTGGTTTGACGGATGGTGAGCAAGATCGATTGAGGGACAAGTTTAAGGCAATCAAGCACGAGGTGCAGAGGAGGTTGCGTAACATGCAGGATGAATGGTGGAGGCAGAAAGCTGAGGAAATACAGCTCGCCTCGGATTCGAACAACACCAAGGCCTTATACAGCCTACTGCGCGCGGTTTACGGACCATCCAGATCATCTATCACTCCTCTGCGCTCGAAAGATAGTGGGGATCTTCTTCGAGACCCTACCGACATTCTTCATAGATGGAGGGAGCATTTCAAACATTTCTGAACAGACCTTCTTACGTTGATCAGGAGTTTGTTAGGTCGATTCCTAGCAATCCGGTCAAGGATATCTTGGCAGAGGTTCCTTCTCTCCAGGAAGTTGAAACAGCTGTCCATGAGCTGACCAACGGAAAGTCTCCTGACCCGAATCGTTTGCATGCGGAGATCTTTAAATGTTCTGGACCCAAGATGATGCAACGCTTAGCGGAATTGTTGCAGACTGCTTGGCGGGATGAGTGTATTCCGCAGGATTGGCGAGATGCATTGATGGTAGTACTATACAAGGGGAAGGGTAGCAGAGATGAATGTGGAAACTATCGAGGCATCTCTTTACTGTCAGTAGTCGGTAAGGTGCTCTGTATGATCATGCTAGACAGAATGCTGGAGCATATTGCTGATGATGTTTTGCCTGAGTCGCAGTGTAGTTTCAGAAGATGTCGAGGGACGGTGGATATGATTTTTACAGCCAGGCAACTGCAGGAGAAATGTATAGAACAGCAAAAGGGACTGTATCAGGTGTGCATCGATTTAACTAAGGCCTTTGATACAGTCAATAGGGATGCTTTGTGAGAGATTTTGAAAAGGCGTGGCTGTCCTGAAAAGTTTGTAACCATCTTAAAGCTCTTCCACGATGATATGAAGGCTGTGATCAACGTTGGGGGAAAGTTGGCTGATCCTATCTCAGTAGAAAATGGTGTTAAGCAGGGAGACATTCCAGCACCCACACTCTTTGCGTTGTATTTCACCATGGTCTTTCGGGTGGCATTTGGGGGCGTTGCTCTTATGGTGTCTATATTTGTTACCGAACTTCTGGGGGGGTTGTTCAACATTAGGCGCTTCAATGCAAGTACAAAGGCACTCAGCAACACGATTCGTGACTTGCTCTATGCGGATGACTGTGATCTTGTGGCTCATATGATGACTGATGTGCAGCATCTTGTGGACGCTTTTGCGGTTGCCTGCAGCGCATTGGGCCTGACCATCAATCTGAAAAAAACTGTCTTAATGTATCAGCCTGCTCCGGGCATGCCATTGACAATAATATTAGACTTATTATATAAAATATTTAAGACCCAAAATCTAGTATTAAAAATCAACAATGCCTTTCCTGCTCTCAAGCCACTAGAACGAACCAACGTCACAGTTCAAACCTTGGGAGATGTATCTCCCATTACAACAATAAATCAAATAGCTACGTTGGTTACATCGGTTATACACAACTAGCTTGTCACGTCGTCTTATCATGCATAATGCAGAATAAAGTGCATTATTACAACATTTAAAAAACATAATTACCCATCATCCGAAGTTAGAGAAATTCCTGTCAGCAACACACAAATAATACACCACGAAATCAACGTCAAGAAGCTTAAAATACTTGAAGCTATATGCATTAAAACGCAAAAATTGCCCTTAATCAAATCATATTCCAATCTAACGAAATATGCTCAAATGCCTGTCGTAACCTTCCACCACCTCCTACTTGACCCAGCCCTGACCACAGAACTGGGAACCTCTCCCACACTGGGAATACACAGCTCGCATGCATTTACCACTGCTACTATATAAAAAAAAACCTTCCAACCTTCTCTGCAATAATATTCACACAGCCCTCCTGATGATGTCTTCTTTGTAAGACAAAAAGCACCATCGTGGCTAACTTCGAACTACACATGGAATTTATATTAATTCTTTCGATCTACACATCATCAGAAAAATAAAAAAGATGCTCTACGTTGTTTATGACAATTTGTTAAATCAAAGAACGCTGCCTAAATGCATACAATATGTATAAAAATAAGTTGAAATGTATTCATAAAATGAAATTAAAACGAATACATTTTCAAAACTGCTCAATACTAGATAGATCATCATAAATATATTTTTCTGTAATCATGTTATTCGGTTGACAGATTGGAATATGTAATTACGTCACAGCGACTTAACGCTTTGTTGCTTCGGTGAAGCGTAAACGTAAATAGATTTGTATAAGGCGGATTAAATGTTGATGAAACATAAAAAACTATTTCAAAATCAAGAAATACATAATTCAATATTTGCCAAGATTTTCTTATTGAATTTAAATTTTAAAGTTCCTGTGAACATATACTTTGTTGCCGTAATATTATAATATTATATTTTTCAAAGTAGCTTCAGAACATTAGAAGTTTTATCGAATGCCTTATTGGATTTATAGGATTGAAGAAGGACTCAAGGCCTTCTCTCGAATAATGGCGGTCGTGAAGCCAACGTAATTTACGATGGTTCCCGGTATTGTGTGTTATTAATAGGCAGCTGAGGAAGTCCGGCGTAACGGGACCCATCTCTTCAGTCGTCTCCATGGTGATAGGTTGCAATGTAAATCTGTCGAGAAGACGGGTGTATTTTTATTGCTTGCGGGATTCTGCTGACACTTCTGTTGTTGTTGTCGTTGTTGTTGTTGTTGTTGTTGTTGTTGCTGAGCGTCATTCGTTTATTTTGTACGAATCGGACTGTTATTGTTGCCATTCGTTTTCTCTGCATCTATCTAGTTAGCATTAATTCTGGAAAGATATCGCTTAATTACTGGATAGAACACGTGAAGATTTCGCAGATGAAAGTATTTCTGTTGAACGAATGAGATTCGAAGTTGATGCCCCCAGGTTGCGAGCCCGTGTCGTTAACCATTTAGCCACCCCCATCCTCGTTGACGTTGCTGCATATTTAGAGTGTGTCGTCGGTCCCGTTATTGGCAGCGGCTCTTAAAGATATTGAAATCGGTCATGAAATCTTCTAGGCACATTCCTGTTATCAAAGCAAATATTTAACGTCGACGTGGACCAAGAAATACATTGAAAGTCACTTTTCTAAGGTCGTGTTCACAGACGAACCTCTGGTGTCACTCAATCGGCCTTTGCTTAATGGGACAAATAATCGTTTTTATTAAATGGAAATTCGCCTGTGTGTAAAACGACGCATCTGGAACGTCGTACTAAATGATATGGGATGAAATTATCCACAAAACAATTATTGGATAATTAAAAACTAATGAAGAAGCGAGAATGAACAGGGCAAATTACTATCGATTTTATAGACAAGATTTTCATTGATTGGGAAAGTGATAACGTCGCCATTTTTGTATGACAATTCTCCGTCACGTGTAGATAAAGTAACTCATGTTTTGTAAGTGTAAAAATTTTATACGAGAAGAGATAATTGAATGGCCAGCATCAATGGAAATGCCATCGGAAATCCATGGTCATTTGTAAAGATGAACTTTTATGAAGGTGGCTAACAAGATGGAAGCATGGCAAACCCGTGGGAAGCAATTAATGTCGGAACTTGAACCATTTAACAAAATCGATATATGATAAATTAACTAGCAGGATCTGTGGAAATTCCACAGGGGACACATTCATATGTAAAACATTGATGTTTGTATTCTGTAGATGTTCAGTGTAAATCGAGACGATCTGATATTATTGCAGCTTTTTTGTTAAAACTTCAAAAGTACTTATCCAAGCTAGCAGGAACAACTGGCACAGCCCGGTCGTAAAGTACGTTTAAATATGATATTTTAATTCTGCAGATTGCGTATATATTATTATAAAGTTAACATTCTATTGATTTTTATATATTATAAAGTTGCGATTTAAAAAATAAAAAAATATATATCCATATAACTTGGGTGCATTAGCTTGAATCGAAACTGAAATAAAAACTTATGAAAAAGAAATACATACATATATATATATATGTGTGTGTGTGTATATATATATATATATATATATATATATATATATATATATATACACGCATACACACACAGATATATATATATATATATATATATATATATATATATATATATATATATATATATATATATAACTTGAGTTCCTTTCAGCCATAATCGAAACCGGAACCAAAACTTATGAAAAGTTCTTGATAAAATTATTTATAAAAAATAGATGATTTAAGTGCCATCGGCTATAGTCGGAACCGAAACCAAAACTTATGATAAATTCTTGGTAAAATTATTTATGACAAGAAATAGAAGAACATAACACTTAAACGACCCAGGTGTAAGCGTGACAGACAAAAGAGCACACACGTTATCGTACTAATATATAGATAACTGTTACTGAAAAGAAAGGTCACTAGGATCAGGTTTAAAATATTCACTCGGAGTTGTCCGTTAGGAGATATGTTTCTGGTCGGAAGTTTTGTTTTTATGTAAAAATATAAGTTCAAATTAGTTGTGTTTACAATTTTTAAGAAAAGGTTTAAAGCAAAATTTGTAATATGAGACTTTTTTCAAATGAAACTAAATATAGCTGACATTGGATTATTAACCCCAGAATGCTGTTACAAAATTCATAACGATCTAATAATTAGAGAGAGAATTTGTATATCCAGTTTGACATATAGTTGTTGGTTGTTTGGTTGGTTATTTGGTTAGTTGGTTGGTTGGTTGTTTTTGTTTTACGGCATATCAATCCTTTTCGGGTTATTTAATGCCGAATCCAAAGATTTTGAAGAATTTTTTTTTAATATTTGTTGTTTTAACGTCGGTTTCTATTTAACCCATAGTTGGGACCCTAACAGGTACTACCACTCCGGGTCAGAGTGGACCTGGGAGCAATGGTAATTAAAGGATAGCGCCACACTCCCCAAAGCCCACAAGCTGGGGCGTTACCACTGGATATAGTTTAAGGTCATATCCAGGACCCCCATTGAGGGACTTTTACCCTCTGCAGGGGGAGGTCAGTCGGCGTATTCTAATGCCCCACCGACAGGGCCAACATATAGTTGTATCCCCGCAAAATTGTGCTGGGTGGATCTAAGTAGAGAGCTCGATGCAAGTACAGTTTCATATACCATAATATTATAATGGTATATGAATTAAAATAAATTCGAAAATTTTAAAGGAATGAATTATTCCAACCATATACCATAATGGTATAATAATATATGAACTAAAATAAATTCGAAAATTTTAAAAGAATGGTTTATTTCAACCACAATCAACAGATTCTGTTTTATAAACAGTGTCTATATAATTGGTGCCTCTTTAACGTTGTGATATATATAACGTGTGACGTCTAGTGGTTAAAATGTTCCTCTATTGTTGAATGTATGTTTGGTTGTCTCACATATAGTAAAACAGTTCATTAACATTCATGTGTATCGCACATGCAAAGAAGATACCTCTCTCAGTTGTGTATTCGTCTCTTCTCATTATTCAATTTTGTCGCTCTCCGAAGAAAACCAAACAACAATAGGTTATATATTTCATATAACTTTATTTTGGATTTCCGATCGGAGCCACAAAACGTTTTAATTTTCTACTTTGTGCTAGTGTCGAGTTTCTTCCAGCTTCCAAAACGCGGAGACGATATCTTTCGTGTTAACCTGTCCGACTTTTCCCCAAACTCTAAAATAAACTGATTACGTGTATTATCAATCTATAATAATCGGCCGGATGACTTTGCATTCCCCGGCAATTCCTCGGACCGGTGAACACAAAATTGCGGGCCTGAAATGAATATGAAAAGCACCTAGAGTTTTGAAAATCTTATCAGATTATGAGAGCGTTGATTTAAATTCTGGTCAATTTTACGGTTAGGATATTTTAAATTCGGTGCAAAAGTTTTATAAAAGATGCATTTTAAACAATTATAATTTATGTTATGTATATTGTTATTACTTAAACATATCACCATAATTTATTTATAACTTTTTTCTTTCAGATTAATAAAAGCATCATTAATATTTTTCTGCGATATTTTCACTCATGTTGACTCGATAATGACCTTCTTTAGTAAATAGAAAGGGATCTTCCATCATGATAATGTTTGTCCTCAAATAGCACGATTGACTGGAAGAATTTGGGTTGGAAAATCTAGCTCCATCCAGTATATTCTCTAGCCTAGCTCCCTATGATCATCACGTATTTTAAGCATTACAAAACCATTTAGATGGCGTCACGGGAGGAGATTGGATATGAGTTAGAGTCATATTTCACATTAAAACCTAAAGAATTTTACAAGTGAGGCATTTATAAGCTCGTTGACAGACCGAATCAACTTATAAGGAGCAAAGGCCGTTATTGTTACGCATAAAGATTTTCAAAAACACAGATTTTCCATTTTCAGGATAAGATTTTTTATCTGTAAAATCTTTTGCACAGACTTGATATTTCTTCTCCTAATTGTTTATATCTTTTCTTCTTTTTTCATATTTTGCATGGGATCTCTTCTTCTTCAAATAGAAGTTGATGGTAGGAAAAAAATGAGAAAGGTTGAACGCATTGCCTTACAAACATCTTTAATACTTGAAATATATATTGGTAAATCTATAGTTCTTAAATATTTCTAAGCCCATCGGCAAATTCCGTTGAATCAATAAGAACTCCTAATCAACTCTGCTCCAGGTCCTGAACCTCATATTAACATTTCCATAATTATTTGTTAATTTCTCTTATTTTCAAGTAGTAAATAAAAATTAAAAAAAAGAAGTATTTTCTTTTTATGGATATAAAGTGCAAACATAGACTGCACGATAATGTTGTGCTGTATTTAATCAAAATTAAATACACGTATCCAAGAATCCCGGGTAATGTAGTGCCAGAATATTAATGATTAGAGGGGTCTATCTACAACCCCCTGGGGGTCCATTAATACAAAAGCAGACAGGAGTTATAACTTGGTAAAACAACAATAAACAGCATGAGATTAGTATGACACTCGAAGTACGTGTCATAAACAATATCCAAATAATATTATACTTAAGATGTTTTCAAATATACGTATTTCTTATATTCGATCTACAACAATTTCTAATTACCTCTCAACTCTCCCTCTCTCTTTCTCTCTCTCTTTTACTCTTCTGTTTCTTTCTCTCTTTCTCGTTCTCTCTCTCTTTTTTTTTCTCAATATATTTATATACGTCTGTGTGTTATGTGTGTGTGTGTGTGTGTGTGTGTGTGTGTGTGTGTGTGTGTGTGTGTGTGTGTGTGTGTGTGTGTGTGTGTGTGTGCGTGCGTGCGTGCGTGAACTACACCCGAAATATGTGTCGCAAGCAATATGGGAAATAAATACTAAAGATGTTTTCAAACTTACATGTTTCTCTCGTTGTATCCACAATAATTTCTACTTATACCTCTTACTCTTCTCCCTCCCGCTTTCTCTATGGCCCCTCCCTCCCTCCCTCTCTTTCTTTCTCTTTTTCTCTCTTTCTCTTTTCGCTTTCTCTCTCTTTCTCTTTTCGCTTTCTCTCTCTCTCTCTCTCTCTCTCTCTCTTTCTACATATATATGTGTGTGTGCGTATATATATATTTTATATGTGTGTATATATTGTATCGTAGAATTGTGATGCAGATCGGACTGACATTGAATTGGGTGTTATCGGGCTGAGTTATTATTCTGTTCTTTCCTAGAAATTCCAATTTCTCAGACTTTGACTTCTCTCTGAAAAGGGGATAATTTATTGCTGATCATTTGAAGCGCCACTAGAAATGCCGATGGGGTTGAATATTTTAGGTTAAAATTCTGCTTATCCTTGTGTTAAATCTCATGACAATGAAGTAAATAAGATGTGTCAGTACTATGCGCCACCTCACAAAATATAATACAAATCATAGAAGTGAAATTCTCTTAAATATTTGAACAGATAGATCCCTGAAGTGTCTTTTTTAATCCAGTACGTTCCATTATTTTTACTCTGTCCAGTGTCTTCATCAAACTGTCTACACTAACGACATATAACAATTTGACATTTTACCTGCTGCTGTGATCAACTTCCCCAGCTGCCTGTTGGATTCTGGCATCTATGACAATGACGTACATTAACAAGAATCCACAGGATCAACAAAACATTGAATTTTACAAGCAATCTTAATTTGAATCGTGACTCAATACAATTCAAACCGGTTATTTCAATCAATACGACCCTTCGCATGAGTGACAAATATTGGTTAAAAGTGAACGCAATCGTTGTCTCTTGTTAGTGACAATTTTGTCATAGAAATCCAATCTCATTAACAAATTCCTACATAAAAGCTGAGAATGTTGTCAGATTCTTATAAGAGTATGCATATCCCACTTTTCTTCCATCTATTTGATGACTGAAATTGTCGAATGATGATTCTCAAGTCGGGTTCCCAGCCCAATGTAACACACACGCACATACACATGCATAAAATATGATAATAAATGGTCCATACTATTAGACTGTATTAAAGGTAATAAAATAAAATTAATTACAAAACAGGCTGCAACTCAATGCTTTGTTTATTAAACCAATTCAGCGTTTTAGTTCACTGTAGAGCGGAACAGCTTAATATATTGTTTTATTATTATCATTATTATTATTATTATTATTATTATTATTATTATTATTAGAGAGGGTTCATTTTCGTGAGACCTTCCCTCTTGACCAAGCAGCTAAAAAGTGAGCAATTCGATAGAAATGCATCCGATTTTCGACATGCGTACATGAGTTAAGTCTTGAATTCGTTTAAAAAATAAGATCAATTAATTTTGGTTCTTGCGTGTTGTGTGTGTGTGTGTGTGTGTGTGTGTGTGTGTGTGTGTGTGTGTGTGTGTGTGTGTGTGTGTTTAGGTAAATATCAAAATATATTTTACAATGAAATGTAGAAATCATTGATAAAACGTCAATAAATTAATTACAAATAAAATATTGCAATGTAGTTTTGTTTATATTTCTTTCATTATTGCAAAGAACTGTTTAATATATTGCTAAATATTTGTTTGCATCTTTTCCCCCTTACTGGGAATGTAGCACTTTTGAGACGATCTTTCCTGTTTATTAATTAATTAATAAATATCCGTTAGTTAGTAATGTGCACAGAAGTTTTTTTGGGCGCACCAGTAATGGAACGGTTAATATCACGTAATGGTTAAAGAAAGTGTAAATAATAAGTGGTTTCCGTTTAAACAGCTGGTGAGACGCAACATTAGCACCTGTGTTTAATTCTCTTTAACATGACCATCCTAAAAGAGGAATAAACACATTTTTTTAATATGCTTCGTCATTCATAATCATCAAATATCATCCTAAAGTAAATACCAGGCATGAAGAACGTAGATTTTTCAAGTGCTCATCAGTAGGCTGCGTGTTCAAATAACGTCGGGGTCACCAGTGTTGGAGATTCGATTTCCCTACTAAATTTTTCTGTAAAGGAAAACCATGTATGTCAATAAAAGTAAAGTACTCCCAAGTAAATTACACACCTTTATTTACATGAAAACAGTAACATTTCATAACATATGGTAGAGTCGCCAAGGAGATAATGTGGCAACTCTACGATACGAGGTATGTAATAAAGTCTATGGCCGAGTCTGACATTGATGCAAGTGAGCATCGGCCCAACGTGGGGAAAAAGTGTTCACTAGTATGTAAGGTAAGATGGTTTTCTCACTTTCGTGGATTGACTCTACCGTATAAGGTAGAATAAGGGGCTATTCCCCTCTCATGGGTTTTACCCACCGTAGACGGAAACGTGCTTTCACATCCGCTACTTTGGTCCCTTTCCTAAGGGGAAGTAATCCACCGGTGACCTCGGTAACCAGTGTTGTTTTCATTCATTCTTCTACAGTACAATTTTAATTGATGGTAGTCAAACTTAATTAATTGTGTAAACAATTGGATGCGACATACAAAAAAAATTCGTTCCTCATTGATCCTAATACTTTCATTAATCTCAACATTTGATAAAATCGTACAACAAAACAAAAAATTTAGTTATAGTATCTATTTATTGTTATTTTTGTTTAATCAAAATCTAATTGAATGATTTTTTAGTCAAATACGCATGCGCAAAAAGTTTCCTTCTTTAATTAGTTTAAACTTTATAAAAATTCGGCCCAATTTCGGTGGAGCGCTTATAGCTCAGTCGGTTAAGAATCAGCATTGTCATTTTAAGATTGGGCGTTCGAGCCGAGATGTAAGTTTTTTTTTTCGATTTTTAAAGTTTTAATATAGAAACGTTTTTTTTTTCATCACGTTCGCTGTTCTTTTTGTTTTTGTTTTTCCGATTCATTTTAGAAGTTTTACATCATTCACTTACACGTTGTTGTTTTTTTTCTTCAATTTTTTTAAAGTTTTAATATTGAAACAGGGTTATTTATGCCATTTTTTCGTTCGTTTTTATCCATCACGTTCGCTGTTTTTTTTTTTTTTGTTTGTTGTCGTTGTTTTTGTTTTTACGACTTTCTTAAGAAGTTTTAACATCGTTCGCTTACACGTTAGGTGTTTTTATCATGTTCGCTTTTTTTTTTGGATTTTGTTTTTCCGATTTTTTTAAAAGTTTAACATCGTTTTTTTTTATTTTATAATATTCAAACAAGGTTATTACTTCGCTTATTCTTTAGTTTCCATTTCGATTTACCCCCCTCCCCCAACACACACACCTCTAAACACGCGGGCAACGCTGGGCACTCCCGCTAGTTAGTAATAAAACACAAATATTTAAGCACATAGATTACACACACACACACACACACACACACACACACACACACACACACACACACATATATATATATATATATATATATATATATATATATATATATATATATATATATATATATATATATATATATATATATAACTTAAATCGTCTTGTTTGTTTGGGCGATTAAACAGTCCACCGGGTTTGTGACTTCCAGTTTAAAAAAAAATTAATCTGCTTACATATTTCATAGCCGTCCTGTCCTACGTCCGATATTAAAAGCCACTGTAACTATTCAAAGCATACACAAGGTCAACAATATTTTTGGTGTGAACTTATTTAACGTGTTTTCCTTACAAACAAATGTAATTTCACCCTATTTAGTTAAAAACAAAACTGATATAAATATAAATATACAATCTATCTATCTGCAGATATTATATAATTATAAAACTTTAATCGTCTTGCTCGCTTTAGCGTTTACATCGTCGGTCTGGTTTGTGACTTCCAGTTTTTTTTTTTTTTAAATCGTCTTTTTACTTATTTCATGGCCGCCCTGCTTTATGTCCTATATTAAGAACTACTGCTGCTATTCAAAGCATATACAAGTTCACAAATATTTTTGTCTTTACTTTTTTAACATGTTTTCCTTACAAATAAATTGGATTTAACCTCAATGAGTTAAAAAGAAAACTGATTTCAATATAAATATGCAATATATAACTGTAATCATATTTATAACCGTATTTACTGCTTTTAGTAGCGCTCCTGTGGATTCTGAAGATTTTTTTTTTCAGGCTTTAAATATATTTTCTCTTCAAGAAGGGGGTAGAAACTTGATTTTAGTAGTGCTTCCCTTATTTTAATTAGTGCTTGTAGTTGTGCTCTGGGGGCTCCCGAAGTTTTAATTTTTATTTTTTTACAATTATTTTATTTTTATTTTTCATTGTAAGTCAGAATTGTTTTCAAAAAAAAAAAAAAAAAAAAAAAGCAAATACGTTTTTTTAATGTAAAAAAATTACTGGGTCAATTTACGTATTTAAAAAACTATTTGGGTTTTTTTACAACTCAACGCAGCTTAGTTTACCTCCTAAAAAAGAATAAAAATCTACTATTTTGGCTAATACGCTTCAACAGCCTTTTAAGGAGTTTTTTTTTTTTTGTAATAATTTAAATTTAACATTTTTGCGTGGGGGATCACATTGCTGTATAAATTTAACGTAAAATGAGACCCCACTTCTTTGCGAAGTAGAGACGTAATCGTTAGCATTTTTCAAGTTTTGTAGCAAGGTGGGGGACAGAAAGAAGAAATGGGGTGGAGTGGGGGGGCATGAGTTCCAAATATTTTTAAAATACGTAGAAAATGTGTGTTGGGGTAAATTTCATTTTTATTATGATTTCCTTTAAAATGGTCTCACCATTAAATATTACTTATTTTTAAAGCTGTTAACACACACGGAAAAGCTAAGGTGGACCTGTACAATTCACACTCTTTCCTTATATTTTACTCTCTTCGTTTTTTTTTTTTTTTTTGTTTTTTGATTTTTTTTTTTTTTTTTTTTTTTTTTTTCAACGGATTACTCCTCTCTAATATAAAGGATTTTTCATTTAATCTAAGTGCAATGATGTTAAGACCTTTATTATCCAATGTATTCCGTATGGATTTTGCTGGTCGCCATGTTTGTTTTCGTGCGCGCGTGCATTCAATTTTTGCGTGCTTTTACATTAATTCTGTGTACTCACTTGCATTTTTATACATTAATTCTGTATACTCATCATTCCATAACTAGCTTTAACACATACTGACCCAACTGGTCACAGGTAGTCTAGTCTAGTATATATATATATATATATATATATATATATATATATATGTATATATATATATATATATTATTAGTATTATTATTATTATAATCAACATACATACATTTCGCCCTATAATAGTTATTCAATGTGGTAAAGAATGACAAGTGTTTCAATCTGAGATTCGAAACCTAACCGTTTATAAAGGGGTCGTATACATATAAATATGTACGTGTGTTTTCGTGTGTCTGTGTTTATATTTGTGAGTGTGTGATAAATTACCTTATAGTCTAACTATACAGAAAACGTATTTCCACTGTTTGTGTATCAATTTATAAAAATATCCACTTACTTTCTTAATCAATCTCTGCATTGCTAATAAGACTTTAATCTTTTCGCATTTTTATCATTCACTCGTCGCGTGTACTCATCCTCAAATATAGATATGCTTATATATATATATATATATATATATATATATATATATATATATATATATATATATATATATATATATATATATATATATATAAGAATAGATAAGGTATTAAAATTTCAGGATAATTCATAGCGAAGATATAATTACGTTATTTAGCAATTTATTAATGTAATCTAAAATGTACACTTATCTAACTTGCTCCACCTTAAACCTCTATAGTTCTCCTTTTATAGAAAGGTACTAGCTGTAGACAACATAAATATCTATGTATATAAAAATGTAACTCTTGGTTCGTTCGTAATTAATAGTCTAAATAACCACTGGACTGATGGCTTCCACATTTTGGTATTATATGTTTACGGTACGCATGCGTGTTTCTATATATCTCTTTGTAATTATAACATTATACGTAATTTTTCTATAATAAATATTTGGTTTTCTTTGTACGGATAGGCCATTTTTTTTTTATTTGGGGACAATTATTTCACACCGCGTGTCATCACGTGACATCACTAAACGGAACTTTTATATACCAAATTGACTTTTTTCGTTTAAAAATGGAATTATTTCTCTTTCGTTAATATATATATATATTTAATATTTCGTGTTTTATATATATATATATATATATATATATATATATATATATATATATATATATATATATATATATATATATATAAAGTACAATTGTTGAATGTTATTTTCTTGATTATATTTGTTTGGGAGAAGAACAATTAAAAAAATAAATTAAAACGGAGCGAAATTTAAATTTCCATTCCATTTTTACTCTTTATGAATATTAAAAGAAAAATTACTAAACATTTATTAATAATGCCTCACTTTTACTGACATTTGTTTTTAAATTTCTTAAATGACGACTTTTATCGACTTTTTTTTAATAGCATTTGCGGATGAGTATGCTGACATTTGTTTTAATTTCTTTTTAAATTACTTTTTATCGACTTTCTTTTTTTAATAGCATTTGCGAATTGTAAAAAACGAAAAAAAATAACTAAACCATTTACTGATAATTCTCACTTTTACAAATATTTTTAACAAATAAATTTTATCAAAGTCAAGATACCGAAAAAATGTCAGTAAATGGCTTAGTTATTTTTTTTCGTTTTTTACCCATCCGCAAATGCTATTAAAAGAAAAGTCATTTAAAAAGAAATTTAAAAAAAAACAAATGTCAGCATACCCATCCGTAAATGCTATTTAAAAAAAGTCGTCATTTAAAAAGAAAAACAGAAAATTGAAATGACATATTCATAATAGTTTGACCTGGGCGAGTGCCATTTGAAAACCAAAACAAACCCAAAACATTTATTAGTATTTTTTTGTTTGTTTATTTTTTCGTTTGTGTGTTTTGTTTTGTTTTTTTGGTTTTCTTTTCGAACAATTTTAAATATTTTTTTTTTGAATTGTCAAGATTCATTTTCTCCAGTAATATCGGTTTCTGGAAGTAATAAATGATAATTTTAGTTTAAGGGAGTAATAAATGTTAATTTTGGTAAATTTATTCTTTCCCTTTCCGGAAGCAATCGTTCGGCCTTATAATGATGTCTCCCCTAGATTTGGATAGCAAGTGCATGAAAAAAATGGCGTCTCCAATTTCGGCACTAAAGTGTACAAGCACCAAATCTGCTTGCTGAGTGACAAATCTGCTTAAAATATTGAAAAAAAAGAAAGAAAGAAAAAAAAGAATAGAAACTCTAGATGTACCAGAAATTTGGAGGAATTTTTGACAGCCCCAACAGAAAACTGCGAATAAAATATAAAAAAAAACTCGTAATTTCTCTTTTTAAAGTGAGTTGTTTATTTTCTATATGGAATACACTTTCAAAATAAACTATTAAAGTTGTTTAAAAAATAATAGAAATATTATTTTCTATTTTTTAAAAAACAGTGTTTACAAAATGTTTACAAAATGCCGACGTGCCTTCATGCAGCCATTTTTTTACGTAATAAAATCAATAGAATTTTACGAGTTAAATATTTTTGAATTTTTAAACTTTAAAAATCTACCAAAAATTTTCAATTGATTCAATTTTTACGATATTTTCAGGGTCAATGTGAAATTTTATGCTCTTTCCAATAAACCAAATATAATATTTTAGACAAACGTTTTTTTTTTCAAATTCACACCCCCATTTTGAAATGTTTATTAAAATTTTAATAATTGATTTATGCGTCAAAGTTTTATATATCACAAATTGAAGATAAAAGATCAATAAAGAAAATATTCCAATTTAAAACAAAAAAAGATTAGCTTTTTGGAAATTTACCTGTAAAGTCCAAAGTGTAAAACATTTTTTTTTAAAACACGTTGATTTTTTTTAAATGAAAGCTCATGTTATGCTTACATCGTCAAGTAAATACCAGACGCTGACGGCAACTTTTTCTATCTCATTGAATGTTTTCCTTTTTTAGATATTAAATAAAATAAAATCAGTTGATGAAGAAGTATTAAAATATATCAATAAAAAACTCGTGTATTTCATTAAAAGAATTTTTTTAAATCGATGAAGGGGATTTTTTATTCTAGGGGAAAAACTTATAAGTGAATGTGCGTTTCTTTTTTAACTACAGAGGATGAAAAATACTAATTTTGGTTAACACACGCAATAAAAAAGAGACATTATTTATGCCTTTGGACGAAACCATACTTCATAAATTTCATTTTAGCAGCAGCAGCGAGTTAACGCTTCGCGCAAAACATGTTACAAAAATGCGATTTTCTAGGACCCTCTAATTAAAAAATCCTTTTATTTAAAAAATACATTGACTTTAAAATATAAATATCGATAAATTCTTAACAATAAGAATGGAACTACCCATTTAATAATATTTTTTAGGTAAGTGATTTTTTGGCATATATATACATATATTTATAAGCAAGTCAAAATATATTGATTTTCTTTATATTTTTTTTAAAAGAAAACCGCTTTAAAGAAATAAATATTGCATAATTTGCTATTATTAGTTAGTTTTAAAATTTTGGTCTTTGCTAATTGAAAAAAAATTAGGGTTTGAATTATATTTTCAAGTAGTTTTAAGCTTAAAAAATAGTAAGTTGAATTATTAAGGTTCTGATCATCATTTTTAATGGCCACTTTCTGATACACCTATAGAACCTCTCCCAACATACTGGCAATAATTTGGTTCCGTACTTCCTTTCAGTGTTTCCAATAAGGGGGATTAATTTACTAGGATTTGTATTAGGAGTTGGGCACTTATTAAAATTATTTATTTGTTGAATTTTTTGCATTTTGGTTAAATTTGTTAGTTTGCTAGCGCTAAAAGCCCACACAAGAAATTGAACAAAAGACAAAATTAAAAAGAATGGTACTCATGCAGAATTTAAACCCCCCCTCCCTGTATCGGATTCCAATTAGTTTAGGGTTCGACCGGCAATCACCGGATTCAGCCGAGATTTGTTCAAATGTTGAAACACTAAACCAACATTTTATTTATTTTTTTGCAGAATTAATTAATGACGGAAGTATTTTTTCCGTTAATTTTCTTACCATCTATTGACAAAAAAATTTGGACATTCTCTTGAAAAAAAATCTAACTTTTCTCTACTTTCACCTAACTATTTACAGTGTTCATATAAAGCATTCATTTTTTTTATAATAAAAATTCTGTTTTCAAAAAGAAATGTTTACTGCCAACATTCTTTTAAAAAAATCCTGAAAAAAAAACTTTGACCTAACAATTTATGGAAAAAAATTCACCTTTTCTTGGGGAAAAAACCCAACTTTTATTGATAAAAAAAAATGCAAAAATAATAAAATAAATAAACAATACAAAATGCAATTTTTTATGAGGAATGTGTTCCATTTTAACAAACTTAGCCACAGCAACGCGTGGCCGGGTACGGCTAGTATATATATATATATATATATATATATATATATATATATATATATATATATATATATATATATGTGTGTGTGTGTGTGTGTATATATATAATTTATTATTTAAATATTTATTTAAATATTTTCTACGTGCATAAAATTAAGTTATCTATAGACATGACATGTTACGAAGTTTTGCTTCTCGCCAGTATAGCTAAACTTATTGAGACTCGAACTCACCAAAGCTAGTGGTCCGCTGTTAAGACATTAGGCTACATATCGAACGGTGGTGAGTTCGAGTCCCAATAAGTGTAGCTATACTGGCGAGAAGTGAAACTTTGAAACATGTCATATCTATTCATTTTATGCACGTAGAAATTATTTAAATGAATATTTAAATAATAAATTAATTACAAATAATACGTCCCAAAAATGTGGGGACGACTAGAATATCAACAAAGGGCAGATAATCTCTCCCTTTAAAGCACCCAGCGAGTAAAAAAAAACACCACAAAATAGCTTATAAAAAAAATTAAATAAACAATCATATATATATATATATATATATATATATATATATATATATATATATATATATATTGAAATGGGAAAATGTATTGAACTAAAATTAACATTTTTCTAAAAGAGCTCGATTCATATGTAGAGCTATTATAGATATAAGAAAAGACGAACAAGGAATAACCTACGTTTAAACAATGTTAATCGTCTTCTCAAAGGTTCAAAACTCTTGAAACCCTGAGGAGACGATTAACATCGTCGAAACGTAGTTTAATCCCCGTTGGGATTTTTTACATAAAATAAGGTGAGGGTGGAAAGTCTTCCAGATCCATGAATTGTGAAGTAGACAGACGAAAACACAGTGAAAAGCAAACAAGATTATTAAAATTTCGGAATAAACTTTATTAAAAAATATAACATTTAATAAAATTTTAAAAAAGCAAAATAAAAATATGGTAATGAAAAATCTCTGCTATGAATGTCGTGTGGATAGAATATCAAGCAAACCTCAAAAACACATCTTCATTTGTATTCTCCTTGTCTGCCGCAGTATCGGGATATAACAGAAATGAGTTATTTGTCCCTCTGTATTGTTGTCGCTGCTCGGAAAATATTTTCGTTTATTTCTTCTTAATTTCTCTTCTTTATTTCTTCTTCATTCGTATAATTCGTTCTCGGTCTGTCCTCTGCCCACTCTAGGCGTCTGCCCACTGCCTCTAGCAGTCCTCTTTTCTTCTTCTTCTTCTTCTTCTTCTACTTCTTCTTCTTCTTCTTCTTCACGGCGCATGTCTTTACCCGTACGTGCTGTCTAATGTATGCCCCTCTTCCTCTATATATAAATTCTCTTTCTCTCTCTTTATATTTGTTGCACGCGCGAATACATTTGTTTACGAGCAAAGAGTGTTATATTTTGTTATCTATATCTATCTATATATCTATAAAAACAGAGATGTGTGTGCCACAGACGATTTCTGATTGGTTAATCCAATAATCACATCTCCTAAAAAACTATGGTTCGTACGTTCTTAAAGTTACCATAAAATATTATGGCCTTATTTATTGTCCATCTTGGAAGGGTCTATTTTTTTCCTAACTTGCCATTTACAAATTACAAAATTACGAAACTTACACCAGCAATCACAATCCAACCTCCGACACCACGTCCGCCATTCTGGCGCTAGCCGCACACACGTACACACAACACGAAAACAAACGCTGTCCTCCAAAAGTATTAGTACTACTACCCAGCACACGCGCACACACGCACACACACACACGTTCACTACCGTCCTTGTCTACGCCACGTTGTTATGGCAACCATGACTTACACACGATAAACAGTAAACACACACAGTAAATCTGATTTTCTTTATTTTCTCATTTTATTATTTGGTATGTTCCCGTTTATCCATTCATTTGCTTATACTTTCTTTTACTACATTTTATGACAAGACTCCCAAATACTTTTGTGAATTATAGTTTTCGACTGTTATAAAACCTACCGGTATTAAATTAATTTTTCTTGTGTTTATATATCATTCATCTACCCATTATCGTCTGCAACATTTTTCTTCATTTTCCTTTCTGCCATTTCTATTCATTGTTTTTCGTTCTAATCTACATACAACTTATTTCATTCAATTTTAATCTACAAAAAATATCAATTATTGCCTACTTTATAAAAATTTATTTTCACCATTATTTTTACAATATTTCCTTTCTGCCAATTTATTTTTACATATCACATACTTACAACGTATTGTCTGCACATTTACTTTATTTTACCATTATCTACACAATATTTTCTTTCCCTCAAAAATTTTTTTAACTAGCACTTATTTACATCTTATAGTCTGCCTTTCTATCAAAAAAATTTTAACTATCACTTACTTACATCTTATAGTTTGCACATTTTTTTTTATTATAACATATTGATAATATTTTTATTTCCGTTAACACTTTCATTCATTATTTCTGTTTAACCTGCATTTAATCAAACACTTTACAATTACCGTTTAGTCAATAACAACCTATTTTATTTTTCTTATCTTACACCTGATTACATACATTATAACACAACTTACTATTAGACAAACCCTACTGGAAACCACAATAATAAACCTTGACCAGCTTAAATTACACCAATATAATTGCCGACTGTCCATCCAATACCACTACTAAACAACACGTTCTTTTACAATCACATACACCTTTTTTATTATACTTTTTTTAAATTTACTTTTTCACTTAGCACATTATCTTTAAATTTCAAACAATAACATCATCTTTCCTAACAAAACTCCTTCTTTTTTTTTAATTTTTAATACTTTTCGACTGCTTGCTATTTACAACAAAAACATTACCACTATTTTTGTACAGTACAAAATGATTTGCCAATCCTGCCAAACCATCATTCCCCTCCCCTTTACTTTTTTTTCACGGTTTCTTATTTCTATTAATTCCCTGGATAACCACTGATTGGGTACTAATTAACTATTTCATGTAGAACGCGCCCTGCAAATTTTGGCTACAACTGCTGTTCTTTTTTTTATGTCTTTGTTTTTGCGTTGTTCTGTTTGGTTGGCTGCTTTCGTTGTTATATATATATTTTTCTTTTCTGGATCACCAATATGACAACACCAAATGCAAGTGCTCTTTTGGGTTTTTTTTTTGCGTTGTTCTGCTCGGTTGACTGCTTTAGATGTTATTATATATATATATTTTTTTTTGCTTTGGATAAATAACATAACAACAAAACCAAATTAAATTTTCAAAAAGTGATTTCTTCATATCATGAATACAATTTCTTCGCGACGGAAACTGTAAATCTACCACCAACACTATATATATATTTCTATACGTTTCTATACGGGCGTTACAGTAAACTAATACCGAAATTTCAGCGGCTGCGGCGGGGGGGGGTTAATACCCACAAGTTCCAAACATTTAAAAACAATTCGAAATTTAATTTGATTTTGTTGTCATATTATTTATCCACAAAAAAAAACACAAAAAAAATCAGTTTTAGCCAACATGTGGCCCTATAAGCAGGGCGCATTCTACATGATAGCCGGCAGGTGGCATGCAGGGGCCTCTTTTGTATATGTTCGCCAAAAAAAGGTATTTCTAATAAGTAACAAAAAAAAACTCACCTTTTAGAAAAACAACATTGTATAAAAACCACAATATGTTTATTGGTTACAAAACGGGAGATCGATTTGGTATGACGTTGTAACTAAAAATTTATCAACCCTTAACAATTGTCGCAATAATAAAACAGACAAATCTTATTTTAGAGTTCACATGAATTGTACCTAAACCCCCGAAATAAAATTAATTTTCCCTTTCTTTCTTTCATTTTACAGACTCAACACAATCTTGCAAATTAAGCAAGGTATTACCAGTTTTTAAAAAAAACTACTGACCATACTTTTGTTAATTTTTATGTTAAAATATTTTCTATTTACAACTTTCTATTACTGACTGCTTGCTTAAATTATTTAGAGATTTAAAAAAATATTAATCTTGATTTTGAAATTCTCTTGTATTTAATATTTTTAAACATTTTTGAACGAATTTAACCAAACGATTGATTTGAATACTTTCGTCAGTCCATTTTGCATTACTTTCATTACACTTATATTACTGCTGTTAATTTGGAGAACATTACTATCAATTATGCCAAAAAAGGGAAAGTCATCGATAAGTGCATCGAGGCATCAACTAATGAAAAGACGTCGCATGGCGCAACAATCAACAGTTAATGTGCCCTGGACATTGCCGAACACCCAGGGAATGCTAGGGACGTATTTGTTGAAAATGGTTGTTTGGGTCATTCGGCTGGGGGTGCTTCTTCCTTCTTTGCAGCTTCGACGGCAATTGATGATAATTTAAATTTGCCTGGCCCTTCGACAAGTACTTTCTTAATCGCAACATTAGACGGTTCACTGCACGCCAATCTCCCCATTTACCTAAATGAAAGGAGTAACATTCACGTTATTTCTCAAGCTTCAATGGATGAAGACCAAAGAGAAATTTATTTCGACAAAAATTCTTCAAGCTCGGCTGAAGAGCAACAAAAAAATCATCTTAAAAGAAAGGCATTACGTCAGGCTGCTGTACGTGCTTCTGAAACTGACGAACAACGAGACAGACGTTTAAGGATAAATGCTTCGGCCTTGTCCACTGCACGCGCTTCAGAAAATGCAGAGCAACGAGACAGACGTACAAAGGGTCATATACAATATAGAGCCAATTTGGAAGGACATTCAAGAGCAACAAAGTCACGCTGGTCTTTAAAAGCATTCAACTATATTCCCTCTTCTAATTATGCTGAACACGCTGACATAAAAATAGGCTCTATGTATAAGAAATGCTTCCATTGTCTCGCGAAAAGATGACCAAGTGAGCCAACGAGAATATGCTGTTCAAATGGCAAGGTGAAACTCCCACTTCTTGAAGAACCTCCACAACCGCTACTACACTTGCTCACAGGTTCAAATCCTGAATCAAGAACCTTCTTGAAAGAAATAAGGCAATACAATTGCGCCTTTCAAATGACGTCTTTCGGATCCAGTTACGAATATGAAGGGGGTTTATGCCAACATTCAAAGTACAGGGTCAGGTGTACCATCTGATTGGATCTCTTCAGCCAACTGAAAATGAGGCACCTCAATTTCTTCAAGTTTACTTCATGTCAGACTATCTGAAACAAGCTCAAAGAAGGAATTCATTTACATTTGCCTGCAACAATGACACAATCACTTCCAACAATCGACTAAAATTGATTTGGGACCTTCAAAGTATGCTTCATGAATACAACAACTATGTACGGAACTTCAAATATGCTCTAGAATAAAATCCTGCTGATAATTTTAGCATTGTCATCGATGCAGACAACCGACCATCCACTGAACATGCAGGTCGGTTTAATGCTCCTTCTTTTAATGAAATCGCAATACTTCTTAGTGGTGACCAACACCATTCTCGAGATATTGTCATCAGACACCGGGATGCTGGTCTCCAGCGCATAAACGAAACTCACAGATCATACGATGCGCTTCAATATCCTTTAATGTTTGTTCGTGGAAAAGATGGTTACCACTTTGGAATTCCTCAATTTGACCCATCTACTTTGGAATATAATTTTTCCAAAACAGTTTCTTGTAAGGATTTCTATGCTTACAGATTTATGATTCGGGACCAAAAGGATCACAGTGACCAGAATAATGATACTGGTGATTATAATACTACTACTAATAATAATGATAATAACAACAATAGAAATATTTATTTCAATCATTTACATCGGTTTCAAGACCTTTACAATCAGTATGCTACTGACATGTGTGCTAAAATGGAATCAGAACGCCTATGCTACATCAGAAACAATTAGGCAAAATTGCGTTGCGACAGCTACATACATTTGAGGGATGGTCTTAACAGAGATGCAGATCCAAACAATCTAGGCAAGCTTTGTATTCTGCCCTCCACATTTACTGGTGGACCCCGCTATATGCACGAAAGGACTCAGGATGCGATGACAATTGTGAGGCACTACGGTAGGCCTGCTTTGTTTATAACCTTCACATGTAACCCAAATTGGAAGGAAGCCCAGGTTGAACTTTTCAAGGGCCAATCAACAACAAACCGTCATGATATCTTAGCAAGAGTATTTCACTTGAAACTTAAAAAATTGATGGATTTGATAAAACTAGGTGAGATTTTTGGACCTGTCCGAGGAAACATGTATACAATCGAATGGCAGAAAAGGTCTTCCTCATGCTCATATTCTAATTTGGCTCGTGGATAATATATGTTCGAATGACATTGATAAAATCATCTCTGCAGAACTACCAGATCCGTCTGTTGACAGGGATTTATATAACATGATAAAGGTGCATATGATTCATGGACCATGCAGCCCTGGTTTTAGAAGAGAGTTATAATGTGTTAAAGACAACAGGATATGCACAAAAAGGTATCCTCGCCAGTTTATTAGTAAGACACAGACTGATACTGATGGATATCCATTGTACAGACGACGAAGACCCGAAGATGGTGGCTTCACTGCGACCGTAAGAAATTACGAGATCGACAACAGATGGGTCATACCATACTGCCCAATTCTTATCAGCACCTTTGATGCCCACATAAATGTCGAATTTTGTGCTTCTGTTCATTGTATCAAATATGTTTGTAAGTACATCAATAAGGGTTCTGATGCCGCCTCCTTTGGTCTCCATAACGACAATACAAGAGATGAAGTCCTACAATATCAGGTAGGGCGTTACATTAGCAGTAGTGAGGCATTTTGGCGAATATTTGGATTCCATATCCATGATAGACATCCACCAATTCAACGTCTGGACATTCACCTTGAAAATGGACAGCGAGTGTACTACACCCCGACAACCGCACAAAATATAGTACAAGCACCTAAACAGACAACTTTGACTGCTTTTTTCAGGCTGTGTGAAAGTGATGACTTCGCCAAAACTTTAATCTATTCTGAAATTCCTTCATACTACACATGGAATAAAAAGCGTTGGATTCGCAGAACTATCGGGAGACGAGTTGAAGGTGCTGAAGGTATTAGATGGAATGATTGCCTTGGACGTGTCTATACTGTACCTCCAAATCAACACGAATGTTTCTATCTCCGAATTCTGCTTCATGAAGTTCAAGGGCCAACAAGCTTTGAAGATCTTCGTAAATTCGGTAACCGAGTTTGGCCTACCTACAGGGAAGCCTGTATGGCTCGAGGTTTACTTGAGGATGACACTCGCTGGGAAGCCACCTTAGCTGAAATTGCTGCCTCATATTCAGCTCGACGACTTCGAAAAATATTTGTTAAGATATTACATTTCTGCAGTGTTGGAAACGCATTTAACTTGTGGTTGAAATTCAGAAATAGCCTTTCCGAAGATTTTTTGCATCAGGCTCAAGTGCGCCTTCCAGAAATTCAACTTGATTATTGTGATGAGTTTTACAATAGGGCATTAATAGATATAGAGGACAGACTTATTCTTATAGGTGGAAAATATTTGCAATCATATGGTCTGCCACAAACTGAACGTACCAACAATGAGCAAATTCCAACTCTAATACTTCAGGAAACATCCTATGATGTCGATTCTTTAACAAGCTACATCAATGAAATGATGCCTAAGCTACTTCCTGAGCAGCTGTTCGCTTTCAACACAGTTACCACCACCGTTTTCAGACGTGCTGGTGGAATTTTCTTCCTTGATGCACCTGGAGGCACCGGAAAAACATTTGTTACCAAATTAATTTTGGCCAAAGTTAGGCAAACTAATACCATTGCCATTGCCGTCGCGTCTTCTGGCATCGCTGCTACTCTTCTTCCTGGTGGCAAAACAGCACACTCTATGCTTAAAATACCACTTGACTTAATTTCAGCTCAAACGACAGTTTGCGATATCACCAAAGATAGTCCCAGAGCACAGCTACTTCGACAAACAGAAATTATTGTGTGGGATGAGTGCACCATGGCTCATAAAGGGGCTTTTGAGGCTTTAGATAGAACTCTTCGGGATATAAGAGATGACCAACGATCCATGGGTGGTGTTACCCTTCTACTTTCAGGTGACTTTCGCCAAACACTACCTGTGGTCCCAAAGGGAACCAGAGCTGATCAGGTACGTGCCTGCCTAAAATCATCCTATTTATGGAGACAAGTAAAAACACTTCCGTTAACAACTAACATGCGTGTTAAACTTAATGGAGATGGAGCAATGGAAAAATTTTCCCACGACCTTCTGAAAATTTGCCACGGAAAAGTTCCAGTAGATTCCACTGGCCACATCAAAATTAACAATATATGTAGCCATGTCAATACTCTCGACGATCTTATAACATCAGTTTTCCCAAATCTGATTGACAATTTTCGCAATCGCGATTGGCTCTGTGAAAGAGCTATATTGGTACCCACAAATTCAGTTGTAAGAGAAATTAATCGACGTATGCTAGACAGTCTTCCTGGTACGATTAAAATGTTTAAATCAATCAATGCAAATATGGATCCACTTGACAATTTTAAATTCCCCATTGAATTTCTTAATAGTCTTGATATTTCCGGTCTTCCCGATCCTGTTTTGCTCCTCAAGGTGGGATGTCCCATAATTCTCCTAAGAAATATAACACCACCGAAATTGTGCAATGGTACTAGACTTGTTATCAATAGAATGTCCGAAAACGTCATTGATGCTACAATAATTACTGGATGTGGAAAAGGAGAGGATGTCTTGATACCTAAGGTGACATTGACTACATCAGGAAGAGAATCGCCCTACGTTTTCAGAAGAATACAGTTTCCTCTTCGGGTTGCATTTGCTATGTCAATAATTGTCCGTGGCTGGAATGCACTTGAAAGAATCTTGCTTCTCTCATGGACAACTTTATGTTGGATGTTCTCGAGTGGGTAGCAAAAATAGTCTGTATGGATTCATGCCGAACAACAAAACAAAGAACGTTGTATACACTGAAGTTCTATAAATCCTCTACACCAGGACCGTGTATGACTGTATATTTTTTAAAATTTGTGATTTTTCAATACATAACTGGAATATTAGTTGTTGCTGGTCTGTAGCATCCACTGTGTGGTGGCTACGTCGTTCATTTAGGTGTAAATTTACACCACAGTTTACTATAATAATTTATAGTCTCAACAAAATTAATGAAGTTTACTTTGAAACAAAATATTGGAATTACCAAAAATACTGATCCAAATGAGCATTTAAATAGCATCAAAGCAACCGCCAAGCTAAAACTAGAAAAAATTGAACTTTTACAAAAAAAAACAGCCAAATATGTTTTATTTATTTAAGTTAAGACAGATTTTTTTCTTATTAATTGTAATGTTAAAGTCAAAATCGTAAATTAGAATTTAGCAAGTTATATAATTTCCTCATCGAATTAATAATGAGAAAAAATTCATTTTTTTTTTCATTATTAATTTTGTTTTTTTATTACACATTTTACGGTAATATTTCAAGTAATACCAACTTAAAAAAATTATTTTTTTCCTTAAACCAAAATTAACATTAAAATAAAAGATGCTGATAAAAAATCGAACAGAAATAAAAAAAAGAAAATTGATCAGCTTAAATTATAAAATTAACATTGCAAAATATACCAAACTATATTCAGACATTGGGCTACATATCTAAATACATTTTGTGCGGAAATTTTGCACCCAAGGGCTCAAAGTTTAACGATTTTACCTTTTTAGAACTCTGCCACACTCCTCCACCAATTTTGACTCTAATAACTTGACATTTTATGTGTAGGTCACTTGGACCTGAATCGAACGTTTTAATTTCCGTTGAGCCCGACAAAAACTAATCCTAAGGTGTCAAATCTATGGTCAAAGTTTAACATATTTGACCTTTGCTATCTTTACCAAACTACAGGGTCTAATCACTTGAAATTTGACACTTTTAGGTCTAAATACTTGAAGTTTTAGATATAAATTACTTGGATCGGGGTCACACTTTTTCATTTGTTTTGACCCCAAAAAGATAACAGCTAAAGGGTCAAAATTGCGGTCACATTTCAAAAGAATTGATACCTTTGCTATCTCTACTCTACTTCTCTGCGAATATTGTGTCCAAACACTTGAAATCTTAAATGAAGATTACTTGAACCTGGATGCAACTTTATATTTTAGTTTGTGCTCGAAAAAATATATTTTAAGGGGTCAACATTAGAGTCAAAGTTCAAAAAGATTTTACCTTTGTGGTCTCTACCAAACTACTTGGTGTAAACACTTGAACTTTGACATAAAGCATAGTCATAATGAGTTTAATCTTTTTTATTCGTTCTGGACCGAAAATTTCGCTGCCATGGAGTCAAAGTTAACATATTTGACCTTTATGGTCTCTACTAAACTACTCTGCTAATGTTGGGCCTAAAATATTGAAATCTAACTTGCAGTGTATTCAGACATTGGTCTCGCAATCTAAATAGATTTTGGGTGGAAATTTCGCAGCCGAGTGGTCCAAGTTCAAATATTTTACCTTTTTGAATTATACCACACTCCTTTACCAATTTTGGGTCTAAACACTTGAGATTTTACATGTAGGTTACTAGTACCTGGGTCAAACTTTTTCATTTGCTTCGAGCGCAAAAACATAACTACTAAGGGACAAAAATTGCGGTCAAATTGATACATATTACATTTATACGTTTTCTACCAAATTACTATGTCAATTCGGAGTCTAAACACTCAAAATTTGAGATACAGGGTAATCGGATGTGATGAAAATTTTTTTATTGGCTTTGACCCAGAGGGGCCTCTGGACATCCTTCCCCCGAACGGGGGAGCAAGCATTTTCTCCCCCCCCCCCACTGAAACATTCAACAGTGACACAACTAGACACACAGTATACCATTAACTTTTTTAAAAAAATAACATGTTTTATCTATTTTTTTATTTATTAAAGGTAAGAGAGTAATTCGGGTATGCATACTAAACTGTTAACCGTTAGTTTGCGTGTTCGATCCTGATCGATTCTACTTTTTTTTCATTCTATTTGTTTATTAAATCCTATCCGAAGCGGGGAGGGGCTATACCCTTTCCTTTCACCTCCCCCCAAGGGTGGGTTCCTAACGGAATGGCATCCGATCCTCCACCCACCTACGGGCAAGCAGGGGGAGTTGGCCACCATCCCCCCACCAAAAGGGGAAGCCTGGCATTTTCTCACCCGAAAGGGGGGAGCTTGGCAGTTTCTCCCCCCCCCCAAAGGAGGGAGCCGGTGTCCCCCCAAGGGTGGGGGGGGCGAAGAGGCCAGGAGCAGGTGACTTTTTTCCTTGGGAGGGGAGAAGCCTCCATGCATCCTCCTCCCTGAAGGTGGGGTTGGGGATTATCTCTCCCTGAAGGGGGGAGGCCGGCACCAAGCATGTAAATCCAGAGGGGTGACTTTTTTTGTTACCCCTCGGAGTGGGAAGGGGGTCGATCACCCAGGCAACGCCGGGTAACCCCTGCTAGTTGAACATAAATTTCCGACAAAGATATTGGGATGTTGGAAAAATAAAGTCGCAATAGATTATTATCGGGTCAAATGTTTAAGGAAGATAAACAACAGCTGGAATTTTAGAAACAATACGAATAGAATTTAGTATCAAAACAACGACATAGAATAAGGTTACTGATCTGGGTAATGACGTCAGAGAATAAAACAAAAGAAAGAGTTTGATATATACACTTAGACCAGTTTAGAGTTTTCAGTCATAGCGTTGGAATCGAGTTGGACAGTCAATAGGGGCAATTAGCTAACAGCCAAGGAGAAAATAAGATAGTCTTGGGACTCTCGGAAAATTATTGGGCATAAGATAAAAAAAAATGTAAAGTCTGACAAACGTTACATATCTCCTTAAGGAGATTCAGACGAGAATAAAAGGATCATAAAAATCTATAATTTGCGTCTTGGCAAATTCGGAAAAAGATGGTTGCAACGTGAGAAAGAACCAAGAAAAGGGAGAAAAGAAAACAAGGTATGTGTCCGTTCAACTGGTGTCCCCACAAATAACGTTATTCGTCCCGTTAAAAAATGATCTTCATGTTATTACTGCATCAGAAACTGCTTTAAATGTTATACACCTATTCTGCTATATAATTATAAATGTACAGAACGAACTTTATATTGGCACGTGTATACACGCACGCAGTAGACGATCACAAACACTAAAGCCAATAACAGATATGGTTTGAAATATATATGCACATACATTATATAGAGATCACAGATATGTTAAATATAGACTCGGTATGTAAACAATATATATATAATAAGAATAAAATAAAATGACGATTTTTCTAACAACTAATATGTAACACAGAAGAAATTTACAGAGTTACCAATCTCCTTCCCCAAGTGTTTTCTTGATTTATAGATCAGAAATGGCTAGTGCGTAAAAGAACAGTTACACCCTATTCATTTTGACCGTGCTTCGTTTTAGTCGTGAAAACTTTGGTACCATGAGATGTATACTTCTGTTAATCCATAAATAAATATTCTCTTATGGAATAATCGGGAACTCTATTGGATTGTTTTTTTTTCGTCGAATTTGTTTACGCTTAACAGAAACAATGTTTCTAGATGAACCGTTTTGGCACACTGCTAAAACTCTGTAGATTGTTTTATTTGCTTGCTTGATTTTTATTAATCTTTAACACTGGATATAGTCACTAATTTGAAAGCGTATATATATATATATATATATATATATATATATATATATATATATAGTGTGTGTGTGTGTGTGTGTGTGTGTGTGTGTGTGTGTGTGTGTGTGTACGAGTATACGATATAATAACGTTAACACACCGGTTCTCGCTGGATAACCCAAGTTAAGCAACGTTGAACCTGGTCAGTACTAAATGGCTGATCATTTTTGGACTTCCAATTTCTGTATGTGCACTCAGTTTATCTCGGCATTGTTTCTAGTTGCCCTGGACTTCTCCTAGCCACTTGACTCAAACAGTGCCAATTCAGGAGAGGTGTGGTTTGGGATTGCGCAAAACTTGCCTCACAATTACATGCACAGTTGCCTCTACAGAAAGTATCCTTCGTCTTTCGAAACTGAACGGAGGCATATATATATATGTGTGTGTGTATGTGTGTGTGTGTTTGTGTGTGTGTGTTTGTGTGTGTGTGTGTGTGTGCATATATATATATATATATATATATATACATATATATATGAAATTTTTTGTGGGAGGGTACAGAATTAAATAATGGCTAAACACAGACGAATCAACATGAGGATTAAAAAGTAAAAAAAATGAAAATAAAGGTTAGCTAACCAGGTTTCGTTCCTCGCTCAACAGAGCTAAATCGAGGAAAATACGATTTTAAAAAATAAAAAGTCACGAATATAGCGGGGGAGAAAAAAAAGCAAAAAATAAACGGGGGAGGGGGGAATTACATAGAAACTAAATTAAGTCCTAAAAGATTTTCTTTTTGCGCAAGAGAAGGTCTCAAAGACTTAATAAAAATAGTTTCTAGAATTTTTAAATGAAAGGGCGAATGCGACTTACTCAAGATCGTAAACATGTCGGCACTGAAATTCGTGGCACTAGCATGGTTATTTATAAGGTGCTCGCAAATCGCAGAACCATACATATTATTCAGAACATCCGAGGGTGAAAAATTTAAATAAATAAATAATAGAATTATTATGGGGGAGGGGCAACATTTTTGCAAATGGACGACAACATAGGTCTGGTTGGAGAAACAATGCGTGGGTTTGCTGCAAAATAACACCGATGCACAGACAAAGAGATTTGCTTAGCAAATCGGTCACTGATATTTTCTAGCCAAGGTAGACGTAGGTAAACAGGACATCTATTAACTATGCTTTCTTTAGGTTTGTAAAAATTGGAAACTTTCTTATTAATAGTAGTTTCAACAATATCTAAGGAGTAACCATTATTACAAAGGGTCTTAGTAATAAATTTAAGCTCGTCATCCAGATTAACTTCAGAACAAATCATCAAGGTCCTATGTGCTAAAGTCTTAATTAAATTGTATTTTTGGTTTGTAGGACAAAAAGAGTCCCAACTATAGAGGCCGGTAAAGGTTGGTTTACGATAAACAGAAGTAAGAAAACATGAGGATGTCTTGGACACAAGAACATCCAAAAACGGAGGGTAGAATTCGTTTCTTTGTCTACCGAAAAGTTAAAGGCTGGATGAACGTTATTGAAGAACAATGGCGGCAATCAGGCTGGCTTTGGTGTTCTGGGAGATCATATCGGCGATGTTCTCGACGTATAACCAAACGAAGTAATGCAATGGGTCAGGTCGGGAAGGAGGGGGACAGTGAGAGAAGGGTACAAATTCGTAGCACTTCTTAAGCCAAGCCTGAACCGGCCCCAAGTCCTGCTGTCGCACCCAAGATCTGCCAGCGACCACCTAATTGCATCAGAGGATCACCACACTCTTCAGAACATCCAGGTGCACTTTGGTGTTGACTTTCAAGCACTTTGAAGATGTGAGGAGGCATGATGTGGCCCTCACGTGAAGCCAAACCAAATATAATAACCTTAGCCAGAAACTTTGTTTTCATCTTCCTGGGCACGTCTCTGTTATTCGTGGCAATCCAGCGATGAATTTTGAAGGGCCTGGCAATGGGTCTATTTCATAACTTTGATTGGTAGAGAGTGTGTGTTGTACAACGGCGTATCTCTGATCTTGCTCGTTGAACATTGTATCACTTTCAAACATGATAGACGGCTCTGTTTGCTCTTGGGATTTGTATACAACTGGCCAACAAGTAGATAAGTGGTTTTCATAAAACGGAAATGGAATCATGTCTTTCTAAGGCGACAATTTTATAGTTCCACCCCATATATATATATATATATATATATATATATATATATATATATATATATACTAGCATTTCAGCCCGGCGTTGCCCGGCTGTTTGGAAGTGTATGCTGAACAAAAAAACAGACAAAAAAATGGTCATTTTTTTTTACCCCTATTATGACCCCTTAAAATTTATTGGTTGGGGCTCAAATCGAGTTATTAAGTTAGATCCTTGTCCAAGGAACATATATCTAAAATGTAAAGTGTGTAGACCCAAAATTATCGGAGGAGTTTGGTAGAGTTCTCAAATGTCAAATCGTTGAACTTTGATACCTTAATCGCCAATTTGCTGGCCAAAATCCCGTCATATCGATTTTCCCAAATCTCAGCACCCTGTATATCAAATTTCGAGTCTGTAGACTAAAAATTGACAGAGTTATTACGTAGGGAAATGTACACAGACATACACACAGACACACACAGACACATTCACTTTATATATACATATATATATATATATATATATATATATATATATATATATATATATATATATATATATATATATATACGCGTTTGTAGTTCGTGAAAAAAAAGAACCGAATAAAGTGTTCGATCGAAAAAATGTGAAAGCGAAATGAATATTGTGTCTTTTCATATACATAAATTTCATCCAAAGATTCTCAAACATGTTTATATATTGATCATCAGTTTTTAAAGTCCACGTACTAAATATATACATTTTTTCTCTACGCGATGTTTCATTTATAGTCACATATTGACGTAAACAAAGACAGTTTCGTTAACATATGACAATGGATGAAAGATTGAAATCAACAATCAACTGAGTGAATAGCAACAGGTGAAAGATGCACTGAGCGACTAACAAATGCAAACATCAGCAAGCAAAGTTTAGGTTTCCGTGTTTTGGGATGTATTTATGCATTATCTTGAAAAAAAATAGGAATCATCACTAACGAATGTTATATGGCAATATTTGTGCGTTTCAGAGAAAAAATCATCAAAAGTAAATGTAAAAGAGCGCTTACGCGCATATGCAAATGCTTACAAAATGCGAAATGACGTCACTGTAAGGTTGGTTGGTTGTTTTTGTTTTACGGCATATCAACCCTTTTCGAGTTATTTAATGCCGAATCCAAAGATTTTGAAGAAAAATTTTTTTAATAGAATATATTTGTTGTTTTCACGTCGGTTTCTATTTAACCGATAGTTAAACCCTAACAGATACTACCACTCCGGGTAACAGTGGACCTGGGAGCAATGGTAATTAAAGGGTGGCTCCACACTCTCCAAAGCCCACAAGCTGGGGCCTCACCACTGGATATAGTTTAAGGTCATATCCAGGACCCCCATTGAGGGACTTTTACCCTCTGCAGGGGGGCAGTCGGCGTATTATAATGCCCCACCGACAGGGCCAGTCACTGTAAGGATAAAGAAAAATATTATAAAAGGAATATGTGTTCGGGAACACCTTTGAGAGCACGTTCGAAATCACATTAGGGATGTGGATGACGTTCGAGATCACGTTAGGGATATGGATGATGTTCGAAATCACGTTAGGGATGTGGATGACGTTGGAGAGAGTAGAGTTCAGAGAGAAGGAGCACGATCACGTGAGAGAAAACGATCATTTTTTTATTCGGGAAAATATCCAGAAATATATGGCGTTGTTACAAAAGAAAAAGTTAGTTGATTTCCGTTCTTTGCGACGTACTCTGCTACAATGTGTGGGGACCGGTGCGTAAACGTGTGTAACTTTGCATAAATGTTCCAAATGAAGAAGACAGTGTGCTCTTTCACCAAGTCAATCGAAAAGATGATAAAACGACATGAATTGCATTCAGAATTACCACACGCTCATTCTTTTTATTACAGATCTGGCACCGACTACTGGCTGTTTGTAAACTCCAAAAGAATGTTTCAGTGTAAAAGATATAAATCTAATGAAATAGGGATATCGGAAACTGAGTAAGATTTTAAAACCAACGACGAGACGTTCAACAACAACAACAAAAAAGAATGAAACTGTTAGAGAATAATAATGCAATCATCTAGAACTAGCGGGACCTGTGGAAATTCCACAGGGGACTCGTTCATATGTAATATATTGATGTTGGCATTCTGTAGATGTTCAATATAAATGGAGAAGTTCTGATATAACTGTAGCTCTTTATTATTATTTTAGCAAAAGTATTTATCTAAACTAGCAGGATCCTAAATTACGGATCGTTAATTACGCTTAAATATGCTATTTTAATTCTTGCAGATTTCGTATCGATTTTTCATATCTTATAAAGTTACGATTTCTAAAAAATATATATTCATATGACTTGGGTGCAGCAGCTAAACCAAAACTTACGATATATATATATATATATATATATATATATATATATATATATATATAGAGAGAGAGAGAGAGAGAGAGAGAGAGAGAGAGAGAAAGATTTGAATGCCATCAGTTATAATCGAAACCGAAACCAAAAATTATAAAGAATTCTTGATAAATTATTTTTTTTAAGTATATCTTACTGGAGTGCCATCAGCTATAATCGAAACTGAAACCAAAACTAATGAAGAATTCTTGGTAAAATTATGCATTAGAAGATATGGAAGTTCATGACAATTAAACGACCCGGATGTTAGCATGACACAGGAAATAACACACACGCTATCGTATTAATATATAGATAAGACTATGTTAATGAATAATGCAGAATTTTGCCTAAAAGTTGTTAGTACAAATTGAGTGAGGTTTTATTCATACATTAATAGGGCTACTTGGCGTTGACCGTAGCTATAAAAACACTACAACACTGAGTAGAAGAAAAGGGTCTGTTAGTCCGCTCATTAGTTGCCAAATATAATAATGTAATGTTAGTCAGAAGACCTTCAAGAGACTTACAAAAGTAGCATTAAAATCAAATTATAAAGAGAAATTATGTTAATAATGAAAAATTTATAGCTTCCGAACAATGCCGATATAACAAAAGACACGGTTACCCTTCCCTCACTTATTATATACGTTACTGTAATTTTAGTAAGGATGCCTACATGCCACTGCTAAAGGTACGGTTAAAATAAAAGTATCAAAGATGATAATATTGATTATAAAGATTATTAATCCGAATCAACGCTGAGTAGAACAAATGGTCCGGGTAAATTCCTAACTCCCTTCCTCTTAGATGTCAACATATTAATAGGATACGTAATGTTGGTAAAGCTAATTGCCCGAAGAGAGTTAATCTATATCAGTTACTACTTTGTTAATACGGTAATCTTACAATTTTTTTATCCTGGACAACGCTGAGAAGAATAAATTTTTTCAGTACATTATAAATCCCACGCCTTCGTATTAAAAGTGGGTTTGCCAAGCCAAATAAACTTTAAAAAAATTTTCTAAAATAAGTTAATTTCTGTTCACTATCTCACAATTCTCTCTCTCTCTCTCTCTCTTTCTCTCTCTCTCTCTCTCTCTCTTTCTCTCTCTTGTTCTCCAGCTAGGAGGTAAATAGCAGTATAATCTGTAGTGATATTTCCTTTTGCTTATAATAGACTATTCCACTCCTGTTTTATAATTAAGATTGAAACAACATACACGGAGAAAGAGTGAAAGTGATAGAAACTGGGTAAGATATACTGATTTATTTACAGATTTGGGCTTATTTAAAAAATTAAAATAGATTTTTTTTCTAAAAGAAAAAATGACTTGAAATGGATGACTGACATCAAATTTGTTTCTAAGGGCGCTAGAAAATGGTTGGATTATCTTACCGCTCCAAAAGGTATCTTCCGCCTGTATAAGATTCAAATACGTCCTGAGATGCAATACTATTGCCGCACCTGGATGTGCCACGCAGAGTACTAGTTTCGTGTCTTAGAATTGAAAATCGACTTCGAAATCTAGTGGAAGATGCCTTCTTCTCTTTCCTGTAGTTATTTTCTCAAAGAAGAGATGATGCTAGGTTCTTTTTTCTTTTTTTATCTGCTGTATTGTTATTTTCACGGTCAGTGCTCCTACTGAATTCCAATCTATGTTTTTCGCTGTAAAATATTCACAACAAAAACTCATCTACCTACAACCATTGTAAATAATTTCCTTTTCTCCCTCTGCGTATCTAAAAGTAAATGGAAATTCAATTAGCAAAGTTTCTGTTTTCACGAAACTATGGAACACAATAACGCTGGTCTGCTCTCAAGCTGACTACAACACGTTGTGGTTGTATTCAAGACCAATGTAAACAAATTCTTGTTGACTAAACAATATTTCGCCCAGATTTAGCCATCGTTACCAACCATCACAATGCTGTTTTACTGTTCACCTGATCAACTGTCAGCCTAACCTGTGATAATACTGTTTTATAGTGTTTTATTACTGGAGTTGGGCTATTAAATATGGCTCGTGCGATTTTGTGTGTTGTGTTACTGTTGCCGGATATTATATTATATTATAGGACGCATGTCTGATTTGTGGGATTTTTGGGAGGCCGTATAAAGTAGGTTGAATATGAGGATTGTATTCAATATATGATGTTCATGTTTCGTTTTTTCTTTATAAGTTTTTGAAAGACTTGTTAAAAGTTTCAATGATTTTGATTACGGTTTTTAAGTCAGCGTTGGCATGTGTACTTTTGTCTATTAATAGTGCAGATATTTTCTTTACATATGCATTTTTTTTTCATGATTACTATACCAACACCTTTATCAGCTGGAGATATGACGATGATCTTGTTATTCGCTAGTTTTGTAAGGTATTT
This sequence comes from Euprymna scolopes, assembly GCF_053919585.1. Lineage (NCBI taxonomy): Eukaryota > Metazoa > Mollusca > Cephalopoda > Sepiida > Sepiolidae > Euprymna > Euprymna scolopes. The sequence goes on along the minus strand of NC_136507.1, from coordinate 55,131,115 downwards.
ATGTATATTCTTGTTCATACAAGGCTGAATAATTGCGACTGAAATGACTCCCTGTATGAAACCTTTTTTTTTAAATCTGTGTCTTCGTGTTTTTAATTAATCAAAATTGTGTTGGTGGTAATATTCGAATGTATGCCAGTTGCGATTTTTGACTTCAATCTAGATCCGAGATTTCTTTACTGGTGAGATTTTGTATTAGATCCGGGCATCCTATTGTTCTCCATTTGTTGTTTGAGATTAATTTAGTGAGCGTCTTCTTTTCATTATTAATATATAGCATACATGACGGTGGTTGACTATATATATATATATATATATATATATATATATATATATATATATATATATATATATATATATATATATTTACAAATTAGCAATTATAAAAAGAAAGAACCTAAAATAAGCCTTCTAGGTTCTCCTCTTTTTTTTATAATCGCTAATTTATAAATATATAAATTTACTCTTAAATCGTTTTTATTAACGAATTGTCGATTTCCCCTTAATGAATTATTTGTTTCTCAGCCCGGCATGTCTCCGGATATCTTGTTCAAAACTATTATTAACTTTTGTAACACAAAAAATATCTGTATATATATATATATATATATATATATATATATATATATATATTTACAAATTAGCAATTATAAAAAAAAAGAACCTAAAATAAGCCTTCTAGGTTCTCCCATTTTTTTTATAATCGCTAATTTATAAATATATAAATTTACTCTTAAATCGTTTTTATTAACGAATTGTCGCTTTCCCCTTAATGAATTATTTGTTTCTCAGCCCGGCATGTCTCCGGATATCTTGTTCAAAACTATTAACTTTTGTAACATAAAAAATATCTGTGTATATATATATATATATATATATATATATATATATATATATATATATATATATGCGATAATAGAGAGAGAAAGAAAACAGAAAGAAGGATGTGTATGGATGTGCATACACATATCTATACACACACATGCATATATATATATATATATATATATATATATATATATATATATATATATATATATGAAATTTATTACTGTGAGTCCAGAATGAGTTTACATAGATGGGCTCTATGAATTCTGACAAAGCTAGTCGGATACTTCCTCTTCTTTTGAGAATATCCCCCTAGCGGAAATAATATGTAAACTCATTCTGGGCTCACAGTAATAAATTTCCTATATACTGCTCTGGCTACACATTGAGTACTCTAGTTCGGTTTTTTCATCACTAATAAATATATATATATATATATATATATATATATATATATATATATATATATGTATGTATATATATATATATATACTCCTTGTGTATTGATATTCATATTAAACCCCTTTTTTTATTTATTCTAAAAAAATACAACTTTGTTATATATGGGTCGTGGAATTGCATTCATCTGCAAAAGATCTAGCTAATTTGCATATTGTTTTAAACATTCATTTTAAGTAATTTTCGTATATTTTTTTCGGTTTTCTTATGGGATGATCATCTTTAGTTAACTATGACGTGAAAGTATATTCATGCAGATATTTTACATGATTTATACTTGCGTAATATTTGCGTAAAACGGTTATAGTAAACACAAACCTCTTTCTATATATATTTATGTATGTGTATATATATTTGTTTAAAAATTTTGCCTATCAACCTCCTCTTTTTTTTTTTTTTTTTGTCTACAGGCATAAAAATTCATTTATAGGGTATTCGAACCCATGCGCAACTTTATATTTGGGGAAAATCGGTGCAAAACTATCAAAATTAAAAAACGGAATTTACCAATTAAAGGTCGAATGACGGCATTACAAATACGCATGCGTAACGTAATAGCTCTTGTTTCATGTTTTAATTTTTAGCCTTGCAGCAAACATGTCTTTATAGCTAAGACACTAATGTTCGAAGAAAAAGTAAATCGTAAACTAAACGTTTTGTATTCGAGACATTTTTTAAAACTTTTTAAATCATTACTATATATTGGGTCCAATATAATCCTATATATAATAGAAAAGTCACAGTTTTCCCATCTGGAGGAAAATACCATAGCTTTACAACAACAGATGCCACATATACATTTATTATGTTTACATTATTAACCACTATCTTATGTAACTATAGAACGACATTTTAGACATATTCATTCGCTATAATAAGACCAGAGATTTAATCCTAGCAGTGACATCATCACCATCGTCTACAGACGAAGTAGTTCCCAATTTTCCCCTAAGTCCTCTCACCGTTCCCATTCTATGCCAATTTACACACAGTGTACTTATATTGAGATCCCCACTCTTCATAACTGATCCGTAAAATCGTAGGTGTAACATTCATTGCCTATTCCTCGAAACAAAAAGTAAGGTCTCGCCAGACATGTTCTTACCTTTCTGATTGGATGATACATGATATTCTCCTATTCCAAAATGAAACTAATCCCAGTATTAAACGAACACTTCGAAAACTTAGAATTGTTGTCTTCTTCGCTTACCGCTAGAGAAATAATGTCAACGCGTTACTTAGGGACCTGAAGGTTAATTATACTGCAGACACCCCCCCAAAAAAAAAGAAAGAAAACATAAAATGTTTCTATGGACCGCTCCTGATAATGTTATTCTTTTTTTTATCAACTGAAAAGCATTCAAAACTTTGTAACAACATAAAAAATATGATCCGCATTTTTTTTTTTTTTTTTCCGTTTTTTTTTTTTTGTTTATTTTGGGGGGGGGGCATAGGGATTCCATATTTATAAATGTCCGATAACGTGTTTCCTATTTTCATTATTGAAAACACAACGAATTTAACCCGTCACAACTTACATATTCATACTTTCCCTACCTGTCTTAAGTCATCATATCCCTTGCGATAAAACCGGATAACATTTCGTGTTTTTTTTTTCCATTTTTTATTATCGCATTCAAACAGTTTTTTTTCTTTTTCTTTTTTATTATCGAAGTGAAACGAAAAAACTTTATTCGTCTTCTGGGTGTTTTCTTTTGTTTGTGTTTTAGGTTTATTTTTATTATTTTGTTTTTGCTTTATTTATTTATTCATTTATTTATTTGTTTATTTATTTGGAGATGCAGTCTTTAAAATTATTATTATTCAGGGGCGCTGAAAACGACATTAACGTTTAAAATTACAGGATACAAATAGTTTCTAAGACATGAAGAAATTACAGTTTTAAAAAGTGGGTGGTCACTTTTCTATTTTAATTTAATGTAAAATAAGCACTCAATTTATGGCCATTTGGGGGGAGGCTGGTAATTTTTATAGGGGGTTTATTACGTAATTGTGGTAAACTAGCACAAAACCGACTAACAGGCAAGAATAGGTGTTGATATTTGTGAAATCTTATTTGGTTTCCAATTTAACGGCTTTTTAAAGTTTTTTTGCTATGTTGAAAACGAATATCGTATTTAACTTTTTTGCAGAAAAGTATTTTTGTAAGATATTAAGCAATGTAACTGTTACATGTTATAAGATTATAAATGTTATAAGTGATGGCCATTGATGTACCGAATAAATGCATTAAAATACATAAAGCACAAAACTTATCTGGGATTGTAGAAGAGTGACTTATCTTGACTTTGTCGCTTTTTTGTTTGTTGACTTCTTATAACAGAACCAACCAACACGGTGAATTATTATTTTTCATTATTTTGAATGCACCTAATTTCTTTTATTACGAATTATTTTTCTATTTAAAAAAAATATATAAATAAAAAATACACCGAAGAAGTTTCATTTCATTTCCTTAGGATAGGATTCCATGTTTTTGTTCTTAAGTAAATTTCTGCTTCTTAATACAACTTTGAGACGAAATATTTTTAGTCACGGAGGCCGGTAAGAAACCAGTCAACATTGTCACAGCTTCAAGCGTTTTTCTTTTTTACTGCTCGCTGCCACCAAAACACACACACCCCACAAAATGTAAACAAAGAAGTTTCTAAATGTTAAACGGTAAATGTCAGCGCGTTACTTATGGAACAACGGTTAATTTGGGGGGAGGGAAGCAACAACAACCGTACTTTAATTTTTTCGGAGAAGTGGGGGGGGCACACTTCCACCAGACAATGCCGGCTAGCAGGTACTGCTAATATAATAATAAATACGAAATCTGCATTAATCAAAATATCATATTTAAGCGTATGTTACGACCCAGCTATGCCGAACGGCCTGCTAGTATATATATATATATATATATATATATATATATATATATATATGTATATATATATATGTGTATATATATATATATATATGTATATATATATACTAGCATGAGTACCCAGCGTTGCCTGGGTTGACATGAAGTTCCGTTTGGAACACACCTGCTATACTAATCATTTTCATCATGGGCAACATGGATACCCTCACAACAATTCCAAAATAAAAGAACGAATAAAAACATGTAAATGTAATCGCCCCAAAAAAGAAGAAGTACCTGATACCCTCTCCACCAGATATTTCGGCAGAATGGATACAAATAGAGGAAACTATTCTCCGGATATTGAGCACTGTAAAGAACCCTAAAAATAAATAATTAAAAATAAATCATTACAACTTTTGTTTCAATAAATATAGCAACGAATGCTCGTGCGATCGCAAAAAAAAAAAAAAAAAAAATAGCCAAGAATCCCTTAAAAGAAAAATGAAGATCTACCAAAAATTAATTCCAAAAACAATTAAATTAAATTTTTCGTCATTTTATATTTCTAATGTAATCTCTTCCCTCCAAAATAAAAAATTGAATATGTAATATTTTGGGGTTCATTTTGTTTATAAAATTGTTAGGTGAAAGTACAGAATGGTGGCATAAAAATTAATTAAATTTATCATTATTTTATGTTTCAAATGTAATTCCCGACCACACCACAAAAAATTTTATTTGTCATGTTTTGTCACACACCCCTCGATTGCCAAACTTGAAAAAATACTAGAGATGACATGTCTCGTTGAACGCTTTGTGGCCAAAAAGTGGGTGCTCAATTAACGTTAAATTTATATAGAAAAGTGATTACCCACTTTAAAATGTTAATTTTTTTCAAAATTTCTTCTTTCATATTATTTATAAAGGCTGTTTAAACGTATTAGGGCAAAAAAAGTAGATCCTAATTTTTTTAGGGGTTAAACGACGCTGGGTCACATCGTAAAAGTTTACCATTTTTTTTAATTAGAAATGAAAGTTTGTAATCGATGAGATTAACGTGAAAAAAGAAAGAATATGTAAATTGTGGAATTCAGAGGGGGCAGTAGATCTTTATTTTTTATGTATTAAACGACGCTGGGGCACATTGTAAAAATTTATCGATGTCTGTGTAGCTGTTTAAAGAATAATAACAGCAAACAAATCAAATGTTCGGAAGATTTTAAGGGTCAAATAACTTTAAAAGTTTTTTGTTTTAATTCCATGTTGGAATAATAATTCCAAATAAATTAAATGTTATTAATATAATTATTGTTTAAAATTTGTTAAATAACCATTTTTAATAGAACACTTAAAACAATTCTCTCGCTAGAAATATTAATTAACATATCGCTATTTAATAAAATCTATTTTTCTTAATGTTATATGCACATGATGTGATCTCTTAATTGTATCTACTTTCCAAGAATGACACTATATATAGAAATAAATGAAAGAATAAAGTAAGGAACCTTTTGTATATATTAAAAAAAAATGTGAACAAACAAACCACCAGACAGGAATACGAATTTATATATAGAGACATAAGTAGTAAATTATGAAAAAATATATAGCAATTAAGCTACACAGAATATTCCGCGTTTCATTCTCCTGAATATTCGTAAGGCTTATCCTAATGAATTCTCACGAGAGTGAAACGCGGAATATTCTATGTAGTTTAATTGCCATATATATTTTCATAATTTACTACCTAGCTCTACCTATGTATTAAGTTGAAGTAGATATTGAAACTCAAGCATAAAGTTATATCTTCGTATATTATGTGATTAAATGTAGTGATATATATGTGTGTGTGTGTGTGTGTGTGTGTGTTTTCTTTTTAAAGAGGGTGAACTTTAAATTGACAACTCTATTTTCTTTAATTACAGATTTGGAAACTATCTATTATTTTGAGTTCGGTTTGGTTTAACAGTTCATGACGAAGAGACTGACATCGGAGTAGCGTTTGCAAATTGCAAATGATACGATCAATTCACTGAGAGAAAATTTTCATGAACGAATAATTTCACGGAATGGACCTGTCAACTGTACGATTTAACCCATTAGATTATTTTCCTTGGGGATATACAAAGTTCCATGTCTATGCTTTCAGCATAGACACAACAGACAACATGGAAGAACACATTCTATGCGTTATTGTCGAAATACCATTTTAATTTCATGCTTAGTTTGTGAAATTTTTATTTCTAGATTACGCCATATACGTGCGAGCCGCAGAATCATATGCCCGAAATTGTGTTTGAATTATAAATGCCAAAAATTAGTTTTTGGAATAAACCAAATATTTGTATCGTAAAAATATTTTCTGTGATTTATTTTTGGTCCCCCGACAAAAGGAAGGTGGACCTGTAAATTCAATCTTCTCCATTCACCTATTCGTTCATTCGTCCGTTCGTCGTCCGCGCTTTTCACAATAACTACGCTTTGGATTTTTTGGAAATTTTGTACTAACATTAAGCTTTATATGAGTAAAAAAAGGTAACCCAACGGATTTTCCGGGAAAACTCCGGTTGCCCCCATCGGGGTGCCTCTTGGGTTGAAATGGCTGAAATTGACATTTTTGCGCTTATTAAAAAAAAAATGATGCCTTGGATTTTGATAAAACTTTCTGAATAATTGTAACTAACTGATTTCTATATAATTTTGTTTGTCTATACTTCGCGATAACTCTTGGGGTTCTTTTAGAGCTAATAAAAACGCCATTTTCGGGACTATTTAACTATATTTGTCCAAAATTTTCTGTGTATGTCTATTTAGCAGTTTTGCATGGTGCTGAACTCAAATGTAAATATGTTAAGGCCTTATGGAGTTTTGAGGCTAAACGTAGGGGCAAATGATGGACGTAGTCATTTCTTAATTTGCATAGCGTAGAACTCAACTTTACATATGTTAAGGCCTAAAACTGTAACGTTTGTTCATTTTCACCAGGATTTCACGTCTCCTGTGGACTTTGGGGGTTTAATGCGAGGAGCAAATCTTGAACTTAGTCATGCTTTTATACCTCGTTCACAGTGCACTCCCGGGGGACCATGCATAATTCACTTGTTTAATTTAAAAATAGCTGCCTCCAAAAAGCACCCTTTATCGATTTCTGCTTACTGCTAATAAGTATTCTATATTGACTGATAAACTCTTCCTTCCCTTTCCTTGCTTTCTGCCTCCCCTTCTATGATTCCTGCAGCAGTGTAAACTCGCTCATTTTTCAGTATACAAGCGATAAGCTATGAATTATGTACTATGAGGTCGAGATAAAATGTAGTATTAATTGCTTAAAAATATTGGTTTGAGATGTTTATCCTTGATTCTATTTTTGTTCTGCGTTAATGAATTGAGCACTCTTACGCGAGAGCTACTACCAAAATTACTCTATTCTTTATGGATCGAACATAGCATAAAAACGTGCAAATCTAATCTCCTCCAATAAGAAAAAACTTACTCATTAAAATAAAAAAACATATAAAACAAATCCTTATCAATAATGGATTACTTTAATATATGGTCAATGAACAAATAAAATGAATATTTCAAAAACTTAAAATATGCCATAACAAATAATAAAACCAACATCACATCTCAAACTCGATTAACATATCATCAACGGCAATCACTCGTGACGAGTGTGATTGTTCTCCCGTCGGTGAGATTGGATTTAGTCATCTGTGGGTAGGCTGATCCTTGACCTGCAGACTTTATTGCAGTTGGAGCATGTGTGGGAGTTCGACTAGATAGTGGAGGAGGCGTAAGGAGCTGCGTTGATAGATCTCGCCTTTATCTGCTTCCTCCTGTTTTCTGAGGCTTTGTGAAGGTCCTTTTCTGAGTGAGCCGTGCCTTCATGGACCATTCTGCACCACATGCCCTCTGAAGAGCAGCATCCTGCCAGTTGGTGAGGCTGAAGTGACACTGTCTCAGGTAGGTCTTTATGTTGTCCTTATGTCTCATTTGCTTTGGAAGGCGGTTGTTAGGCATGTGCATAACATGGCCCATCCATTGCAGCTAGTGTTGGATGATGGTTGTAGTGATGGTAGGTATGCTGGCCTGTCTCAGGACGCTTACATTAGTTCGTCGATCCTCCTATCAAATTCTGGGGGTCTTGCGGAGACAACGCTGGTAATACTGCTCCAGGGACTTCAGATGTTTGCTGTAGGTGATCCAGCTGCCGGCCCCATAGAGAAGAGTGAGTAGGACAACTGCTTTATAGATAAGCAATTTGACCCTGCTCTGTATGTCCTGATTCTCAAACACCCACTCCCGTAGCCTAGCAACGGCTGCACTAGCGCATTGGATGCGGTGGTGAATCTCTGCGTCGACGCTAAATCTTGTGGAGAGACGACTGCCAAAACAGACAAATTGATACACATTTTCTAACGTGTTGCCTTCCACAAAGATTGTGGGCGGCTGTGGGTATTAACATATACTACTGCAATCAAATGCAACCGAACATTAAATTAGAATAAAAAGGCATTTATTTAATATTATGCTTGTTACTTCTTAAGATCGTCCGTACGTTACACTTTGAAAATTGACAAATACAATTTTACAGGCCAAATTTGCGAAATCTAGCTTTAAAGGGGCTAATCTTGCAAACCTGTACAAGAATATGAGAGCGACCTCGCTTTGAAGTAGCCT
>NC_136507.1:55057273-55117273 GCF_053919585.1 Euprymna scolopes | reverse complement strand
ACCATTGGCTTCTCGTTGCCAGAGACCAATGGGCTTCACTGGAATTTGGGTGGCAATAAGCCTTTTCAAGGCTTCAGTTCTTTTTGCACTCTTTTGGTGGAGGTCTGGTTAGTGCTCTCCATACTTGGTCTTTCCGTCCTCCTTGACCCTTCACGATTATTTTGTGTGGTGTTAGCCGAGGCTGATGCCATTTTTATGTATCCATTTTAATTATTATTTTTCAAGTCATTTATTTATTCATTTATTATTTATTTCATCTTAATTTTTTTAATATAATTTTTAATTTAATTTTTTTTTTACATTATCGCAACAGTCGTCTGCTATTGATTTCTCATTTGTAGCAACCATTGTCTTCACTGGGATATGGGTGGCAATAAGCCTGCCCAAGGTCTCAGTCATCCTCGTACTCATCTAGCAGAGGTCTGGTTAGTACTTTCTCTCCTCGGTCTTTCTATCGTCCTTGATCCTTTTTTTTATTTGGTACAGCACCAGTTTATAATGATGAAGACAAAGAAAAAATAGGGGGCTAACTTATAATTATGCAATTATACAGTTTCAGTTTTCATGATCCCAAATGGTGTTTCCTTGTTTTACCTCTGTAGCAGTTTCTGTATGCCTGACTAACCCCCGCGGATCATATATATTAGTTTCCGCACTCAAAGGTTTTACTTAATTTTTCAGATGTTTTCATTATTGTTATCCGTTGTATCTTCTCAGTCAACCTTCTGATTTCAATCTCTCCTATTCTTTTTCTTTTTTTTACTTTTTTTGGTATTGTTCCTAGTGCTCCTAATTTTATCCTAACTTTCTTCATCTTTCATATCCCTTTGAGCTTCCTGGTCAGTTCTGTGTATTTGCTTCGCTTCTCTTTCTCCTTAATCTTTACTCTGTGGTGTGCTGGGATGACAAAATCTGCAATCTGGCAGGACTTTTCCTTCTTATTGTTGTTTTTGTTATTATTATTATTATTATTATTATTATTATTATTATTATTATTATTATTATCATAATTACTCACTGACAATAACCGTGGTACTCCCTGGACTTTGAGTAAGAACAAGTCTACCCATATGTCCTGTACTTTCCACTTTATTCAGTAAAATATCGCAGCAGTCGCTCACCATTGATTTCTCGCTGGCAACGACCCTGGGACTTCTTAAGGATTTTGGTGGCAACAAGCCTCCCCAAGGTTCCAGTTCTCTCAGCATTCCTCCAGTGGAGGCCTTGTCAGTGCTCTCGCTCCTCGATCTTTCCATCCGTTCACTGTATAGTCTCAATCTTCCCTTCGATTCCAATTTCTCCTAGTCCTGTTACCAGATTTCACGAGATGTTTCTGGTGCTACTTCGATTATTGATATTATATTGACTTTCTTCATGTTCCATACTCATTTTAGTTCCCTGACAATTTCCCGAAATAGGTATGGATCATTATTTCACTCACTAGTTCTCACACGGGTTATTATGAGAGACAACAACCGATGGTATTCCCTGTAGTCTGAGTGACAAAAAGTCTACCCAGATTACCAGTACTTTTCACCTCTTTCAATAATCTTTGCAAATAACTCTGCGTTATCGCTACAAACGGTTTCTATTAATTTCTCGCTAGAAGCAATAATTGGTCTTTACTGGAAATTAAGTGGCAATAAGCCTCAAGGTTCCAGTCTTCTTTTCACTTTTTTCAGTGGAGGTCTGATTAGTGCTGCCTCTCCCCTCTGTCTTTGCATCTTTCTTGATAGTTCACAGCTATGTTTTGTAATATCAGCTGAGACTGGTGTCTTTTTATTTAATTTATATTTTTGATTTTGATTTTTCGTTTGTTTATTTATTATTATTATTATTATTATTAGTATCATTATTATTATTATTATTATTATCATTTATTATTATTATCATTTATTATTATTATTACTATTATTTAATTTATTATTATCATTTCATTTATTATTATTATCATTTATTATTATTCCATTTATTATTATTAATATTATTATTATTAATATTATTATTATTATTATTTCATTTATTATTGTTATCATTTATTATTATTATTATTATTATTATTTCATTTATTATTATTATCATTTATTATTATTTCATTTATTATTAATATTATTATTAATAATATTATTATTATTTCATTTATTATTATTATTTCATTTATTATTATCATTTATTATTATCATTTATTATTATTTCATTTATTATTAATATTATTATTATTAATATTATTATTATTAATATTATTATTATTATTATTATTTCATTTATGATTAATATTATGAATATTATAATTATTTCATTTATTATTATTTTATTTATTTTTATTATTACTATTATCATTTATTATTATCATTATTTCATTTATCATTATTATTGCTGTTGTTGTTTCAGTTATTATTAATATTATTATTATTATTTCATTTATTATTATTATTATTATTATATTATTATTATCATTATTATTATTATTATTATTATTATTATTTGTTCACTCTGTCTTCACGCGAATACTTTTGAGTTTGAGAGAAAAAAGTCATTCAAGATTTTCAGCATTTTTTGTCTTTTTTGATAACCATTGAACATCATTTTACGTTATCGCAATCGCCGGTTACTATAGATTTCTCACTGTTAAACGAACGCTGGCCTTCTTTGAAATTCGAGTAACAATAAGCCTCCAAAAAGTTCCCATACCGTTCGAACTCTTTCGGTGGTCGTCTGGTTGTCGCACTTCTTCCTCCCACTTGTCATTCTGTGTATGGACATATTCATGAAAACTTTTCAGCGATATCAGCATAGAAGGCTACCAACACATGCGTGTCTGTTGACAGTGTGTGCGTTAGAAGGGGTAAATCCTGGAATATCTTCTTCTTCTTCTTCTTATTATTATTATTATTATTATTATTATTATTATTATTATCATCATTGTTGTTGTTGTTGTTGTTGTTGTGGTTGGTGGTGTTGGTGTTATCGCTGCTGCTGGAAGATTGTGCCTATATTATGCGCCATAAAACCCGCTGAAAATACTCCAAAGAAACTAAAAAATAATGTAAACAAATTTTAATCGATGTTTAATGACCCTTGAGAGAATTTTACAAAAGTCAAATCTGTCTGAATTTTATCAAAGTAGTTCCTACCCTCTTTGCATAAAACTATATTAAAGTATTATAGCGTACATCTTGGCCCTTTACGTCTATCAGTTGTGTTCCAAAATTCATGAAAATCGGTTAATTAGTTTAAAAGTGAGTCTTGTATAACAAAGTATACAACATACGCGCATGCGTGGTTTCAGTTAGCGCGTTATAGCAATAAGCCATAATAAATGCAAGTTAATACTTCACTCGAGTTATTGTTAATAAACTCCTAAATTATCGTCAAACATATAAGCGAATATGAGATTAATAATGCACTTCTAATAGTTGCATGAATCATAAAACTGCATTAGAGTGTCGATATATATATATATATATATATATATATATACATATATATATATAGTCCACATACAGTACTGTTTCGCTGTTTCATATTCATCAGTGGTGCTAGACAGGCAACTACCTCAGGCCAAGATCGAAACCCGATCACCCAAACGCTATATGGCCGTTGCTATCCTGGCAGTGAATTAACAATGTTTTGACATTGTCTCAAGTACCTAAGCTCAATTTGTTTACACAAAGAGCATTGATTCATACGCTAATGGTAATTTGTATATCACTTCCCAAATGCTCAACCTAAGATAGAGAGCATACTTGTTTTTTTGTTCACAATTTGATTAATATATACAAAAGCTAAAGTTGACAAATTAATTTTCTTACTAAAAACTGACGTTTACACATTTTTATTCCATCATAATTTTTATATATGCTATTTATTCAAAAAAATCCACATTTAAGAGGTAACCTCATTTGCTTATTATATTTAGAAATCTATTTAATAATTATCTCCATGTTTTCTTTGTTTGTTCTAATAGAATGGTTTTAATTGTTCTATTTAGAAATATTATTTAAAGTGGATTTAATTAATTTTTTATTCAGTTTATATTTAATTTAATTTATTTTCAATTGTTATTACCGACACCAGTTGCCTTTAAAAACAGAACTAAGTCTTGTTAAGCTATGAGAGTTATTTCTCCCTTTAAACTATGATATGATAGCTTAATTTTCGTAGACGAAAATGGATGTGTTTTATGCTTTCATAAATCCAACATGTGGATCATTTTCATGAAAATCGTAAGAAAGTAAGATATTCTGTGTATCTTAAATTATATGAGATAAAACCCTCCACCTTCCAGTATCTTTCAACCTGGCAACGCCGAGTATATCAACACCCACCCCTCAAAAAAGATGAGACTAAACAGTGAAGTAGAGTCAAGGAGAAAGAAAAGACCGAGGAGAGAGCACCGACCAGATCTTCGCTGGATAAGTGCAAAGAGAACTGGAACCTTGAGGAGGCTTTATTGCCACTCAAATTCCAGTGAAGACCAATAGCCGCTGCCAACGAAAAATCAATGGCAAGCAGCTGTTGCCATAATGCAAATTTATTTGCAAATACTATCGTTGTCACTCAGCTTCCAGAGAATACCACATCCTGTTTTGAAGGAGAGATCTTTGATAACCTGTGTGAAAGCTCCTTGTAAGCCAATAATAATAATAAATGAAAAAATAAACAAATGAAAATAAAAATATAAATTAAATCAAAAAGCTTCAGTCACAACTAGTATAAATAAATACGTAATATATACAGACATATAGGTTCCATGTTTACTGTGGTTTGTATTATTTTACCCTTAAAACGATTTAACTCTTTTGAATAATATATATATATATATATATATATATATATATATAAATGTTTATTTTTGAAATATTGTTAATTTTTCGTTTAATGGGTTGAGACTCTTATGATAAAAACTGAATCACCGTTAATTTCGAGTGAAGCTCAAAGGTGCAGAGCATATATATTACAAAACTTGTTGAAATTCAAAGACTTACATTTTTTCTTTTTTGTAACTTTTGTTTATTTCATCTTGCATTTCTTCATTACAGCCGTTTCGTTAATGGGATGGCAATTTTATAATTTTATGTGTTTATGTTCAGGTTTATCATGTACAAAATCAACTTTTTTGTTGGTAACATCGAATGGAAACAACATCTGATGAGTTTGGTGGGAATCAGGAAATTCTTATGAATACATAAAATCATAAAATTGCCATCCCATTAACGAAACGACTGTAATAAAGAAACCCAAGATGAAATAGACAAAAGTTACAAAAAAGAAAAAGTGTAAATCTTTGAATTTCAACAAGTTTTGTGCACACACACACACACGCACACACACACACACACACACACACACACACACACACACACACACACATATATATATATATATATATATATATATATATATATATATATATATATATATATATATGAATAAAGAGGATGAAGACAAACGGAGGGAGAGTTAAAGCTTTGTAATTCTAGCCTATTAAAATTCTTTTGCAAGATATAGACCAGCCTTAACATAGAAAATGTTCCAAAGTCTTTTCAATCCCAAGTGCTTGATTTTATCTTTCATTTAGAGAATTTTAAAAGACAAAAAAATGTTGGCCTCATATTTTGACATCAGTCAGTGTGTTAGCAATCGTAAAAGTAATTTGTTTCTATGAGTCTATGTCTGTTTTCACATCGAATATCTATCTTATTAGCAAAATAATCCAATGTTCTTGAGGGAATACCTTTTTTGTCATAAAAACTGTTAAAGAGATTAAAAAAACATTAACTTTTTAATGGTTCCTCAGCAGTCTTCATCAAATACAATCCCAATCAAAATGCAATTATTACATTTAGTCGTCTTTTGCCTCGGTGCATTTTCATGGTTTATTATCTGGGGTATCGTGTAAAGCTAATTTAAAACAACTGTCTACCAGATATTTTTATTAACATTTGACTAACATATTCAACCAAATAATTATCAAATTCCATATATTAAAGTTGCCTTCTATTAAAGTTCTTGCTATATAACATAAGTGTGCTATACATCTAAAACATATGAAAATCTTATTTCAACATAAAAACATAATCTCAACGAAAATTACGAAAAATATCGAATAGAATTTTAATTAAACTTATATTCAATTTTACCCTCTCCTTTCCATGTGTTTAGAATGATATTCTAAACGTATTACACCTATTAGGTTGTACATTACACATTACACCTATTACAAATTGTAAACCTAATAGGTGTATTAGGTGTTATGTGTACAACACATTACACCTAATAGGCTGTAAATCATTTTAATCTGGGGAAAGTGAGGTAGGAGGCTTTCACATTATCTGGATGTACAACCTCTTAGGAGATTTACCTCCCCTATTTTACGTAACTCTTTAAAACTGCACTTGGTTCAATGGCGAATCATACAAAACAATAAAATTGATTTTTACTTTTGATATAAATTTTTGGTGAAGATACTTATTTTTGCCTCCTGCGTGAGTATATCTAGAGATTTTATTTTGAAATGCGATTTCTATTTTATTTCTAGATGTATATTCATCAAAATGTGTATGTATTATTTTAAAAATAGTTTTATACTGGTAGGCCACCCGGCATTGCCCGGTCGTAAAATACGCATAAATATTATATTTTAATTAATGCAGATGTCTTATAAACAGAAATACCATATGTGTTAAGCGTAACGTTAAATTCCTTAAAAAATTGAAGGAAAAACAGAAAAAAAAACTGCGACATGTCATAGGAATATTATGTTCTTTTTCTAAACAGTTAACTTCTTGTAAGTAAAAAAAATATACTCGTCTGCGCAAGTAAAAACAATATACTCGTCTGCGCAGTCGTGAAACAGTTGACAAACAGATTAAATTCCAATGATCACGAAGTAGCAAATTTTCAATTTTGACTCCTAGCAGTCTTTTTTTTACAAATGAAAACCGATTAAAAAGTTTTTCACATGTCTGAAAACCCTATACACTAAATTCGAAGTCTACAGATCAAACATTCGTTGAGTTTGTAGGTTGAGAACTGTCCTCACATACACACATACATTCTCACTTTTATAGATATATAGATTATATCGTTTGCAATATATATATATGTATATATATATATATATATATATATATATATATATATATACTAGCAAAAGTATTCGCCGTTGACTGGGTTCAAAAACAGCCAACAGAAAATGGACTCTGATTTATGAAAGTATGATAGGTTATGAAAAGGAAGGGTTGTAAAGAGATAGCTTCGAAATTTTGGGTATCAAAACACAAGCAAAATATGATGAAAGTAAAAATAAAATAGATAAACCCCATAATTTATTATACCATACCTGTTCACACTGAAACACTTATCACAATACTCTGTGGATCTATATTAAAAAACCTTGTTAAACTTTATGACATATTTCCATTCTATGAAGGTCAGGCGCGAACGAGCACCCCATAATTTTATTATACCATATTTCTTCAAACTGAAACATAATTTTCAAAGTATACTTACACATATAGATATGGAAAGTCTTTATTAAAGCTTGTGCCTATTTCCATTATATGGAGGCCAGGCGCGAACGCAGACCCCACAATTTTATTATACCATCCCTATTTAAGTTAAAGCATACTCATTAAAGTATTCTTATGTACATCTATATAAAAAACATATGTAAACGTTTTTTTTTTTAATTTTTAAATTTTTTATTTTCATACTTTGTGGACCAGGCGCGAACACAGACCTCACAATTTTAATGAATCACCGTTCTGCCAGATCAAACATACCTATTCCTGTGTCTCGATACATCTTCTATCATTATATGTCATCAGTTTTTTTTAAATAGTCAACCATATAGGAGCCTATTCGTGGCCAGACACACACACACACACACATATTCAGCTTTATATATATATATATATATATATATATGTATTTATTCGGCTTCAGTATATATATATATATATATATATATATATATATATATATATATATATATATATATATATACTGAAGCCGAATAAATACACGTGGACGTTTGTTTCTCTTTTTACGCTTCTTGCATAAAACTAAATCAAGCTAAATATGGCTAACATTACGACTCCTTTTTGGCTATAGCTTTGTTCTAAATTTCATAATGACCGGTTCATTATTTTATGAGTGCATAAAGATAATGCAAAATACATGCTAAAATATATTTAATTCTGCGATTGAGTTTGAAAATATGTTTTCATTCGTAGTTAGTGATTAACTGAACTTTTGTCTCGTCTCTCATTTATCTATTAACGTATTTATCTTGTCCTTCTCATCCAATGTTGATTCAACCATTCTTTGATATTCCTTAACCACTTTGTGTCAGAGGAGGAGAGAGTATCTTTTTTAGCGTCGCCATCTAATTTACGTATGTGTAACTTTACACACCACTAACACCTATGTAAATCAGATGACAGAATAATGTGTTTCTTCATTTATACACTCGACAGAAGGAAGGAAACAAACTCATTGTTTTTAGTTATGCAAGAAGAATAAGTTTTCAAAGATGTCATAATTTCTCAACTTTCGAATGAAAAATAGAAACTGTAAATTATATTCAGAACAAAGGTACGAAATAAAAGTAAATTATTAAATTAAAAACAAGAATTTATAACTAAATGTAAATATATAAAAACGATATTTTTGTAAACTAAACCACGATTAATTAAAAATCAAATGTTTATATATTAAATCTAATTTGTTACATATTTTCTGATATGGATGATAAAACTCGCAATCCTTATTGTTATGTAACTATATTTATTACAAATAAACTTCAATCGGTGTCTGCCTTGTCCTTCAGGTTTCAGTTACTAATGCCTAACAGTCTTTCTTTATCGTTGTTCAATAATATCTGGGGACACTTTGATGATACTCTCATCAGTAGAAGGTGTGATTTTGAATGGGTTTCACACTCGTCTACCTCTACTCCCTAAAACAATATTATTCATAGGATTATTTCAAAAATAATGCCGACTTAAACAATAAGTAGTTCCCAAATCTCAATACCCCTTATATCAAATCTTGAGTCTGTAAACTGAAAATTGACAGAGTACTTCGGTAGGGAAATGTACGCACACAGACACACGTACACACACACAGACAATTTCACTTTTATAGATATATATATTAATTACTACACAAATGTCATCAGGTTCGAACTGATAAAAAGATTCTTAAAATGCGAACGTTAGCCATTTTTAAACGTTCGTCGTCACTTTGATAAGCTTGTTCATGGAACATTTAAAATGTCTCTAATGTTGGTGAGATTTGAGCTTTTTTATTAGCTTTATAAGCCACTATGTAAATACGAATAAAATCTTGCCTTTTGCGAGGTCATAAAGGATGAAAAATCACACTGGAATGTACGAGTTCACATGATATTCCTTGAGTTCTACTCGTTGTATATTCTTCTACATTTTGCAGCACGGCCCCTGAATCTAGGGTGTTAGATTTACTTTCCCTGACATGATTGTCAAGCTTCCTGCAAATCGAATAAAGCTTCTTGGATCATTTGGCCAGTGCACTTTAACAAAATGCGACTTCGCTTTTCGAATTTATTGTCAATATTAATATTAGATACGCATGTCTATTTGTTTTATAAGTGTCTTTTGTTATAAGCTATGAGACGCAAAAAAATAAAAACGTAAAATGGTTGGCCATAGTCAAGGGTGGCTCAAAGGCTCCCTTTTAATTAGTCACTACTCTGAGATGTAGAGGAGGTGTACAACACCTTTCCTAATATTACCCCTCTTACATGTATCCTTTCTCTGATATTAGTGATTATTTAGCAAGTTCCATTTCTTGAGTCTTTGAAATGACTTAGCGAAGATTGAACCCTGATTTCCCGGTTTATTAACGGATATCCTTACCATTGTTCGAAATGGGCCGTTTATAAGGCGGAATTTGGTCGTTATTATTCTCTACCGATGCAAGTTACTTCAAACAAGGAGTCCTTATTCACTTGCCTTTCCATGAGGTTAAAGTTACTCTTGCCAAATTAAAGCTTAAATACAATTGAACTTTAATACATCCATTGATAAAAAATCTGATTAATGTGTCTGGGTTGGTAGTTTTTCTAGTAATACATAGAAGATAAAGATGATCAAGGTTTTTTGGGTTTTTTTTTTTTTTTTTTTTGTAGGCGAATTTTTATAAATTATAATTTTCGACTTGTTTTTTTTATCTTAGTTATTGTTATTACGTTTCAGGCGCTTTGCGATCTACTACCTTCTTCAGATGCGTTGCGTGGAATTTCAAACCGAATTCCGATGATCTCATTTAGACTTAGGTTATAAAAATATTCCATAGTCGTTCCTGAGTTCAACACAAAACATGCGAAGACGGCCTTAAAGCAAAATAGATGTAACATTTTGATCAAAACGATAGAAATGCAGAAATTAGTCTCTAAAAAGGGGTTATTCATTCATATCTGCTCTTGTACACACGTTTTCAAAAATTAAATATTCATATAATTATCAGAATTATAATATCAAAACTTACACAGTTACCTCCCACTGCCTAGAATCTATAAAAATCAGGGTTTCTTTTGGACTTTATTGACAGTGGTATTTGCAGTGAGGGGATACGTTATGTAAGTAGCTAGAAAATAAATCACATCTTCCAGTATCCTGTACCCCTCTACAAAAACACCATTTCCCGGGCATTGTTGCCACATCTGGGCCGGTACAATAACCATTAGCCTCTCTATGTTGGATAAGGTGCAGAAAAGCATTTCTTACCTAAAACGTTCCGCATTGCATGCCAAACTTGCACCCTTGTACTTTCACCGACTTGCACGCGTATCCGCCTAAAAAAAAAATAACCCCGACCTACCTTAACAAAATCCAATCCCTTCGTAGCAAATTTCATTACCTGTAATATTCTGCTTCTTTCCACGGTCGATTTGCCTTGGGAAATCCTCCTCTACTCACTATTTCTCCGATCATACCAGTATGCACAAACTTAGACAGAATGTTAACAAAAACCTTTCTGCCCTGTTCAACTCCTCACCTTTGTTTTTCTCACTGTAAATCTTGCCCCTATCATAGTAGTTTATTGCGCATCAATAGCAATATGCCTCCTTTGTGGTGATAATGATGATTGCACACACACATATATATATGTGTGTGTGTGTGTGTGTGTGTGTGTGTGTGAGTACACAGCATAATGTAATCACATTGAGCTTCTTAAATTAAGGATTAATTTTTAAAAATATGAAAAATGAAATATAATTGCAAAAATTCCACAGAAATCTATCTATATTTTTATAAAGTAATAGGGTTCGTGTGTTTCTGTCTGTGTGTACAGCTCTCCACCATCAACGAAATATAAAGGAGGTAAGAGGGTAGATCTCTCCTGGTAGAGAAACATTAGAACCCATTTTAGGATGTTTCTGTTATAAGAGACATAAGAATCTTTGCCTAATTTCTTTATATACTATTCTACAAACAACCCCCATATCGAATGACTTATGCTCATTTGCATATCACATTATATTAAATCTCTTTAACTAATTACCTCGACCTTATTACATATTGGAAATATTCTAATCATTTCAACTGTACTATTTACAAAATCTATTTAACATTTAATCTATCTTCTATCTTCTATCTATCTATATCTATATCTATCTTCTATATATCTATAAAAACAGAGATGTGTGTGTGCCACAGACGATTTCTGATTGGTTAATCCAATAATCACATCTCCTAAAAAACAATCGTTTATACGCTCTTACCTTTACCATAAAATATTATGGCTTTATTTATTGTCCATCTTGGAAGGGTTTAATTTTTTAATAACTTGTTATTTACAAATTAAAAAAATACGAAACTATTATACGAAACTAAACTACACGAAATACGCGCACACACGCACACACACACGTTCACTACCGTCACGTTGTTATGGCAACCAAACCCGCTGACTTCTTTTTCTCATTTCACTCGTGGTCTTAAATTCATTTCGGGTTTGTATTACTGTACACATAGATTCGAATAAGTTGCCAAAAAACAAATATATAACAAATAAATGTTATCAAAGGCAAATTTTTCGTGTTTTTATTCAATTTAACATGTTTATTCAGCTCGAAAAGCATACAGTGTTTACCGATGTATTGGAAAATTCAAGATGGCGGCCGATTCTCTCTTTAACACGGTAAGTTTGGAAAAAGGTGTAATAAATAAAAAACCGGTTAAAATACTGTTAAAAACTCGCTCAATATATCTTACCGTGACATAGGTTGACATATATTCGGCGGGTTTTTAATAGTATTTTGTATAGTTTTTTATTTATAACACCTTTTCCCAAACTTACAGTGTTAAAGAATGTGTGAGACGCCATCTTGAATTTGCAGAAGTACAAAAAAAAACAAACAAAAAAAAAACGGAAGGTACTTTTACAGAATGTTAAACTAACCCTAACCGATGTTTTATGTTTAGTTTAGGAAAAGTCAGAAGAAATAAAAGTCATTATTGCATGAAATATACGTATTTAGTTGAAGTATTGTTTATGTCAATTCTTTCGAAGAAATTTAGCAAGAATACCTGTAAACCAGGAAATCGGTAAAATGTCATCATGGATGAATACTTGTCTATTATAATTTCTACCCTTGACAAAAACTTAGCCATAACAAAAGAGATTTATTGTTCAGATTGTTTTTGAGATTGATTTCTAAAAAGATATTTTATAAATAAAATCGACTTTAAAATTAAAGACTTAAATTACAATAATTGAATTTAAACATTCTTATTTCAATATTTGGCACATAACACCTGCAAAAATGATCACAATGTCAGGATTTCATTTTATTTCAGAATCGATGGCAAATACTAATATTTAACATTAGTTTATCATTTAAGCCGATAAAAAGCCCTTTTTTTTCCGAGTCATAAAAGGATTTGGAGTTTCCTAATCAACCTTTCGGGTGCAGTTGCACGCTCTCAAAATAACTAAAGTGTTGGCTTTAAAAAAATTGGTTCATTAAAACTAAACAGGTTTAGTTTTAATAAAAAAAAAAAAAATTAAAAAAAAATCGCTTTGGTAATTAGATATGTCGTATGGTTATCCCTAATCGCTGAATAAAACCGCTAACGAGTTGAATGATTACGACATAAAATTAAACTCGGGTTCCTGAAACGGAAACTTCGTTTGTTTTTGTTTTTTTCTTATCAATATATTTACATTGTTATTTTGTTTTCATTTTCAATCATTCGAACAGTTTTCTTTTTCAAGTAATCCAAGTTACAAAATTCCCACTGTTTACTATGCTAAAATCACAATGACTAATGTATACCTATTAACCCTTATCCTTGAGTGGCCTCTGGGCCTTGATAAGTGGTGACACCCATGTAAAAAAAAAAAAAAAAATCACTCGAACAGTTTTCTTTTTATAATGTACAGTTTTAAAAGTTTAAAAACGATATAGTTTTTACTTCAGGAAAATTAATGGGTCAGTTTTCACGATGTGCCCTGTTAAAATACTGTTAAAAACTCGCTCAATATATGTTACCGTGACATAGGTTGACATATATTCGGCGGGTTTTTAATAGTATTTTGTATAGTTTTTTATTTATAACACCTTTTCCCAAACTTACGGTGTTAAAGAGGGTGTGAGACGCCATCTTGAATTTTCCAACACATCGGTAAACACTGTATGTTTTTCGAGCTGAATAAATATATTACATTGAATAAAAACACAAAAAAGATATCCAGTTAGGTAGAAAAGTAACTTATCTTGCCTTTGATAACATTTATTTATATATTTGTTTTTGACTATTTTTTCGAATCTATGTGTACAGTAATCTTGCCAGGATGCGGAGGAAAATGAATGAAGGGGGAGGGGAATAAAATAAAAACATTTTGGAAACAGAGTAAGTTTGAAAGAATTGCTTTGCACAGAAAGAAATTAATGAAAAAATAAAATTAAATTTCTTTTCTTTCTTGATTTTTTTTTTAGTTTTTTATGAAAAAGGAAGTCAAAATTAAGACTATAAAAAACAATTTTTATTAAGAGCGAACCTCAGTCGTCAGGTCTGTAAAAAAAAGACGTGGAATAATAAATGTTTTCTAATACAAATTGTTTTTACTTATGTGTTCATTTGTCTCTTTGAAGTTCGTTTGTTTAATATATCGGTTTGCAATATAATTTTGTCATTCTGTCAGACTCAAATTTTAAATCTGTGTGTGTGTGTGTGTGTGTGTGTGTGTGTGTGTGTGTGTGTGTGTGTGTGTGTGTGTGTGTGTCTGTGTACATTTCCCTACGAAATAACTGTCAATTTTTAGTCTACAGACTCGAAATTTGATATACAGGGTACTGAGATTTGGAAAAATCTATGTGATCGGTTTTTAGCCAGAAATTTGGCGATTAAGGGGTCAAAGTTCAACGATTTGAGCTTTGAGAACTCTACCAAACTTCTCCGACAATTTTGGGTCTACACACTTGAAATTTTAGATATAGGTTCCGTGGACATGGATCTAACTTAATAACTTGATTTGAGCCCAAAACAATAAATTTTCAGGGGTCATAATAGGGGTCAAAGTTTAAAAAATTACCCCCTTTTTTTTTGCTCAGCATACACCTCCAAACACCCGGGCAACGCCGGGCACCCATGCTAGTATATAATAATATAATAATAATATATATATATATATATATATATATATATATATATATATATATATATATATATATATATATATATATAAGTATCATCATCTTATGACATTAATAAGAAAAGATCTACATTGCTTCAAAACAGGAGTTGCCTTCAATAAGTTTCCTGAATTTTTTTTTTTCGTATGGGCACTTTTATTTATAGTTCACACACGAAACTCTAGTCCCCTTCGCAGTAATCTTCTTCGGCTGCAATGTACTTGTGATGCTGTTAGAACAACTTTTGGAAGCCCTCATGTGTAAGCGTGGCAATGATATCTGCCACAACCTCTTTCATCTCCTAAATCGTCTCATGGCGACAGCCTTTAAGGTTTTCCTTGAGCTTAGGGAATAACCAAAAGTGAAATGGAGAAAATCTGGACTAGAGGGAGGGTGAGGATCTGTCTTGATGTCCGTCTTGGTCATGACAACGTCTTTATTTCTGATCTTCTCTTAGCACCTTTGGCGCAAACTTCACGCAGGTCTTCCGCATCTTCAATTCCTCGCAAATAATTGTGTGTACAGTTCCCACACTGACATCAAATTGTGCACATTGTCTCTATAGACACACGACGTTCCTTATCCATGAAATTCTTTATTTGGCCAATCAACTCTGGTTTTCTGACTTCCTTACTCCTCCCACACCTCTCATTATCCCTCACAGACTCCCTGCTTTCCTTGAACCTTTTATGCCACTCAAAAACTCATGCACGATTCATACAAGATGGTCCAAAAGCAGTCTGAAGCATTCCATACGTTTCTATGTTTTTTTCCAAGTTTAAAACAGAATGTTATATCGTTCTTCTAAAATGTTCTCACGTCCAGATTGCATTTTTGAAATTCACCAGTTGCGGCCATCAGACTTTAGTAGAGTGTATTCCAATTCCTGCCGTCGCTGTTAATTTAAACGCAGTCATCTCATGAGATGTATAGCAATACCATACTGAATTTTCAAAAGTTTACGGCAATTATAAATGCCTGTACGAAAGGTCTGATGACTTATTGAAGGATACTCGTATATCTGTTAATTATAATTAATTACATTATTTTTTTTTATTTACATAACTTTCTCTGACTTACGATAGCTTAACCAAAAAATATATTTTGTATCAATAAAAGTTCGTCTTTGATTGACTTGTCCACTATGTTTCAGTCATGAATGTTCAACAGTCTTTGTTTTATCGTTGTTAAATTATATACTATAATGATGTGCGTTTATATCGCAAGCTTAAAGCTGGCTACGACGTATAAACTTGTCAATAATTCTAACACTCCTTCTCTTGACGTCTCTTAACGTTCAATTTTAACTCTGTTCCAAGAGCACTAGTTTTGTGAACCCTTCTCTTCATGATTTTATCGCTTAAAGCGATCTTGCAGCGTCATCATTGATTTTGTCTTATCTTGAACCGTCTGAAGCATTTGAAATACTACTTTATAAATCTTAAATAATAAAGTAATTTCTCAATTATTAAAGATTTTATGGACGTTTGCATACGTAGTATTTTTTAGATCACCGTGTATTAAAGACAATGAAGTATATTTTAACGTCAAGATCATCGTCGTATGCTTCTTCAAGAATGTGCCAATCTATTGAAAGTAACCACGAGAACATATTTCCTCCTGGCTATCGATAAGTACCATCGATAATAATTATAAAGAATTTTCAAAAGCATATTGATTTCCTTTCTTAATAAAAGGCGCTCGCTTTTATTCATTTATCTGCAATGAAAATTCACTCGGTTACCTTATCAGTGACTAAAAGAAACTGCTACGAATGGTCAGTTCATACACTTAGATTTTTAAAACGTTTCCATTTTAGACTTTCCGGTGATTTGTGCGTTAGCATTCGTATAGAACTGGAGTCATCATCATCGACGATTCAGGGAAGCGTTTAAATTGCCTCCCATTTTTCAACCATTTGCTTTCCATTCTTGGGGCACTTCTTATTTAGCTTGAGCTAGACGTTGATTACAATGTTTTATTTTCGTCGGGAGAGATAGCGAGATGCAGATAGTGAACGAAGTAGAAGGAAATTAACCAGTCTCATAAAATAATCAAATTCTGTTTACTCCATTCGCCACGTAATACACTCATAATATATATATATATATATATATATATATATATATATATATATATATATTACATAGGAGTCACTATTTATCAAGGGTCTGGTGGCCACTCGAGGATAAGGATTAGTGAGTATACAGTAGTTAATGGGATAATATCGTAGTAATCGTTAATCGTTAATAGTGGAAATTTGGTAAATTGGATTACTTAAGGGGAAGGCTCATCCAAAATTTGTTTACGTTGGACTTGAAGACGACCAAATTGTTTAACAACAAACGGAACAGAGTTACACGGGTGTGCAGTTCTAAAAAAAGAAGCTTTATTCATGGAATCTACGTTTAGGTTTAGGCACAGATTAAGAGTGGGGGAAATTATTGATAGTGGTTTCAACTAGACGAGTGTTTTTCGTGAAAGTTTGAGGAGGAGGGGTCATAAATTGAAGCTCAGGCGAACATTTGTTATAAAAATAACTATAAAGCAGAGACAGGCGCGCAACGTCTCTTCTGTGGGAAAGAGGTTGCATGGAAGAGACAATGGCATCCCCCCACTAGGCTACGAAGTCTAGTATTCTTCATCATTAAGCTGACGATCTATCTATATATCTATCTATTTATCTATCTATCTATCTATCCATCTATCTATCTATTTGTCTATCTATCTATCTATCTATTCATCTATCTATCTATCTATATATCCATCTATCTATCTATTCATCTATCTATTTATCTATCCATCTATCTGTCCATCTATCTATCTATCTACCCATCTATCTATCTATCTATCTATAAACTTACTGTATAAGCACATACATTGATTTTTTTTCAAGTTTCAGAAGGTTTTAGGTGAAATCAAAGTGAATTTCTATTTTTATTTATAGTTTTCACCGTATATTATAACAGTTTCTCTTTTATGTCCGTACATCCAAGTAATTTGTTTATACTTCAAACGAGACATTTCAGTCTGTAAAAACGTATCTATTTTCAGTAATATATTTATATTGATTTTAAAATACCCATGCCGAAGTTCTCTCACTTTTTCATTTTCCTTCAATCGAAGTTCTCAGAAATCAAAGAGCCTCCTATACATAGATAATCGAATGTTCCATAAAAGTTTCCTCTCCCCAATTGATTATTTTAATACATTATAGTATGTGTATATAGGTATATGTACATATATATAATTATATATATATATAACTACTTCATTTAAGCACATAAATATACGAAAGTATAAATTTATGCATAAACTTTAAGTATTTACTTCAACAGTGCTCAATACGTAGGTAGAGGTAGGTAGTCAGTTATAGAATATATATGGCGATTAAGCTACACAGAATATTCCGAGTTTCATCCACGCTAGGATTCATCAGGCTTAAGCCTGATGAATCCTAGCGTAATCAATCAATGTGTAGCTTAATCAATCGCCATATATATTTTATTACTGACTATATATATATATATATATATATATATATATATATATATATATATATATATATATATATATATATATATATATATATTGGTCTTACTGGATTCCACTATAAGAATTCATCCAGTCCGGTGGAATATACAGCTTTGTCTTGCTAAAATCTCCTGGAGAAGGTGTATCATTTCTCGTAAAACCCAGTGTGGTTAGCCATATTGAGGGAATCTTATTTGCGCTACGAGACTATGTGATTTTGAATATTTGGTCAGGGTTTACTTATAGGACAAAGTATCCTCGTGTCAGTTCGCCCTGACAAACTCCTGTACAGAGTAACCTTAGACACTCGAGGATAGTGTTTAGTAGGCACTCAAGTTCTCCCTAATAGCCATTCGTCTAGTTTTATTACCCATCTGGTTTTTGTTTGCACGCATATGTGGACAAGGATTTGACATCTCTTAGTAGATATTTGATAATATGTAGTGTATGATATTATCGATTGAAATGCATAGAAATAGGAGTTAGTTCTCATCTGAAAACTTACATAATAGCAAGCAAGCGTCCCAGGTTGCCCATTTTCAGAGAAAGCGAAATGGGGAGAAAGCGTTCATTATCTTAGTCAGGAAACAAGGACAAACAGTGGGTGTCTCTTGTGAGTCCCTGTGATGGTACCTCTACGTCTGACTAATAGACAATGAAAGAGTGTGAAAGCGGCACGATAGGCAAAGCCTACCTACTCTTTAAGAATTTTAAATTTGAAAACTGGGTAATTTGTTACGAGTTACCAGCTCTAGAAAGGTCTTCGACCAGGACTAAAAAGGCATTCTTGACACTTAAGTGTAAATTTCAGCAGACATTCACAGTCTAAAATATAATGCATGCAATGTCAAATTAAATGCTTAAGTTATTGGATTATTTAATAGTAAAATTATATCAACAAATTTGTTGCAAATTAAGGAATACATTTTTATAGCAGATGATTTATATATTACATTTAATATAGGGTCTTTGTATTTTTCCATGGTTTTGTTTTGATAAGGAGGTTTTTTTGTCTTTTTCAAAAACTGTCATAAATTTCGAGACAGTATTGTTTCATATACCAACACATTTGGTTGATTTTCTAGCGTCTGCTATCCGAGCATCAACAATCGGTCCTCTTTGAACATCCGATAGTAAAACAAGATTCGGATTTTAAATAATTCGGACATTAGTGCAAGATATATTCTTGTCAGACAAAAATTAATCTGGAAAGCAAAATCAATTCATCGTGCACACTGGACGATGAAATTACTGATCGAACTGCGAAGGCCAGTGAAGCATTTGGGAAACTTAGGCATCAACGGTCGGACGAACGTGAGATTAAGCTTGAAACTAAAATTAATGTATACAAAGCTGCTGTGTGAACCACTTTATTTTACGGATTATAAACATGGACACCATACCGATGGCACATTAACAAACTTGTCTTCCACAAGAATTGTATACGAACGATATGTGGCGTTTTGCTCCGTGATAAAGTCGCAAACATCGATTTATTTTCCTATTGTAACATCATAGGAATTGAGAGTTTTCTCGTGCAGTTGCAGCTCCGCTCAGAAGGCCATGTATTGAGACTAAATGATGACAGAATCTCAAAATGCTGATGTATGGTTAACTTGATGATGGAGTAAGGAATCTTGGGGGAGGGGCCTTTGTTGAGATAAAAAGATAAATTGAAAAGTTACCTTGCGTCCGCAAATATATACCCAACAAATTTTGAGATAGCCATGCAACGTGATGCATATCGTTTCAAATGTTAAACTGCAGCTAAAAATCACCACTTGACAACAATTGATCATCTTCACAATGCGAGAGAAAATCGAAAGATGGCAGCACGCAACTACTCATCAAACGCTGCACTTGCTATGGGTTACAATGCAAATCTCTAGTGGGATCGAAGTGTCACCAACGATTCAAGCACTACTGGAACAGCGAAGAATCTTATTGTAAGATACATTGATAGATTATGGAAATTTATTTCCAGCAGTACACGGTATGTTATGTACAAGGCTGCTTTTTCGATGTTGATTTCCTACGAGGATGAAATGCGGAAATTTATTTGTAACCTCATTGCCATAAATATATTTCATACTCTTTCTCTCTCTCTCTCTCTCTCAATATATATATATATATATAATACTTTACTGCTTACTAAGAAGAGACACTCATTATGTTCGTCCTTCCCCCCCAAAAAAAAAATAGTCCGTGTATTGACTATGCAACCAAACGGTTGCTTCAGCCCCTATTGGTGTATATATGGTTTGCTGTATAAATTTTTACTTCAATATGGGCTATCATCATTGTTTAATATATACACACAATATATATGTGTATATATACTGTATTGTCTAATATAATTATCCGCGCAAACAACATGATCAATAACAAGTAGTTTAATACATTACATAAATGCTTATATGTGTGTATATATAATTATTATATGCGTGTATTTAATTATTATACGTGTATATATAATTATTATGTGTGTATATATAATTATTATGTATGTATATATAATGATTACTATAATAATTTTTTAATACCTTCAGACACCACTGTTTCCTTCTTTTCGGGAATCATCAGTGTATGTTGTCACGATTACGGCCGGTTGGGAGATTCGAACCCGGCCACGAAGCCATCTCTGTCTCCATTAGCAAGGAACAAACCCACACGGCCACCTTCAACTGCGAGAATATATATATATATATATATATATATATATATATATATATATATATATATATATATATATATATATATATATATATATATATATATATATATATATATATATATATATATATATATATATATATATATATAGCCACGGGTACACACATGCGCACGCACACACATATATACTTAAAAGAAACGGTCACGGGTACACATACATGCCCGCCCTGGCGTGCAAATATATGTGCATATGTGCGCCTACTTGCACAGACACCTGCGTTGTTCTCGCTTGCGTCAAATTTTCTTTAAGGTGCTAAGATTGGGTGTGTGTGCGTAGGCATGGATGCGCACATACACAGATACATACATACATACATCGACGCCCCCGCCCCCAAGCAGGCGATTATACGGGCTCATATGCGCATATTGAATCAGGCATCCTAGCACCCCACGCATACATTCAAACGCGCGCGCGTCTGCAGATACCAATACTCGTGGGCACATACATCGACATATATACACAACTGCACGCTCTCCCACACCATGTGGACAGCAGGCTGCGGGCATCTATACTCTAACATCCACACACGCATACACAGGCGCGTGCACACACACGCTGGTACCCCGTGTACACACACACACACACACACATACACACATATATATATATATATATATACAGGGTGTCCACAAAGTCTGGCTACATAATCTAGAGTATGCTTTCACAAAATCTGACTACATAATGTAACCAGACTTTGTGGACACCCTGTGTGTATATATATATATATATATATATATATATATATATATATATATATATATATATATATATATATATATTCAATGTTACTACCAAATCCAGTGCTGAGAATTTAACTAAAATGTTGTAAGAATTTAATGACACTAAAAACAATAAAGAATTTAAAAAGGTAAATGATTTCGGTCACAAAAGCACATTAAATAACAAAATACGCTGACTCAACACATTATTGGCGACACATTAATGAGAATTTAAAGAAAGTGTAGACTCAAGTAGAAAAGAACACGATGAGCTAGTACACATAGATATTTAGACGACTCGTGTAAGTTGTATTTTAATGAATAGTTCGATATTCTCAACCTTAAAGATCTTCTAAATCTATTAAAATGTAGCGGTGAAATAGCAGTTACTTTGATACAAAGATTAACTTTAGTTTAAGCCATTAATAAATAATACGAATAAAATTAAACAAAAAAAAAACTAACTAATCGAAGATTTAAAATATTAACAAATAACAAAATAAAAAATAAAACTGTTCTAAGCACCCACGTTTTAAAGAGACTATATGTTAATTCGACACATTTACAAAAGAGGGGCGCTATCCTCATACAAAACAAACAAAACAAATCGGTGTCAAACAAAGTTCATTGACTAATGAAAACATTAACACACGAGAAAGAATAGCAACAAATCTTATTTGTTAGCTAGCTAGATTAAACACAACGTGAACATATAAAACAATGAATAAAACAAATTCCATGAAGTTAGCTTCCACGGGGATGAAACACGGACGACTCGCTGCAGCTTAATTACTATAAATATATTTTCATAACTTACTACCTACCCCTACTCACGTATTGAGCACTACTGAAATAAATAATGAAAGTGATATATAAGATACTATATCTTTTTGCAATGGTGTATGTGTGTACATAAAAGAATATAGTTACAGATAAGGAAAAACCTTCTGAAGACGACTGATT
This sequence comes from Euprymna scolopes, assembly GCF_053919585.1. Lineage (NCBI taxonomy): Eukaryota > Metazoa > Mollusca > Cephalopoda > Sepiida > Sepiolidae > Euprymna > Euprymna scolopes. Next base: position 55,094,634 of record NC_136507.1, on the reverse strand, counting down.
GGAAGAAATAATATACACGTTTAATATTTGAAAATGTGTAGTGCATTTATGACGAGAAAATAATGTTCTTGCTGTTTTCAAATATAGTCTGTAGAATTAAAAAAACGTTGTGAGATTATGGAGTAAAAATGTTTTTGCTATTTATGCGAACGCCCATGTCAATAAAAAATTCAAAGTTTGTGGTGCGTTTATGTAATGCAATGACTGTTTTCTTTTATCAGTGTTATGTACAAAGTTTTTTTTGTAGAATATGAGGTAAAAGCTCGAGCTGGGATCAAAATTGACGTTCTGTTCAGTTAGTATTTGTTTGCTAATTAAAGGAGATGAATGATAGAAGGTGTTACGTTGTTTCATTGCGTTAGAGTGTATGATCAGTGCTGACTTAAGAAGACTACCCTGAGATGTATTTAAACGTAATTTAATGAATCTATCTTGTTTAAATTTTTTAAAAAGACCATATAATGCATGAGAGGGTATTTAGGGAATTGTTATTTTTTATATCTCTTATGCTCACGAACTCTTTAGTTCACGTTGAGTTTCATGAACAAGTCATCCACATACGGTACTATTTGGCTGTTTCATTGGTCATCAGTGCGGCTATGTATATATATATATATATATATATATATATATATATATATATATATATATATATATGACATGACATGGTGATTGCAACGTCTTGTCAGACGAGTGCCACTCCCTCAGACACTTAAATCCATGAGCCCAAAAAATGACTTTTTTTTAGTCTTACTGGTGAATTCACGCGCTCAAACAGGCATGACACTGAAGACGTACTTGAGATCAATTATTACATGTGTCCAGAATTTCAAGCCTCCACGCGTCACAACTTTTCCATTGCCACAGGACCATTTTTATAGACAAATGCCTGAGGGAGTAACTATACACAGATGATGTTATAGAGTCTTAACTTTGTACGGCAGCTAAGTCTCTCTCTCTCGGTTCAAAATGTTGAGATCCAGCAACAAGCAAGAGCAAGATAGCCAGCAACAAGTTAATCTGCAGACCAGCTGAATGGTCCCCGCTTTATGGTTTTTTAAATTTTAAATATATATATATATATATATATATATACATATACACACACACATATATGTGTATATATATATATATATATATATATATATATATATATATATATATATATATATATAGGGTGGCCCACTTAAAAGTAACCCAGAAAAAGAAGAAAGGAAGAAAATTCTTTTATTGTTTAAATTACTTGTAGTGTTATAAAAGATGCTCCCCGTTGGCATCCATTCATTTCTGGGCACGTTTAACAATATTTGCAGATACTACCCGTAGATCTTCTCTGGCGATTCTCTTGATACCGTTGGTAATGTTCTCCTTTAGTTGCGAGGATTATTTGCATAAACTTTTGTTTAAATCTCCCAAAGATAAAAATCACATGATGACAAGTCCGGAGAACGTGGTGGCCATAACCCTTTGCTTATTGTTCTCTCTTCCGTAAACATGTCATGAACTCGTGTTAGTGATCTGTGAGACGTTTGGCATGTAGCGCCATCTTGTTGGAAAAAAGAATTGTATTTTGTCTTGTGGTGTCAGTTTGTGTAAGAGAAAGATGAAAGTGATCGGGCTACTTTTAAGTGGGCCCCTTAATATGAAAAAAACTTGATTAGAAAAAGATTATATAGATTGGGCTACTTTTAAGAGCGTTATATATATATATATATATATATATATATATATATATATATATATATATATATTATGTTTATTCATTTACCCAAATGATAGAGATGTATTAGATAACCTCTTTTGATAGGGCACATTACTTTAATTATATATATATGTATACATATATATATATAAAAAAATATATATATATATATATATATATATATATATATATAATGTTGTGCAGCGGTACATTTTAAAGATACATTAACGAGACATGTATAAAAGGAATTACGACGATTATGACAATACTGAGGGACTTCATATTAATACGGACTGGGAAATATATGATGGAACAGTTCTTAACACATATAGAAGGGAGGAGATACTTCACCTATGATGGATGGGAGGACACATAATACTTGGAAGAGTTGTACAATGTTCGTTACAAGAAGATGATGATAAAATAAATTTACCTTTCACGTTGGTGGAAACACGACACGAACGACAGTTACAAACATAGTTTCTTTATTCTTCAACAAGCCGATCGGTGATGTAAGAAACTAAAGTCTTTTCGACTACATGGTCTGCTCTCCTCGTTTCGCTTTTAAGGGCTCTCCTCTCGATCTCTCTGAATTCTCATCAACTGACCCTCTCTCTCTCTCTCTCTCTCTCTCTCACATCTCATCTCACTCTACTGTCTCCGTCTCTACTGACAGACCCTGTAACTTCAAAACCTTGATTCCTATATTGAGAAATCTCCTTTGTTTGTGTCGTCAGAAGGGTGTTTCCCAATGTGACTGCTTTCACGTGGATTTACAAATGTTTGTCCAAACACACTTTTAGCAAACAAAGAATCCTCAATTGTAATCGTTTAATATCTAACCTATTTTTTAAACAATATTTGTTAACCCGAATTGTCCATTCTTTTAACTTACATATTTAATATCCGGATTTCTAAAAGAATGAACAATCAATTATTTTTCCGGCATAAACAATATTTAGCTATTTAATAGAATTAACAATGGACGGAAATCCTTAAGATTCCAATTTCCATTGTCTTAAACACTTGCCTACAGCGTTCGATTCTAGTCTTTTCCTAATACCATTTTCACTTATCTAGTCTGCTTCTTACGTACATGAGAAGGGGACAGCCCTTCTCATGTAACATATTTATATTTAACGCAAAGGATACGGCATTAAAAATTAGTAACAAAATACAGTACACTGTAGATTATTTATGTATACAATCAAATAACATTATAAATAAAACCGTAAGGCGGGCAAATACCGTAACCAGGGACCGGAAAAACATCGTATTCCACATCGTAACATGAAAAAAAAGCGTATTCTGAGGCCACGGTATGTCGGGGTTCTACTGAATATCAAGACATTTAGATAGATTCGAAACAACTTTTATGTTGAGAATTAGCCGATAAGAAGCTTTTACCGCATACGTCCAGAATAAAGCATGACCATTGAATGGTGATCACTTAAATGAATATGAATATTTGGTTTTATTGTTATGAGCAAATACTCCTTGAGTTTCCTTTGTGTTGGAAATCACTAGAGAATAATAAAATATCACTGACAAATAATCACTCATATCATCGGAAACTCATAAAGAGATGCACGCAAAATGTTTTCCATTATTCGGTCAGAATCTGTGAGGTGTCAAATTGATTTGACCTGTAATTAATGAAGAGGTTATGTCACATTCGTGACAATTTCAGAAATATCAACAATTCGTGGGGATTTTTGTCTGGTTTAGTAGTTTATCTATATGTAAAGTATGTGGCAAAGAATGTACTTCAGTTTGAGGCATTAAACGCTAAATGTCGGTTTAGCAGAACAATGAAGCGCTTCTTTTCCAAACGGTCCGACTACCTATCATATTTGTGCAAGAGCAGAAATCATTCAGTCAATATATATATGTGTGTGCGTATGTGTGTGTTTATCCATTAAAAAATGTAATACTAAATTTCAAAAAAATAATCATTTCTCTCTCCTTTTTTATATACTAGGGTGGTGGGGGCGCCCGGCTTTGCCCAGTCTTAATATACACATAAATATCATATTTTTATTTCTCCAGATTTCGTATATATTATTATACAGTCATGATTTCAAAAGTAAAAAAAAAGTATTTGGGTGCCATCAGCAAAAATCGAAACCGAAAGCAAAACTATAGCATTCAAAGCTGGTGACGTTACCATTATACCAGCGTGACACGCATATGAACTGATTAAAATTAAACTAAGATGAATGTATAAAATGTATAACGTTTTTTTTTTACTTTTGACCCTTTTTGACCCTTTAAAAACTATTTTAACCGACTAAAGACACATAAAAGAACAGATCATAAAAAAAATCTAATCATTGCAGTCCTCTAGTGCCGCTTTGGGACTTTTAGTTTCGGAAAAGGTAGAGTTTGAAAATACGGAGACAGACAGAATGAGTTTTATAAATTAGATATAAACTCTAATAATTATTTTATACATATAGACACAAGTATTTCATGCTTTCGCGATTATCAGTGTAGAAAGTGACAATTACTACTGGTCAGGAAATCCGAACCCAGCCACAAAGTCACCTTTGACTCTAGTTGCTAAGACATTACTCCCAAAATAACATCAATTGCTACTAGAATTAAGGGAAATTAAAAAAACTATAAATGACAAATGCGGGTTCAAAAGTAAAGCAATCAAGAGTGTCCTAACGAGCATAAGTCGGGAGCATTGCATAACGCTAGTTGTTTGCCGTTTTGCTTTGTTTTGTTTTTTTTTTTGTTTTTTTTTTCATTTCCCAAACAAGGCTCAACTTTAATAATCTTAAAGTGGTTTATAAATATAAATATCAATAATTATTGTTATACCTAAAGAGTTCATGCTTTCGCAATCATCAGGGTAGGAAGTGACAATTACAACTGGTCGAAAGATCCAAACTCAGCTACAAAGTCACTTTTGACTCCATTTGCTAGGATATCACCTTCGAGCCGGATTCAATTAAGAGAATTAAACACCTATAAACGTTGATACAACAGTAAATCTGTTAAGAGTTTTCTAATGACCATAAGTCATGAACATTGCATAATGCTAACACACACGCGCACACACACACACACATAAACACACACACGCACACACACACACACGCACACATATATACATATATATATATATATATATATATATATATATATATATATATAAAGGGTGTCCAAAATGTCACTAAGGGGTTTTGAACTTATATAGTTTCTTTATTTTTAATGGTATCGTTCTGTAATTTTAACACAATCTGACTAAGACATTGGGAATTTTTTAATGCAAAATTCAAACAATTTTTATTATAAATAAAAATTATGGCTTTTTAACTGTTGACCATTTTCAGCTTCGCATATTTGTCATTTCGAACGCGCCTTTGTCATATCAAATAGCCTACTGTTCATTTTCTTTGTCTGGCACATATAATAAAACCACTCAAATGCACTTGGGATAATAGGCTGTTTAAGATGTTAAATTTAGTCAAAATCACATGTTCCTTCTTTCATCGGATTATTTCGATTATCGATTATCGATTTTTGTCGAAGACATTCCGACAAAAATCCTATCTAAGAACAGTGCCAAGCACATACAGTTCCTTCGTGCGAAATTTCATAAAAATCGACTAAGTCGTTTTCGAGTCCATAGGGAACGAACTCACAAACACACACAGATGCACAAAGTTCCTTATATATATATATATATATATATGTGTGTGTGTGTGTGTGTGTGTGTGTGTGTGTGTGTGTGTGTGTGTGTGTGTGTGTGTGTATATATAAGGAACTTTGTGCATTATATATATATATATAAAGGAAGAAACCGAGTAACTAGATATATATATATATAATATATATATATATATATATATATATATATATATATATATATATATATATATATATATATATATATATATATATATATATATAAAGAGAGAAACCGAGACACTGGATAAAATAAAGACTAAATGTTGATGAACATATAACTCGTTTTGTTCCTTTTTATTTATTCATTTCATCGGAATACTATTTCCATTATTCTCATCATATATATATATATATATATATATATATCTGTGTGTGTGTGTGTGTGTGTGTGTGTGTGTGTGTGTGTGTGTGTGATAGAGAAAGAGATAGAGAAATGGCGTATAAGTTGAACAGTCGTTATTACTTTTTTGGTAGTCATCGCGCCAACTTAATATTCTTGCGAAATAACAAACCTATTTCTTGGGTTTTCTCTTTTGTTAAACTGTTCTCTATTCAATTGTGTCGTTGCGTGGCTTCCGTATATTAGTTCTCTTCTTTTGATTTTTCAGCTTCATGAACGGAGACAATTTCTTGCACAAACAAATTCGATTAACAAATCAAATGGCATAAAGCTTTCCGTCCGCCATTGTTTGTTGGATCGCTCTATCATAATGACGTAAAGCGTTTACTGTTACAAAAACACAATGATTTGCAGAGAAGAAAAAAAAGCCATAAAATGGCGGGAAACGTGAGTGATTAGAACAAAAGAAATTAAACATACTTTTCTCTATATTGACATTTCTATGTATTTCACTCTGTCTGCTAATCAACGTTAATAAATTTTACCTATATTTTCCTAATTATACAAGCAGAATAACAAGTACGCACACACACACACACACACACACACATACATATATATATATATATATATATATATATATATATATACGAGCAAACAGTTAATAAAACATGTTAAAAACACTTTGAAATGAGTTAAAAAAAAACATATTAAATCTGAAAAGGAAACACTTGATAAGAGGATAGTCCTTAATCTGCGGAGTTTCGAGGAAATACTTTCCTTCTCATCAGAGAGTAGGAATTAGCAAAATGCGGGATTGGATTTTGCATGCAAAAGTATTTGATGAAACAGCAAGTAAGTCAAAGATCTTACTTGATAATAAAAAAGTGAAGCAGAGGGAATATGGTGAAGAAAAAGTTGATTACACATTTTATTTTATATATATATATATATATATATATATATATATATATATATATATATGAAATAATGAGAAAACGCAAATATATTATATTATCAATCTTCTATTTTCATTTTAATACTTTCTGACTGATTTAAACAAATGACGCGCAACAATCTTTGAAAATATGTGGTGCGTTTGTGATGTAGCAAGAATGTTTTATTTAATCAAATGAAAACATAGCTGTTAGAATTTTAAAATGTAGTGCGATTATGACTTAAAACAGTAAGTTACATTGTTTGTCTGTCTGTCTTACAAAACTCTTCTGTCAATGTTTGGTAGACAGACTTGAAACTTGATATATAGATGATGCATAACTGTGGAACAAATTCAATTTGGTCTTTAGCCGGTAAAAATATCTTTTAAGGGGTCAAAACTGAAAAAAAAATTGGACTTGGCAGACGTAAGTCGACTTAAGATGCTCTTATATGCATGCGCAAATATACATTAAAACGTTAATGTCGATTCATTTTGAACTATCTCTCATCCATCTGACGCTACCTCAAACGGTAATAACTAAGGCTGGAGAGCTATATGTTTTGGTTTCGATTTCAGCTGATGGCATTCAAGTTATTTTTTTAACTTTTGAATTCACTACTATACAAAATTTGCATGAATTAAATATAATATTTAAGCGTATTTCACTACCAGGCTACATCAGGCGGTGGCTACTATGTATTAGGTACAATATAATAATCAGTAAATAATTAGCTCTATGATAATAAATACGCAATCTGTATGAATAAACAAATATTTAAATATATTTCACAACCGGGCAACGCCGGGTGGTCTACTTGTATATATATATATATATATATATATATATATATATATATATATACATATATATATATATGTATACATATATATATATATGTATATATATATATCCCTGAGTGGCTTCCTGGCCTTGATAAGTGGTGATCACTGTGTAAAAATATATATATATACGCGTGTGTGTGTATGTGTGTGTTATTTGCACATAGGTGACGTTATTGTGAAGTCACTTTTAGTTTGAAGTTAACTTATAATTTAACATTATAAAGAAAAAGAAAAAAAAAACATACACATAAATATATTTAGGGCAGCTTTGACCTCCTTCTGTCAACTTAACTGAGTATTTTTTTTTTTGATTAAGTCAAAGCAAGCGCGAACGCATAGTCCAACAAGTAACGCAATAGAATATTTATATTTCCAAATGTGAGGTTTATTCGATCAGAATGTTTTAAAAATACACCAGAGAAACTGAAATTTAGGATCTGTATATTAGTTGGTGTCTAATATTTTATTGTGAAATATTTTTTATAAAATCAAAGTTATCTGAATTTTCAAGAATTGTCTGCCCTTTTAACTCCCTATTCAGAAAACAGGGGATAAATCCATATAGGCGACATTTCAGATCATAACGTCTCACAATTGTGTTCCAAAATGTATAATTATAATACTTATAGGTTAATTAATTTAGTATACAATCGTGCACATACAAATATAGCTAACTTTATATATATATATATATATATATATATATATATATATATACATATATATATATATACTAGCAAAAGTACCCGTTGTTGACTGGGTTCAAAAACAGCCAACAGAAAATGGACTCTGATTTATGAAAGTATGATAGGTTATGAAAAGGAAGGGTTATAAAGAGATAGCGTCGAATTTGGGGGTATCAAAACCAAACCAACATATGATGAAAGTAAAAATAAAATAGATAGCCCCTATAATTTATTATACCATACCTGTTCACACTAAAACACTTATCACAATATTCAGCGAATCTATATTAAAAAACATTGTTAAACTTTGCGACATATTTCAATTCTATGGAGGTCAGGCGCGAACGAACACTCCATAATTTTATTATACCATATTTCTTCAAACTGAAACATAATTATCAAAATATACTTATGTAGATAGATATGAAAAGTCTTTATTAAAGTTTGTGCCTATTTCCATTCTATGGAGGCCAGGCGCGAACGCATACCCCACGATTTTATTATACTACCCCTGTTTAAGCTAAAACATACTTATCAAAGTATTATTATGTACATCTATATCAAAAACACTTGTGAACTTTTTTTTTTAAGTTTTTAAGTTTTTATTTCCATACTTTGTAGACCAGGCGCGTACGCAGACCCCACAATTTTAATGAATCATCATAATGTCAGATCAAACATACCCATTCCTGTGTCTCGATACATCTACTATCATTATATGTGATCAGTTTTCTATAATAGTCAACCATATAGGAGCCTATTCGTGACCAGACACACACACAGACGTTCAGCTTTATATATATATATATATATATATATATATATATATATATATATATATATATGTTTAGAGGTACAGAATTTATATACAGTTTTAAATATAATGGGCGGAAGTCGCTCGAGAGCTCTTTCAGCTATCATCTCATCAGGAGAAAATTGATAACGTAAAATAATAATACTATGTCGAAAGTAAAGAGTTCTTATGGGGAACTATTGAATGTGCCAAAAATACGGGGACACTAAAATAAAGGTTATTAATGTTTAAAAAAAACGATTAAAATATTGGAACAACGAGGGGGAAAAATGGGAGAAAAGATTCAAAGTTCCCCAAAGAGAAACAATGCGTTAGATGTTTCTTTCTGCCGGCACAAAGAAGGTTTCCGCACCGCAATAGAGACAGACTCCAAAATCTTTAAATGGTTTCTGGAGTCCGCTCTATGTAGCACCTCGAACCATTCTATTTTATATCTGTCGGCATAGCACGGGTTGTCAATCAAATTCTGGCCAATAGCAGAGCCCAAGGCTGCAGAAGGAGGGAGACTACCAGACCCCATCCTCCCTTGTCTGATCTTCGATGGAACATACTGGTTTATACGAGTCAAAAGGAACTTTGAATCTTTTCTCCCATTTCCCCCACCCTCGTTGTGCTAATATTTTAATCGTTTTTTAAACGTTAATAAACTTTATTTTAGTGTCCCCGTATTTTTGGCACATTCAATAGTTCCCCACCAGAACTCTTTACTTTCGACATAGTATTATTTTTACGCTATCGACTTTCTCCTGGTGAGATGATAGCTGAAAGAGATCCCGAGAGACTTCCGCCCATTATATTTAAAACTCTATATATATATATATATTATTAATAATGGGACGATCCAAAAGTTTACCGATTTCGTACTAAATTCCCGATACCGATTCTTTATAAACTTCTAAATATTTAACTATGAAATTCTTATTTTTCTACGATTACCGAGAAATATGCATATATTTTGTCGAACGTAAAAATACATTGTATGGGGTGATCTGTAGATTTAAATTTTACTAGTAGTTTAAAATCAATAAATATTGATTATTTTATTATTATTACCTGTAGTGAAAGATTTTGTTTTAAACAAAATCTTATACAAAACGATAATCAGAAGAATCGCTTTTTGGCATTGGAAAATAAGTATAAATTTTCCGATATATATATATGTCTGTGTGCGTGGGGGGTTATATATATATATATATATATATATGGGGGGGTGTTGTCATCACCATTATTAAAAATAATCAAAATATGTTGTTTTTTAGGTCGTCAAAAAAAACAAATAATATTTCCTACATGCAAAAATAAATTATTGAGGCAATTCTATGATTTTATATGTGTAACAATATATGCATATTTCGGTTGCATTTTTCTCCTAGGCATTAAATAAATAGTATATATAATATAGTATATCTAGATAAATAAGATGTTCGAACGCTGGGGTACTTTCAACCCACGATGATCTAAATTTTAATCTACATATAACCGTATCAGTGCAGGCAGAAACAAACCCCATGCAAATCCACTGACATGGTCATGACAAGCAAAACGGCAACATGCAAACTGACAGTCATAAGACACAAACTCGATTACTAGGAGCACCGAAAGAAGAGCAGGGGTCTCTTTGTTTCTGTCCGTTTCGTCTGCACATTCAAAGTGCATACGTTTGCATAGTTCATCGTGAACTGTTTTTATCATGCAGTCGTATCTGTTTTTTTTTGTGTATTTTTATGCAAGCAGGACTAGTGTATAGATAGATAGATAGATAGATAGATAGATAGGTAGGTAGATAGATACAGACATATATATATAAATAGATAGATAGAGAGATAGATATAGATAGATAGATAGATACATACATACATACATACATATATATATATATATATATATATATATATATATAGATAGATAGATAGATAGATAGATAGATAAGTCTGTCAAAAGCTGAGAACATTTTGGATAAATCGGATTTGGATTGTAACGGTGTCGAACTATATTAGAGTGTGCGTTAATGCACTTAATTTGGTCTAATCAATAAAATTTAATGACACACGATATGATAAGAAAAAATAGCTTCAAATTCTTTTTATGTAAGTTGGTTAGAAAACGGCATAGTCAAAAGATATCAAGACAAAATTCTCCCGGGCAACTCCGGGTTGAGACACATCGTAAATAAAATACTTGAATAAATAACTTTATTTTCTATAGAGATATTTTGCATGAGATTTGATGCTGTCTATATAAAAGTGTCTTTAGACCACTTGTTAATATGCTAATGGTCTTGACAACACGTGTCCTTTGTCAGTTAATCAAGTATCTGTTTGGATTGCTGTAATGTTGACGGCGATACAGCCGGATCCCACTCGCTTACGATGGTGCAGGACTGAAAAATAGAAAATAGAAAAAAATAGAAATGTCATTGAAGGAAGGATGCAAGTGGTTTTCCTTTCCTTCGTCAAAACGCTTCATTTGTTCAATGGCTCGTTACCACTTGCCTCGCAGTCTGTCCGATTCATTCACCAAGCTTTCGAAGATGATTGCCGAAATTGGTGCGTTTGATGCGGAGCACTGAGGCAGCAAGTTAAGCAACATCATTTTTACGCGGTCTTTCAACATCTTTCCCATCACCGCTTGCACATCCGCAAAGGTTGCTATGCTGGAAAAACTAATCACACAAACCAAAAACCATGAATAAACGTTTCAAGATATTAAGAACTTGATGCATAAGAACGTTTGTCGAAGTAATTTAATTCGTGTATGAATAATTCGGAATGGCTTGATATGCCACCAAACAAAACAACCAAACAAAACAATCAAACGACGATTTACTATCATGAAATTAAAACTTCTCTCACAACATATCGAATAAAAAATACATCGAGTATTTGAGTAAATTTAAAGCATATACATTTATACGTTTAATAACGTTATTTTTAAGTTTTTATATGTGTATACTCTTACCTCAGATCGTAACGAATAGTGCTGGAAAGCTATATGCTTAATAAAGGATTGGATCTATGATAAAAAATACGAAATCTGCATAAATTAAAATATCACATTTAAGAGTATTTTACGACCTGGCAACGCACGGCGGCTTGATAATATATATATATATATATATATATACATATATATATATATATATATATATATATATATATATATATATATATATAAAGCTGACCGTGTGTGTGTGTGTTGGATCACGAATAGGCTCCTATATGGTTGACTATTTTAAAAAACTGATTACATATAATGATAGAAGATGTATCGAGGATCAGGAATGGGTATGTTTTATCTGGCAGAACGGTGGTTCATAAAAGTTGTGAGGTCTGCGTTCGCGACTGGCCCCCAAAGTATGGAAATAAAAAATGAAAAAAAAAACGTTTACAAGGGGTTTTGATATAAATGTACATAAGAATACTTTGATAAGTATGTTTCAACTTAAATAGGGATGGTATAATAAAATTGTGGGGTCTGCGTTCGCGCCTGTACTCCATGGAAATATAGCACAAACTTTAACAAAGGCTTCTCATATCTATTTGCGTAAGTATACTTTGATAATTTAATACTTTGCGTTCGGGACAAGATCACAGTGTAGTATCTGTTCTTCAGATGCTGCACTTCAATTTCTTGTTCTCTGTCAGTGGAGGATAAATACTTCACGACTTAGACAATTTTTATGTTTGTTCCTTTTGTTCACGTTAAAAAACGACCCTGGTGTCTAACTCTGTCCCGTGGGGGCATAGTAAATAGGAATACTTTGATAATTATGTTTCAGTTTGAAGAAATGTGGTATAATAAAATTATTGGGTGTTCGTTCGCGCCTGACCTCCATAGAATGTAAATATGTCACAAATTTTAACAAGTTTTTTTTAAGGGGTGAGGGTCCACAATCACACCTTAACTTTAATCTTAATTCACGTTAGCTTTTATTCATTTTTTGAGTTGAATCATATTGTGTCGAATAAATTCACCTCATTAATTCACGTTCTTATTAAAGTGAAAGCCAAAAAACAGTCGGAACTTTACACAATTATCGACACAAATTTTGCATAACTCCATTTTTCCATATCCACTTGCACGTGGCACTCTTTCGAAAATAGATAAATAGATAAATAATAAAATATAAGAACATTACTGGTTATCATGTCAAAAAGAGGAAAAAATCCTGCTCACGTTATTACGTGTCTTTTTAAAAACATTTACATAACCTTTTATTTTTATTTATATATCTGTTTAAGCTTTTTTTGTCAGTGTACTAGAAGGAATTCAGTTGATTACAACCATTTCTATGCGTTCTTTACATTACAATAGTACAACCCTGAATCCGACGGCGCAATACTACACCGTTCAATACTGTAAAACTGAAACGAAGCTGTTCTGCTTGAAAAGGGCGCCATTTCCTTCTTATTCATATTTATATCGAGTTTTTGCTTTAAAAAACTAAAGTAATTACGTGTTTACTTTTTTAATATCCCATTTTGCTGTTTCAGATTATTTTACTAAAGTAAGTACAGCTTCATTATTTTTCAAAACTATTTTTGTTTCTTTGTTTTTCGATATTTCGTCGATATTATTTAGTAAGAGTGTTTAGCAGAAAAGCTAACAAACGATTACCCGAAAAAATAAATATACAAGAAATAAATGTTACCATAGTCAATAAAACTTCAGTCCATGTTTTTGTTTTGTTTTGAAATAGTTTTTAATGCTCTTTACTAGAAATAATTTCAGCAAACTGAAATTAAAACGAAATTTGAGGCGATAACTACTTAAATGAATTTTTATATAAACTACACATGCCATAATCGAATATTCCTCAAGCACAAAATAACGGTAAACATTAAAATATGTTTATAAATATTCCTTACGTTGACGGAACTCTCTTAAATTGTTAACACAGAATGCTCAGGTGCCCCTCCTTCAAATTAAAAACGGGGCTCTCCATTTCAAAGTCGCTGCCATTTTGATTTTTTTAAACCGGTTCGTGAATTAAAAATTTTTTTTTTTTACAAACTACTTAGAAATACAAACCAATGAACTTTTCTACCATAAAAATAATTTTTATTTACTATAGTAACATTTATTTCTTGTATATATATATATATATATATATATATATATATATATATATATATATATATATATATATATATATATAACATTTTCTCTTAGTAAGGAAACATCATTTTGTTGGTCACTCTTGGCTACGAATGGAAACAAAGTTGATATAAAAAATATATTTTCACGAAAATTATCGTTACTTTCATCATATTTTTCTTGGGGTAAAATTTTTGAGTATGAAAACCTATCTCTTTACAATCCCCTCCTTTTCATAACCTATCATACTTTCATCAATCACAGTCCATTTTCTATAGGCTGTTTTTGAACCCAGTCAACGACGGGTACTTCTGCCAGTATATATATATATATATATATATATATATATATATATATATATATATATAGAGAGAGAGAGAGAGAGGGGGGGGGAGAGTATAATTATTGATCCATTTTTAAGCAGCACAGAGACAATGGAATTTAAAATGTGAGGTTAGAAAGAACGATGACGTGCAAATTTGTATTTTTTTAAATAAACAGATATTTATTTAATTTATTTAAATAAATAAATATTATTTATTTAAAAAATTCAAATTCGCACGTGATCGTTCTTTCTAACCTCACATTTTAAATATATATATATATATATATATATATATATATATATATATATATATATATATATATTCTCCTCATTATATCTAACCTAGGCTTAGCAATAATTCTAGCAACGAGAATATATTTAAGAAATAAGATACCATTTACAACACACCTTTAAAATGATCGATACCATAAAATCGAAATTAAATATAAGCACCAGAAACCCTATACTTATAATAACATTCATAACAGAAGAAAAAAATATTTTCCTATAATCAGATGTTAAAAACTAAGCTTTCTAATTTCTAAATTTTATCAAAACTCTTTGTACAAAATATTCAACAGAATTAACTTTAAACTGTTTTACAATTAGTAATGATAATTAAAGAACCTAATAGTAAAATACTAAATGAGAGAAAACAAGAACAAAATGCGTAAAAAAGTGGTCGATATTGCAACAATAAAAATAACACTAAGAACAAAATGAAACTATAAGAAATAGTAATAACGCAAACGCTCATAGTAATCAAACAAATGGAAACAAGAAAGTCATATGAAAAGAAAAGTTGCAACTGTAGAACTCGTATACAAAATAAATGCCTAACCAAAAACATTGTTTAACAAGCCGCAATATATGCCAAACAAAAGGCTAGAATAAGAAGTAAAGCTCTACATTACAAAACCAGTTATTACGGCCATAAAGGAACCGTCAATCAGAAAAAACAACTGCACTAGTGATAAATTACTGGGGACTCAAAGAAAGCGGACGGTCGCCAATACTCGAGTGGAAAATAGTAACACAGGCCGGGGCGTGTAGATCATGTTTAAATATAAAATTTGAAATCGTAAACTTTAAAGATGCCAAAAACATATTAAACTGTATAAATGAAAAAAAACATGCATAAACTTCATTTTTAGATAACAATACAGAAGAAATATAAAATTATTTAATAAAAATTAAACTAAACTTATACATAAAATAATTAAAAAAAAAAAACTAGTTCAAGCATGAACATGTTTAAATAAGGTCACCCATTATTTAACACATTCAATAAAAGGTGCATCAGAAAACAGAAGGGAAAAAGGGGCAATAAAAATCAGACCAAACTTGTTTGAGATAAACCATGAAATTAGCTAATTAATTTGTAGAAGAGAATAACAATGAATCTGGTTAGTTAACTAGCTAGATAATCGCGTGGACAAATAAAAGCACCGATTAAAGAAATTCCATGGGACAAGGGGACACATCATTTTTGTAAATCTTAACATTTAAGGGGTGTATATATGTATAAAGTGGTTTTATATTTTATCAACTGATCATAATGATTTTTTTAAATATATATTATTAGTGACTAGATGAGTAACAGGGATATATTGTGTTTTAGTGTTGTGTTTTGTTTTTTTGTTGTTTTGTTTTGTTTGGATTTGTTTTTGTTTTTTGTTTTGTTTTGTTTTGTCTTTTTGTTTTGTTTTTTTTATTTGTTTTGTTTTTTTATTTGTTTTGTTTTTTTGTTTTTTTGTTGTTGTTTTGTTTTGTTGTTTTTTGTTTGTTTGTTTTTTTGTTTGGATTGGTTTTGTTTGTTTGTTTGTTTTTTTTTGTTGTTCTGTTTTGTTTTGTTTATGTTTTTTGTCTTTGATTTTTGTTTTTTATAAACTTTACCATTTAGCGGATGTACCCTCTCAAACTAACACTTGCTCCTCCCATCCCCCCTAAAAATAACTTTCAAATAAGTTAAATACAAATATTGTCACATGGAAAAACACTGTTAAACATAAAATTTAAACTTATATTATATATTACATAAAATTTTAACTTCTATTGAATAATACATTATAAAAAGTGTGAGTGCTATTGGATTTTTAATTAACAATTATGAAATATTTTATTTCGACGGTATGGTAAGTGATGTTTGCGCATTAATATTTTTAGTAACAATTTAGAGGATACCAACAGAGCCATAGAATAGCCTCTAAAGTAAGAAAACATTAAAATTTATATTTTAATAAATTTTGAAATATTTACTTATATTAGGAAATTTTAAAAAACATTATATTCATTATATTACTATGGTATATTGTGGTAGACTTCCTCGAATTTTTAAATACGAGCCATTATATAAATATATATATAATTCTACTGTTACACTATGTTTTATTGCCAGACGAAGAACTACTAGTATAAGTATGATTATCAAAACATCGTTTGATAGATTGATTGCGTTTAATATATTTGTTCCTTCCTGATGAGTTTTCAGAGTTTCTGCGAGACCGATGGTTCAAATAAAATATTAATGTATAATGTCCGTTAAAAAATATATATATATATATATATATATATATATATATATACACTTTGTGTATTTATCTTTATGTAACATAAAATAGCTTGTGTTATATATGGTAAGAGAATGTTACGACTCATATGGTGTGACATAAGTGAGAAAAGCTTTTTAATACAGATAAAATTGAATACGGGATATAGCAATATATTTTTCCTGTAGCGGTTGACGGTAGTTTTGTTAATATATATAAGCACTGATGATGACTTAACTAAGAACAATAAGTAGATATATGAACATTATATATGTGTGTGTGGGGGGACGTAAACATATATATATATATATATATATATATATATAGGGTGGCCCATTAATCACTTTATAGTTTGGAAATGAAACAGTTTTTTTTTCTTTAATGGCTGTATTTAATCAATTCTTTTTTTATTACACAGTTTAGAGTGTGGAAATTTGTTCTGACAGGGTATTGATATTTGCTACGTCTTACATATTCAGTATTTTCAGATTACGTACTGAGCGACCTCGTCATCGTCTAGACCTTGAGAATGCGTCACTAAGTTCATTATTGCAAGTCTATTAGGAAGATGTTGAACAATGAAATGGCGCATATAAAACCTTTGAAACAATTGACCGTCCATTTTCAAAGAAAAATTCAATTATCTTCGCTAGTTGTTCCATTGAAAACTTATCCATACATAAAAATTTCCAAAGATTCTGTTTTATAATGCTGAAAATTATTTAAATGGAAATATTATTAATATTACTTACAATTAAAATATAATTAATAAAAAATTAAAATATATTAATAGAAATAAAGTTATTCAATTTTTTAAATGTAAAGTGACTTATGGACCATCCTGTATATATATATATATATATATATATATATATATATATATATATATATATATATATATATATATATATATATCTTAGTATGGGCAATGCATGTTGATGGTTGTTCGATGAATTTATCACGATTTATTCTTTCTATTCAAAACTTCAAAACGGTTAATATAATAAAAATACTTATTGATCTACTCCTGCATTTTTGTAGAACTTAGCATTTAAAAACATAATTTGATATTTAAAAACAGAGCTTAGTGCTTAAAAAATATATGTGAAATGAAAATATTTCAAATATAAAGTATATAAATTTATTTATATCTACATATATATATATATTGAATAGATAAGTGTATATATATATATATTTTATTAGATAAGTGTGTATATATATAATATTTTGAAAAAATAAGTATATATATATATATATATATATATATATATATATATATATAATATTTTGATTGCGGAAATTCCCCACTGAACCAAAATACCGTAGGTTCGCAACAACAGATGCCACATACAAAGTCAAAACATTTGCATCATTAACGGTATTCGCATCATAAACGAACGCTAACCTTTCTTTAAACTATGGCGTCGCAATGGTACCTATTTTCCCCTTTGACTACATTACTGCGCTCTTATTCTCATATTATGCCGACAAAACACACCAGACTTTTAATAAACGAAATAAAGTACATTAGTTATTTCCGTTTTTACGTTAATTTGCGCTATTTATAATAACTGCTACACGGAAAAAATTAGGTGGATAACGAACACAAGGACACAGAAATACGCATTCGTTGTTTACATTTACTGCGACATGCCGATTCACTATGTGTTACCGAGTCAACACTATCTAAAATAGTTTTTTTTTACACTGTGGTCACCACTTATCAAGGCCCGGAACCCACTCAGGGATAAGGGATAATAGTTTTAATTTCCTCTCTCTCTCTCTCTCTCTCTCTCTCTCTCTTTCTTTCTCTCTCTTTCTCTCTCTCTCTTCCCTCGTCTCTGTCTCTTTCTTTCTCTTTCTCTCTCTCCGTATATATATATATATATATATATATATATATATATATTTATTTATATAAAAATATATATATAAATATGTACATATATGCATATATATATATATATATGTAGAGAGAGAGAGAGAGAGAGAGACAACTGGGAAGATTACATATATATATATAATATATATATATAATATATATATATATATATTATATATATCCTTCCCAACTCTTTCTCTCTCTCCTCTCTCTCTCTCTCTCTCTCTCTCTCTCTTTAAGGATATTATTTATAATGAAAAATTTTGTCTTGAGGGGGGGCAGTTAAACAAACTGAACCACAGCATCGCGTGGCCGGGTACGGCTAGTTGGATAATATTTAGATAATAATAATCACCACAGGTTGTTGTCAGTAAGGAAGTTTTAATGGTGATCTGTGTGAAAATTCCTAATAAGTACATAATAATGGCATATTATAAAATGATTCTCTATTACCGTCCGCATCCCCTAAAAATCGCAGTGGTATAAACATTGTTTGGTGCCAGAGAGAGTAACTGTAAAAGATGTGAAGGGGTGGAACTACCAAGATAACACCACTTAGAACTTAACCAAAATCCAACGAGGATTACTGGGTTCTAGAAGTAACTTATTGTCACTCAGATTCTAAATAAAATTATCAGCTGATGACAGCGATAACTCGCTGGTAATCATCAAATAATGTTCAGTGGTGATGAAAAAAAAAACGGGCAAAATTGTAAATCTTGGGAAAGTTTCTAACACACGGAGTCCATGATCAATTACACGTTTTACTGCTCATCGGTAAGGATTTCTGTGAAAACCAGTTAGTAATTAATAATAATAATAATAATAATAATAATAATAATAATAATAATGTCTCTCATTCCATTCTAGGATTGAAAGAATAATAATAATTAGTCAAAGTGTCTCGCTGAGTGATTGCCGAGTGTGAATGTGATGTCTGAGTGTGGATGACAGGAATGGTGTTGGTTCCGCCAAAGGTTATTGTGGTCTCTATCCAACTAGATTGGGTAGCGATCGACCGTGCGTGAAGTTGATTCGGATGGAGGTTGAGCAAGTTATAAATCGATTCTAGTAGTTCAGTGCCTGTCATTTCTCTCTCGCTCTATCTCTCTCTCTCTCTCTCTCTCTCTCTCTCTCTCTCTCTGTTCCTCTATTGTTATCTCTTTTTCTATCTTTTTTGGTTAAATATATTTCTCACCATAAAAAGTCTGCTTTATTTTTCTGAAATGCTTACATTTTTCATGCGAATAAAGCAATTTTAAATAAAGCTTGCGTCCATCAATCGGCAAAGATAGATACAAAACACACGTAGGTCCTGACAACGAATATATATATATATATATATATATATATATATATATATATATATATATATATATATATATATATATATATATATATTAGCAAGTTAGAAAAAATATATATGGCAATTAAGCTACAAGTGGAGGGTCCTAGAAAAGGTGGACTAAACATTGCTCATTCACACACACTCCTAGCCGGCTAGCCGCGGTCGACGGGAATCCACAACAGCGGTACGAAGACAAAGAAATCAACCAAAAACCTCACTCTGGCATCGTGGAATGTCAACCCGTATTGGCAATGATAATAGACCGGAACGAAGAACAGCCCTCATCTTTTGAGAGCTGGACCGCTATAAGATTGACATTGCAGCACTACAAGAAACTCGATTTCCCGACCAGAGACAACTAAAGGAAAAAACTCACACCTTCTACTGGTCTGGCAAACTTTCTGGCGAGCGAAGAGAAGCGGGGGTTGCATTTGCAATCTCAAACAACCTTGTGAAAGAACTGGGATCACTATCAACAGGGAAAATTGATCGCCTCGTAACAATGAAAATACACATTGGCAAGCAAAGATATCAGACAATGATCTCCGCATATGCACCAACGATGACAAATGCCCTGGAGACTAAAGAACTATTCTATCAGTCTCTTGGCAATCTGCTTTCTGAGATCCCTGCAGCTGACAAACTCGTTGTACTCGGTGATTTCAATGCTAGAGTGGGAAAAGATCATGCAGCATGGTCACAAACAATCGGTAAATTTGGAAAAGGAAAAATGAACTCGAATGGCGAACTGTTGCTATCAAAGTGCTTCGAACACGGACTTGCAATAACAAACACGTTCTTCAACTATCCAGACAAATGGTACTGCTCGTGGAAACGTCCGAGATCCAAGCACTCCACTTTGCTGGATTATGTAATCACAATAATAGAAGATTCAAAGGACTTTCGCAATACCAGAGCTATGAGAGGAGCTGAATGTTGCACTGATCACTACATGATCCGTGCCAGATGCAACATAGAACCAAAGCCTACTCCATTCAAGAAGAAAGGATCAAAACCACAAAAGAAACTAAATACCGAATCACTAAAGGACCAAAGTGTGAAAGACAAACTAGCACACAAAGTATCTGATAGTCTCACAACACCAACTGGCACCACAGAAGAACAGTGATAAACACTGAAAAATGCTGTGTTCACTTCTGCATCTGAAGTCCTTGGTAAACCAAGTAGGAAACATGCAGACTGGTTTGATGAATGCAACAAAGAGATCATGGCACTCATTCAAAAGAAAACCCTTCTGTTTCAAAAGACCCTGAATCAAAAGTGTAAAATCTAAAGTTCGAAAAAATCTGCGGAAATTGAAAACGACTGATGGACGAAAAAAGCAGCTGAAATTCAGAACCTGACAGACAGAAATTACTCTAAAGCGTTCTTTGCATCGTTGAAGGAATTGTGCGGACCACAGGGTTCCTACTTTGACCCTGTGAAGAGCATTGATGGCAGTGTGCACCATACGGAGAAACACACGATAATGGAGAGATGGAAGGAACACTTCGAACTTCTGTTGAACCCAGAAACACATGCTGAACATGGAGCTGATAACATACTTCAACTGCCGATTAGACACTAAATGGATGATTTACCAACAGCAGATAAACTTGACATGGTCATAAAGAGGACAAAGAACGGAAAGGCTGAAGGCCAGACAATCTACCACCAGAAGTTTGGAAGCATGGTGGAGCAGCCCTGAGAAGTCAATTACTACAACTTTTCCACAACATCTGGACATCAACAGCAGAAGTTCCCCAGGATTTAAAAGATGCCAACATTATGACTGTGTATAAGAGAAAAGGGGACAGGGCGTAATGCGGGAACCACAGAGGAATCTCCCTTCTGTCTGTTTCTGGGAAGAGTATGGCCAAAATCCTACAGTATCGACTACAGGCCTTGGCTGAAGACATTCTACGGGAGAGCCAATGTGGATTCAGGGCCAACAGATCCACACAAGATATGATCTTTGCCTTCCGACAATTACAGGAAAAGTCCATTGAACAACGTCAACCTCTCATTGTCACCTTTGTAGATTTTAGCAAGGCTTTCGACACAGTTGATAGACATGCTTTGGAAGTTACTGAGACGTTTCCATGATGGCATGACTGCTCGCGTTTGCAGGGGCGACGGATGCTGAGACTCCTTTAGCGTTGGACACGGCGTCAAGCAAAGCTGTGTCCTCGCTCCAACTCTGTTTAGAATCTTCCTTGCTACTGTCCTGAAAGGCATGTCTAAAGAACTTGGTGATCTCTACATTCAAACCAGAAGTGATGGTGACCTTTTTAACCTCAGACGCTTGAGAGCAAAAAGCAGGAAACATGAGTTAGTAATCAAGTTAGTGATGAAGGAACTAATCTTTGCTGATGATTCATCAGTTGTGACACACAACCCCCAAGCAATGCAAGATTTAGTGATAGCATTTGCCGGGGCATTCAAGAAATTTGGACTGACAATCAACATCAAAAAGACGGAAGTTTGGATTCAAGACACCTGTGACACAAAGATTAACCTCAGAGAAGCACTCCTGAATGGTACTCCATTGGCGGAAGTTGAACAGTTCACCTACCTGGGCAGTACCATTACGAACACTGGAAAAATCGATTAATAACTGTCAAAACGGATCTAAGCCTTCGGAAAATTGAGAGACCGTCTGTGGAATCAGAGGGGAATCAGATTAAAGACCAAGATGAAAGTGTACAGAGCTATTGACCTACCATCACTCCTGTACAGCTCAGAAACCTGGACTCTCTACAGACGCCACTTCAAAAGATAAAACCTGATACAACAAAGGCACCTCCGTCATCTAATGGGTATCTCTTGGAAAGACCATGCATCGAATTTTGAAGTACTAGAAAAGGCTAAAATGCCCAGTGCTGAAGAAATAATCGTAATAAACCAACTGAAATGGACAGGACATGTCACTCGCATGTCAGACAACAGACTACCAAAAGCAGTTTTCTTTGGTGAGCTCAAAGAAGGTACACGACCCCTAGGCGTATCGAAACTCCTCTATAAAAACGTGTTTAAGAGACATTTGAAAAACACAAACCAACTCAACGACTGGAGAGGAAAAGCTGAAGATCGGATAGTTTGGAGAAATGTGGTATCAGGCGCAGCCGATGCCATTAGAGATCAAAGCATTGCTGCTTGGGAAGCAAAAAGAGCGCGACTACGGGCGCCACTGCTCGGATTTCCTGCCATCAGATGTCACATCTGCGGCCGGTGTTTCAGGGCTCCGATCGGACTCACATCGCACTTTCGACACGGACATTAACCGACCTCCACGTCATCGTCGAAATCGACGGACTGTCCGAGAGAGAGAAACTTCTAGGGAAAAGTATCCTCATGTCAGGTTGTTCTGACAAAGAGACCTTAGACACTCGAGGATAGCGAGGATAGCGTCTAGTAGGTATTCAAGTTCTCTCCAGTAGGCATTCAAGTTCTCTCTTTTATATATATATATATATATATATATATATATATATATATATATATATATATATGTTCACTTTTGTAATACATGTATTCCAATCGAAGATTTACATTTTATATCTCGAGAAATTAATAGTATTTTTTCTGAAAAGGAAAAGTCCAATAATAATAAAGATGTTTATTCTCATCCTATGCAAAGGTCACAGAAATGGATTTGAGTCATAAAAAATGGCTGACGGTAAACACTAATGTGGGTGGAATTAGCGTAATCCATTTCGAAGAAAATGAGAGGCGCTCACATTTAACCTCGGGGTAGATATTAGTGTCGGCCAATCGATGAGATTTGATTTGCATAATTGTGTTCAAAGTTCTGTGAATTTGAATTTGAATATTTGTGATTATTTAATCAAAACTAATTTCTAATTGACATGGGCATCAAAAAAGGTCGTTTAGATGAAAAGGTGTGGAAGTGTAAATACATATGTTGAAAATGGAATTGAAGAAAGAAAAGGAAAATTGAAAAGAGATAAAAAGAATTGAATGAAAAGAAAGGAAGAAAATTCTGAACGAAGGTTAAAAAATTAGAAGAAAACTGACAAATTTACACAGGAATGAAAATAAAGACTTATCAGAAAAAGGAAACAATGGTATCGTTGAAAAGAAATGGTGCATGAATGAATGAATGAATTGGTATTTTTAAAAAAGAAAGAAAGATTTCATGGAATGAAACAAATGAGTGAAAAAATAAAGCGAAAGAAAGAAAGGGAATATGCAAAACATAAATTCGTATGAATCAGCATGAAACAACAATCAGTTGTGACATTGGTTTCACCTATTCTTTCAAAATCAAATAGTTAAAGAACATATGCAGAGAAAATGTAAGTACGGAACTACCAGCATTCGAACTTGACACGCTAGTGTCGCTAGTGTCGTCTGTCTATAAATAAGTTAATAAAAAGAAAATAAACAATGAAAAAAGTTAATGAATGAATTAAAGAATGCCTGATAAAAAGAACATAATTAAAAGAGAGAAAATGAATGACTAAAAAAAACGAAACGAAACAATTTAAAACGATGAAATAAAAAAAATTATGTGTGGATAAAGAAAGATTTCATGAAAAAAGTAATGAATGGATGCAAATCAGAAAGCGTGTGAAGGAGTAGGAATGGATATACCGTAGAAATTGAAGTAAAATAAATAAATGAATAGAACAAATGATTGAATAGAAGAAATAAAAGAAGGAAATAAAGAACGAAAAAGAAAGTATGAATAAATAAAAGGAAAAGAGAAAAATTAATGAAAAGAAAAATTGAAGAAAAAGAGTAAAGAAGAAAAGAAAGAAGGGAAAGAAGATAGAAAGTATGAATAAATAGAAGGAAAGAATGAATGAATGAAAAAAGAATAAACGAATGGAAAGAATGAAAAGGAAAACGAATTTAGAAAAAGGTTGAATGAATAGAAAGAATGAAATAAAAAACATATAGAAATAAGAAATAAAAGAAAGAAAATAAAAGATAAGGACAACAAATAAATAAAATAAAACAAAATGAATAAAGTAAAATAAAATAAATAAATAAATAAAAAATAAAGAAAGAAAATAAAAGAAAAGAAAGAAAATAAAAGAAAAAAAAGATGAATATGAAAGATGAATGAATAGAAATAAATGAATGAAAATAAATTAGAAAGAAAAAAATAAAAGCGTAGAAAAGAAGGATCAATCGAATGAAAGAATGAATGAATCTGAAAAGAAAGAGTACATGAATAAAAATAATAAATGAACGAACAGAATTTATAAAAAAGAGGGAACTAATGAACTACAGATAAATGCGAAGGAATATATGAAAATGACGAATAAATGAATGAAAATAATACAGAAATAGAGAGAAAAAAGGAAGAGAGAAAAATATGAAAAGGTGAATAAATAGTACAGTATATAAGTGAATGAAAATAAAGAATAAAAAGAAAGAAATGACTTAAAGAAAGAGAAATAAGGAAGTACGAATGAATTGAAAGAATGAAATAATGAACCAAAAGAAAGAAATGGAAACAAGAAAGATAAAGGAAAGAATGAATATATAAAAGAGCAAAGAAGAAAAGAAAGTAAAATGCGAAAAAAGTATATGAAAGAAAAGAAAAAGAAAAATATAAAAAAGAAAGAATTAATAAATGAAGAGAAAAAATAATTTTAAAAAAGAAAAACGAAAGTAAGGATGGAAGAATGGACGTAAAAAAAAAGAATATAAACAAAAAATGCTTGATGGCGTGAAAAATAGTTCCGATTTTTTTTTTATTTTTTTTATTTTTTTTTTTTTTTTTGCCTTCGATTAATTGTTGATATTTTCAACTAATCAAAAAACACCTCCCGCCGCGAAAGTGAAAGCATCTCAACGGCCGTTATGGCACCGCGTTGGGATGAAAGGGCTGCATCACATGGCGCCTTTTCCGTCGAACACCGATGATGGATACAAAAAGAAATATACAAAATATAAGTAAAGAAAAGTATATATATATATATATATATATATATATATATATATATATATATATATATATATATATATATATATATATATATATACACGAGATGAGGATGAAAACAAAAACAAATGCCATTTCCGTTGAAATCTTTTGTTCAACTCCATTAACAGACACTAAAGGATTAGCAATCTGTTCGCTTCTAATATTTAATTCAATGATAAACGCAGCACATGTCTATCTATCTATCTATCTATCTATCTATCTATTTATCTATCTATCTATATACGTGTGTGTGTATGTGTGTGCGCGCACGCACGCGTGTGTGTGTTTGTGTGTGTGTGCGCGCGTGTGTGCGCGCGTTTGTGTGTGTGTGTTTGTGCAGGGCGTCAAAAAGGTCACTGAAGGATCTTGAACTTTAATAGATTCTTTATTTTTTATATCTTTCTGTTATTTTAACACAAGACATTGGGATTTTTTTTAAAAGAATGCAAAATTCAAACAATCTCTATTTATGAAAAATAATGTTTTTTTAAATGTTGTCCATTTTCAGCTTTGCATATTTGTACTCTTGCCAATGCAATTGCAGAATCTCCGGATTGCGATTTAACTCCCTTATTTCATTCCTGATGTTTTCCTTCAATTCTTGCAGAGTTTGGGGTTTGTTAACATAGACTCTTTCTTTGAGATATTCCCACACAAGAAAAAGTTGGCGATAGTCAAATCTGGGGAACGTGGTAGCCATTTGACATTGCCATAGCGAGAGATCATGTTGTCATATTGACACCTGATTTTGGTAAAACAATTTCAAAACTTTCGTATGTTATTCAATGCTATACTTATCCATAATTAATTTCCAAACTATTATCTCTAAAATATCTGAAATAGCGAAAAAGATAATCATTAATTATAAAGATTTTTAACCCTTCAGTGACTTTTTGAACACATTGTATATATATTATATATATATATATATATCATATATATATATATGATATATATATATAAATTACAAAATATATATATATAAAATAAATATATATATATGAAATAAAATAAATATATATATATATATATACATATATATATTACAAAAAGTCTGTATTCCAAATTCCAAGATGTTATTCAACTTACCGTTTATTTAGTTTCGCATGTTAAAATGCTCAATTCTTGACAGCACCTATTTCGTAGCGCAGAAAAATCATATAATTATTTTCTCGATTTTGGAATATTTCCCTCTCAAACTCCTCATAAGAATAAGAACTCTATAACTTTAAAAAGAAAAGAAAAAAGAAGAGAATAAAAGCAAAAAGACTGATTACATAAATCCGAAAAAAAATCCGAAGAGTAGTTGCAATTGTTAAGACATTTACGCCATCTCTGATTTTATGCTCTGTAGTTATATTTAATATCCATCGAGAGTGTATATGCTCTGCAGTTATATTTAACATACATCATGCTTCATAAAAAAACGGTCCTGGATATGACCTTAAACTATATCCAGTGGTGAGGCGTCAGCTTGTGGGCTTTAGGGAGTGTGGAGCCACCCTTTAATTGCCATTGCTCTCAGGTCCACTTTGACCCGTAGTGGTAGTACCTGTTAGGGTCCCAACTATGGGTTAAATAGAAACTGACTTGAAAGCAACAAATATATTCTATAACAAAAATTTTCTCCCAAATCTTTGGATTCGGCATTAAATAACCTGAAAAGGGTTGATATGCCGTAAAACAAAAACAACTAAAATCATAAAAACAAACATATTGGTATAAAGGATGAAATATAATTGAATAAGCATATTTTCACACACATGCAGACACACAAGCATATATATAAATAAACACACACACACACACACACATATATATATAAATACATATATAAATTCCCGTTCACATAAACCTTTCAGGATAAAGCTAGAACCCAGAACTAGATAGAATCGAGCAATTGCATCGACAACGGACAACGGCAGACCCAAAGTGGACTTCGATGTACTGCATCTCATCAGTGACGTGCTCCGACATAGACGCGAACCCAGGTCGTCGCACTCATGAAGTGTGCAATACTGACGACCTAACGATATGGGCCAAGGCGCAATCTATTGACTATGCCTCGATTTTTTAAATTCTTATATTTTCATCCAGTTCTACATTCTACGATGTGACGAGCAACGCGTCATATACACCTAAGATAGTTACTGCTGGTATGCAGGCGGTAGATATCACATCTTACAAACTTAACTGAAATTAGCCGACTCCCCAGACACGATTACGGAACAACCTTATTTAAAAAATCGAGGCATAGTGAATAGATTGCGCCTTGGCCCATATCGTTAGGTCGTCAGTATTGCACACTTCATGAGTGCGACGACCTGGATTCGCGCCTATGTCGGAGCACGTCACTGATGAGATGCAGTACATCGAAACCCACTTTGGGTCTGGCGTTGTCCGTTGTCGATGCAATTGCTCGATTCTATCTAGTTCTGGGTTCTAGCTTTATCCTGAAAGGTGTATGTGAACGGGAATTTATATATCTATCTATAATCTCCTCTTAATGTCTAATATATAAATACATGTATATACATATATATATATATATATATATATATATATAACCTCAAACTTTGATCATGAGCAAATTTTCATTTGTTAGTGTTGCACTGTGTTATTAGCACTAAAAAAGCCTGCTTCGTTGCATTTTATTTAAAACTAGAGGGGGTACCCGGCGTTTCCCGGGTGTGTGGAGGTGTAGTAAGGAATCCGGGGGGAAACAAAAGTAATAAAAGCGGGGGAGGGGATCAAAATAACAGTAGGCAGCCCGGGTGGTTGAGAGATTTTAAAAAACGTGATAGTAGGCAGGCAGGTTCGAACCCGTAATGCGAAGGGCAATCGGAAGTGACGAGCGTTAAATTTAAGCGTAGTTAATCGAAAGGAGACGATGACTTGCGAAAATGTCGTCTCCTTGTAAAAAAACGGCCAGATTGAGGGTGAAGGAATGATTGTTTTGGGGCCAATTTTTCGATATTTGTCGTCCAAGAGATCGAGCTTCAAAACGATAGTGACCTCGTGATGATCCGTTACGTGTGTTTAAAGTTGTTGGCAAACATACAAACGCACACACACACATACATTTTACTTTTTGATAGATATAAGAAGTAAAAAGAATAAAAGGTCCAAACGATTGTATCGACGAAACGTGTTATATAATCACTGAAAATAAAAATCAGAATGTAATAAGCGTTTCCTACGTAAAGTTTTAAAGTGTGACCAAACAAAAATTAAAATGGTTCTTTGCATTCAGATAAATATAAAAGGGTCGTTTCAAAAGTAAAGCCTCCTATGTTTTAACTCAAAAAGTTAAAACGCAACGAAGACGCGAGTGGTACCATTAGAATGATCGTCCTTTTGTGCTCCATGGTTTATTTTTCTGTAGAACCACCATTTCCAATGCAATTTTACCAGTGATGAACAGTGATTTTGCATGAGTGTCCTGAGCGCGCTTTGTCATACGAGAGTCTTAAAGTACAGCCACTTATTTTTAACTCAAAAAATTGAAGAGCTACGAAGATGGGAGTGGTATCATTAAAACAAATGACTTTCTGTTCTCCCGAATTCATTTTTCTACATAGTCTCCACCATTCTCAATGCACTTTAGTTACGAGTATCTCTACTTCTGACGACCGTCCATGAGAGGGGGTGCTTTTTTAGAATCTCACACCAGAGATATAAAACTTTCAGGTCATGAATGCATAAATTCAGTCATCATCACAATGTAATTTGCCATCATCTTTGGTTTTTGTTTGGGGGGGTACATAGGCATCACCACTTATCAAGGCCAAGAGGCCACTCGAGGATAAGGGTTAAAGAGTGTACAGTAGAAATTGGGCAATGTAGTAATAGTTAGTAATAGGAATTCGGTAAATTTGTTAACTTATATGGAACGGCTCATCAAAAACTTGTTTACGTTGGACTTGAAGACAACCATATTGTAGGCAGCTGGAAAGCAGGAAAACGGAAGACAATTCCATAAGCGTGCAGTTCTAAAAAAATAATCTTTGTTCATGGAATCTACGTTTAGGTTTAGACACAGATAAAGAATGGGGAAATTGTTGATAGTCTTTTCTGCTAGACGAGTGTTTCTCGTGAAAGTTTGGTAATGGGGGACCATAGAATGGAGCTCAGCCGAGCACTTGCCATGAAAATAACGATAAAGCAGAAACAAACTCGCAACATCTCTTCTGTGAGAAAGAGGTTGTAGGGAAGAGAAAATGGCATCCCCTACAAGGCTACGAAGTCTATTTTGAACTATCACGGCAGGATGTCCTTTCTAGCAGCTCCTGCCCAGATGTGGACACAGTACTCCATCCTTAGATACATTCGGGCGAAATAAAATTAGGAAGCATTACTTTTCGAACGCCATTCGTGCGAGTATATATATATATATATATATATATATATATATATATATATATATATATATATATATATATATATATATATAAAGAGAGAGAGAAATATATGTATATTATGTGTCTTGATAACAAGGAGTCATTAGCAAAGTCGTGAATTTGGTTACACTGTCTACCGTTATATCTTTAGCCAACGAAGCCTTGCTTGAAAATACTGTTTTTATTTCTTAAATTTTAAGTTAATTTTTGTCATATAATATTTTATTTTTGTCATATAATATTTTATTTTATAGAAATCTCGTATTTATTGCTATAGCGCGATTATTTATATATATATATATGTATATATATATATATATATATATATATATATATATATATATATATATATATATATATATATATAGCTGATTACACTTGATTTTTATTTGATTCCTAGATTACATGTATCAAACGAAGTTACGCTCGTTCGAACATGCGAAAAACTTATACGACGGCACTTCCGGCGATATTTGTCCTCCACCTTTAAACGAAATATAACGAGGTTTTCATGAATCTGAAAACTGCTTAGAGATTTCGTCTGCGATTAACACTTGACACTAATGACTTTATAAGAGGTTTGAAGCCCGTTTTTTATGCGTGATTGATGACATGTATCGCTGGATGAGTCAATCTAGTCAGACTAGACCGGTGATAAATTTCACGGATCTATTAGTTCTGCTTTTAACTCCGCGTACTCTAAACCACTACTTTCTCATGTGCATTTTTAAAATATGACTCCCACTGTTCAAACATATATATCCAGTTGTACTCCGCTCAATTTCTGTGCTCATGTTTTTACTCAGTATCACCTTGTAAAGTGGATTGAGTTTTACATTGTATGATTTTTCTTAATATACTAGCTAGTTACATAGATTCCGTGGTTTGTATAGTGTCAATTAAAATTTACTGGGACTGCCATGAGGTCTATAATTACTACTATTACCTTTGTTTTCGTTTTCTCTAATCTCCTGTTTTCTAGCTAGTTTTACTTGCTTGGTAGTTCTGCCTCCTTCCATTTCATTCCATAAACAACTGTAACAGCGAAATCCGCTTTGTTTTTTATTTTTTGTTTGTTTGTTTTTTTTTTTTTTGTTATTATCAAGTCTGGTCGTTCATCTTGGAAGAATGTGTCTGTTTCTATTTCAATACCCAAAAGAAATCCATGCTTTTAATTTTCAAAAACTACGCAAAATTTCGTATAGTTTAGATTATTCGGACTACTGTTCTTATCTTATGTCTAATTCGCACAACGTTTCGGTCGATGTAACCTCCGACCGTCTTCAATTGTATCTTATCTAACTCTGTTATCTAAATAAAACGGAATCCTTTATTTAATCCACGAGGGTATCTTGTTCTTGTTCCGTTAACCATGACTGGGTACGAATTATTAGTAATTCGCAATTGTATTTTAGTGTCCGACCTGAGAATTTAACCTTCTTGCAAGGATCGTGGCATAGAGAAAAACGTATTTGGTAAAATTTAGTTTTAAGCTACACTATTCTGGAGGTTGAATTTCAATCTTCGGTGCAAAGTTCTCATGACGTCTAATATGAATAATCCAAAGAATGCGAATTGCTAATCCTCATCTCAAACATCCAGAAACAAAATGTATATTGATACCACATTCAATGTATAATCGTTTGCAAAGTTCCGAGTAAAATACTCACTTTTATCTAATTTATTCCATTTATGCCAGCGTGTTGTTTTGTACAGATGTCATTCACGATTCCGTGTTACGTTTCAAGTTTCTTTATTCTGTCTTATTCTTATTTTTATTAGTATTGCTAATATGAATATTATTATTTACTCACTAGGAGTTCTAGAAAAGGTAATCATCAGTGATGGCTGACTGAATCGTCGACGGTGTTTCCTGCAGACTGAGTGACAATAGTCTCCTCGAATGTCGGCTACTTTCTGTCTCGTTCAATAACTATTGCAAATGACTTTGTGTTATCGCAGAAGACACTTACCATTTATTTCTCCCTGGGATTCGGGTGACAATAACAAGGTCCCGGTATTTTCCACACTATTCTAACGGAGATCTATTTAATTCTCTTCCTCCTTCTTCTTTCCATCCTCTTTGACCCTTCACGACTATCTGTATGATATATATATATATATATATATATATATATATATATATATATATATATATATATATATATATATCGAGGCTGATCCAGTTATAGATGAATAATTTCTAGTTAGCAAGATATTTAGTTTCCCTCGAGTCTGAGTGACAATGTGTTTCTTCTGGAATTCGATTGACTATAAATCTCCTTATGATTTCGTACTCTCTGTCCTTTACCAGGTTTTATTTTTCTGCATATTTCAATCTAGACTAGCTACGTTCACTTATTATTGTACAGAACAAAGCTGATGCCACTGCATTTTGAGGGAGGGGAACGCGTCAAAGTTACTCATTAGCAACAAACGGTAGCGTTCTGTAGCTTCTAAGTGACTACAAGTCTCCCCAAATTTCCAGCACTCTCTGCTTCATTTCTGTAATCACTTCAAATCTGTTTGCATTTTCGCAACAACCGTTTCTCTTTGTTTTCTCACTGATTGAGGCAGTTGGATTTGTCTGGAATATGAATTTACATGCGATTGATTGGCGTTATTTGCTGATGTGATTTGATTTCCACGCTCGAGGGTTTTTTCTTAAAATCCAGCTGTTTACAGTGGTGATGTGATTGCATGATGTTGTTCTTTAATCCAAATTTACAGTCATATTTCATAATGTTTCGGAACTGTTTTTGGGGGTCTTACAATTAGTTCTAATATGGCAATCTTCATGTTTATATATATATATATATATATATATATATATATATATATATATATATATATATATATATAGTTCGGTTTTCTTGTTTAACCGATGTTGTTAGTTTGTATTTTCTATGTCTTATAGATTACTATGCTTTTTTCTTTTCTCTTTTTCGAAATTGCCATCGATTTATGATTGTACGATTTGTCTGGATGTTCATAAATCCCAAGGTACAATTTGTCTGGATGTTGCATAAATCCTAATGTACAACTTTTCCATCTAAATCATGTCTGATATTGTATACCTTTTGTAGTAGCTTGCTACATTTACTTATGATGTGGGTTTTTTCTATGTTGTCTTTCGTGTAGTTCGCTGATCGTGTTGGATCGTGCGGCTGTTCGTGGCGATTCTTTTTATTTGTTCGGGTATACTTTTCGTAGTCATATTAATGTGCAAGTCTTATAAATCGGTCAAGTAACTGCTTTTTTTCTAATGTTGCCTTTTCGTTTTCAGTTTCACTGGTTTTCTTGTGGTTCATTTTTTCGGTGCTTTTTGCAGAGGTAATCAGTCTTTCTGCACTTTGAGTTATGTATTTTTGTTCTTTCATTGCATTGGTCACGCAGTCTTCTTTACAAGCTAGTCGTCTTACCTTTCTTTACATTTTAAATAAAGCCGATCATCATCGTCTTTTGGGTGTAGTGCATTGAGTATGGTCAATAGTGTCCTTTTTCCTCCACGTTTAAATTTTTCATCCTTTCTTCTTCCGTTTTTCCCATTCTTTCTCCGTTTTTTTTAATAAATATCAAAACCGCTGTAATTTTTTCCATTATCTTAGTTAGACGGTAAAATAACTTGCTCTTCTCATTTGATAAAGCTCGTTCGGGTTGAAATAACTTTATAATAAAAGCAGATTAAGTTAGTGTTGTGTTTTGTATATAACCTTATGTATGCTCTCCCACGCTTTTGAGCTATCCCACTTAAGATTTCATACAGAAATTGCGTTAGCCTTTACAGATTAATACTCTCTCTTTCTCTTTCTATATCTCCCTCTTTATCTCTCTCTCTCTACACACACTCACACACGCACACACGCACACACACGCGCGCGCACACACACACACACACACACACACATATATATATATATATATATATATATATAATGTTTATTTTGTCAAGCACGGACAAAGGTTATAATTCGTTTATTTAAAATGGGTGTTTTACGACATGCTTCTAAACGTAATATTGTTGTGACTTCTCCATATTAATCGCTATTAATCCTTAAGTTTACACCGGATGGATACCGCAATAATTAGTTCGCTGCACCTTATCATAACAAAAGTCCATACAAAATCTCAACCAGATAAGCCCAGTAGTTCCATCGTAAAAATGGAACGGACAGGCAGACAGGTTAAGATATCTATATCTATATCTATTATATAAATGCAACTTTTTGTGCGTGTGTGTGATTTCGTTCAGTATATACTCAAAAACGGCTGAACCGATTTTTATGAAATTTCACACAAAGGTACTTGGATTGTTTGGCAGTGTTTTAAAGTTTTGCATCGAAGTGTTTTCAACAAGTATCGGCAACTGAGATTAGCTATGTATTATTGTGTGTATGCAAATTAAAATGAGCGGCCAGACCGACGCTGACAACGTATTTCTGTTATGGAATTGTTCGTACTACTACTTCACAATTTACAGCGCATGCACACACGCACACACGTCCATTACAGCGTATTTTCTCTTTCTTTTCTTTTTTTTTTTGTTTGACGACGTTGTGTCAAATTTTTCTTTCGTGGGGAAGCAAATAAATATCATATATTTATGTGTGTGCGTGTGTGTGTACTTTCCTTTAAATATACCACGTTAATAGAAATAGGTAGAAAGTTTGTGAAAATTAGTAAATAATTGGATGTCTACTCCTATTAATGTGGTATCTTTAAAGAAAAAAAATATTGCTCTAGTGTTGCATTATAGAGCTATCTAAATAAATACTTTATTGTGTATTCATATGTAAAATCATTGCCTCAAGTAGTTAATGGGATATATATATATATATATATATATATATATATATATATATATATATACCATGAGTGTGCGCACGCACGCGCGTGTGTGTGTGTGTGTGTGTAGAAACAACAGTAAAAAAGCTATTATTAAATCACTAAGAGCGAGAGAAAAAAAAATTAATAATAACCTGGATAGTATTAATAAAGGTTAAAAAAATGTTAACATTTATATTTTATATTTTTACCGGGTTTCAGAAGACTAATCAAGAAGTAATTATCCATATTTAAGAGTGCTTTCTTTTTTTCTTTTTCTTTTTTTTTTTTTTTTTTTTGCTATTGTTGTTATTTTGTTTTTCATAGTACTGTTCCTAAATATGTTTTGTTTTTCATTTATATTTTTCTTTTTCACTAATTTTATTTTAATTTTACGTCTGTAAAATAATGATGACATTTTTTTCTTGTGGCTTTTACAAATCTGAAGATGGCCAACATTTTCCCGAAACCACATTTTTATTGAATAAAGCCTAATTCACATAATAGTTTTCCTGTCATTATATAGATATATGTGTGTGTGTGCGTGTGTGTGTCATCTTCTATTATATAGATCTCACCTGTCTGTTTAAATGTATGTATGTATGTATGTATGCCTAAAACTTTTGACAGAGGCGACGGATTTGCGCAAGGTCGGGATTGTTTTGAAGCTCGACCGTTCGGACGACAAATATCGAAGAATTGGCTAAAAACAATAATTCCTACACCCTCAGCTGGGCGCTTTTCTACAGGGAGGGGTCAATTTTTTCGCCGATATTTTCAAGAGTCATCCCCTTTTTTCGATTGACTAGGCTTAATTTAAACGTTCGTAACTTACGGCTTGGCGATGGACGCAACAGCAAAGACGTCACGTTTTTTTCACGTTCTTTTGCTCCCTCGCTGTATGGGTTCGAATCTGCCTACCTACTAACACTTTTTTATTGCTCAACACACACCTCCAAATATCCGAACAACGCCGGGCACCCAGGCTAGTATATATATATATATATATATATATATATATATATATATATATATATATATATATATACAGACTGGTAATTAGTAAAAACCTGAAGAAGGTGCTCAATACTATTGTAGAGCAAATATATATTTTTATTACCGTTTTATCTGTTTTCTGTTCAAGTCTGACGAAGTTGCTGGATCGTTGATACGATCCGGTAACAGAAATATGTGTAACTAAAACAGATTAAACGGTAATATATATATATATATATATATATATATATAGTAAATTATGAAAGTATATGGCATATGTTTTTATAACTTACTATCTAGCTCTAATCATGTATTGAGCACTCATAACATTTCATCTGAACATATAAAATAATATGGGATATATATATATATATATATATATATATATATATATATATATATATATATATATATATATATATATATATATATATATACCAAAGAGAGTGAAGTTCCCATAAACCTCGCCAATGAAAAATAAAATTGTTTTCTTTTCTACGTAATAGGGTTTTTGGGGGTTTTTTTTTATTTTATCCAAACTAAGAACCTTTTTTCTTTCTAACTTAATTCTGAAGATAGATGTCCATTTTTCTTATCGTCCTTATTTTCTTCAATGAAATCTGTCATCTCAGCAAGAAAGATCTCACAAGGAATAAAAAACGTTCATTTCAAAAAAATCAAAACGGAAGAAGAAACAAGAAAACTTTCAGTCGTTACCATCTTTGAACGAAAGCATTATTGGCAGCGTTATTTTTTACCAAAATCTTTTCTGGGCTTTTCTGCTGCTTTTTTTATAAGAAGTATTCGTTATAAGTTTATATGCATCTCTAATAGATGTCCTATATGTCATTTCATATGTCACCTTTATGCGTGAATTAATATTTTTTGTTACAAAGTGCGTTTTATTTTTTAAGTATTTTATCCTTATAGATACGTCCATATATCCCC
>NC_136507.1:55004773-55052273 GCF_053919585.1 Euprymna scolopes | reverse complement strand
ACATATGTGACATAAAAACTTTCCTTCTTGTAAAGGTGATCGCATGATAATATTGTGGACCCTCGAATGTCGTGTCAGACCACTTCTGAATTTTCACATTAAACCGCAAATATGACAGGGGTTGCTTTCTTGGGCTACATCACTGCCCATATCTACAACAGAGAAATAAAACGTTCAGGTCATCAAATAAGGTTCATTATAGCAATGCAACTTGCAACTCCCTCTAATCTATTCGGGCGAAAAAAATAGGAGTCATTACTTTCCTAATCATTTTCGTATTTCACATCTTGTATTTGTTTTAATTATATCCTTCAAACTTTTTTAAAGGACTGGTTTTAAATAATGTTCTTTGTTTATCTTTTTTCTGTTTGGTTTGGTTGATTTACCGTTTTCTTTTAAATCGATGCACTCCAGCTTTCATCAGATGTAGGAAACCTAATAATAAATATTGTATTAAATCTGCAGTTAGATATTCCTGTATCATGATGTAGTAAAATGGGAGTTAAGTGATTCTGGATTGTCTGTAGTAACTTGGATTATTTTTATGGTTTTGGTAAAATCCGGTTTCTGCATCATAGGCAAGTACATTATCTAGTCATCTCTCTGTTTCCTCCTTAGAAATGAAAAACTCAACAACTAGTTTTTTTTATATAAGTTAACAAACTTATTTTTATAAGAACACCTCATAATAATATCACATATCTTTTAGACTTTTTAATCAGCTAGTATACTTTTACCAGTTCATAGTGTGACTCAGATGATACTTTTAGGCGCTCATTCCCCGGGAATTTTCTTTTTTTGTTACTGATTTCTATCCTGAATTTTCGTTGTTTAGTTCTCGTTTGTTACTTCTTAAACATATTATCACATGACAAAAATATAAGAGGCGACTTTCTTATTATCAATATATCCCGCTACAAATATTTTGCTTAGCAAGGCATGTATAAACTTACAAATCCAAGTCATCTTACAAGTCGTCATCTGGAACCCAGATTTTTCATTTTCTGCAGTCAAAATTACTCGTTGATTTCAGTTTATAAATAGGATTATTAATTTATATAATTTGTTCCTTCATAAATCCAGAGTGTGGAGATACAAGAGCTGTTGCGTCACAGTAAAAAGGGATTGGGAGACAGGCACATAGATAGCTTGTGAATTGTTTGATCTAGCTTCACAGAGCTTGCCCGTCTTTTACCCTCAATTAAGCTAAAATATGGAACGACGACTTTCACGTTTTATGCTTGAAATGTCACCTTGAAGAAGACGAATTCTATCTCCTCGAAAGTCAGGTAATTTAGCCGACTGACGTTTCTGTGGTTACCTCTGACCCTTAGATGTCACTCAATTTGTTTTCAAACTTACAGCTTAGGTTATGTAATACGAATACAACAATATAAATTTTAAGGACTAAAATTATATTTCTGAAATTCAATTTTGCCTTTTTCTTCTTCACATATTTTCTTTTCATTTGTACGTGTATGCATTTTTTTTATTCATTTATTCTCTTTCTTATTCTTCACAGAATGACAGTGAACGCAGTCCACATTTTGTGCGTTTTCGCCATGCTGTTCGCCTGTGTTCACTCGTTACCGAAGCGGACGGACCATGCCAGTATCATACGTTATCTTCAACAGAACGGCGTGGGTGAATCCGACAGCCGAGCCCTCCTTCAGGCTTATCTGCTGGGCAAATTATCCAACGGACTAGAATCCGAAACGTCGGAATATCCCAGCATCAAGAGGAGAGCATTCTGGAGACCCATGGGTTACCTTCCATCTGAAAACCACGCCAGAAGTGGTTCCAGCACGAGCAACGCCGACGCTGCCGGAGGAAGTTCTGCTTCCGCTGTTTTCAGATATGGTTAACTCGGAAGTTTTAGTAAACTTTTAAATTTCAAATAAAAAGGAACAGTTTTCATTTGTAAGATAAAAATTTTCACGAAAGAATGAAATTATCTGATATAAAATATAAAAACAAAATAAACAAAATGAAAAATAAAAACGAATTTTGATTTTCTTTTTGGTTTTGTTCTTTTTTTTCTGTTGTTGTTATGTTAGATGTGTAAGTGTAAAGAGCAGGTGCTCCCAGATCAGGTTGTCTGAAGATACCGGCTTTCTGACCTAAAATGCACCAAACATTAATGTTATTTCTTTTTTGCAAAACTCAGTCATGCTTTACAAAGTTAAAACAACAATTATCCTCTATAAAATAACCAAAAATTCGAAAGTTGGAGTTATCAAAAACATTTGCCATTTTCTAATCCCACCTAAAATTCGTTTTTCTTTCACGTGCTTTGTAATCTTCACCAGATCGATTAGATCGATTTGTCAGAGTCAACGTGTAATAGCACGTGTTGCTTCTCGATTAGTCATTTCCTTACACAAACCATCGTCTTCCCGACCCGATCGAAAGGACCGCCAAGTCTCAATTTTTGAACTATTTCTGAAAATGCTCCCTAGGTCTGTCTGACACATCCCACCCAGAAATATCACCATGAATATCAAACCTCAAAGAGAACCAGATATTACCAATGTGCTGATTAGGAATCTCCTAGAGATATCATCAGAGATGAACTTTTGATTGAAATATTTTCTATTCCTGCTGAACATTATGCAGAGTAGAAAACTAAATAGGTCAAAGCAGGTAAGGAAGCATTTGTCTCCATGTGGAGATTCCAGAGGAAGCCCCACTCTCTCCATTAGTTCACTTCGACTTGTTTATCTCCTGTTGCACATAGACACCAAGCATTCTGTTGTTTCAATTGCCATAAGTCAACTGAACCAGGAAATATTTTCCCTTGGTCTCCAGTTCAACAGAATCTATGCCATTCTTGAAATGGCCCTTTCCCCGTTGTTGGTTCTGTGGAGTTCTAAGATGTCCATACTCCCAGGCTTTGTTTTCTCTCTTTGAGAAGAGGTTAGTCGATTGCTAATCGCCTTAGGCACCTCTACTGGGGAGTGCCGATAATACTCATGCAGTTTTTGCAGGCCCCAGTGCTCCTCATCTGGCGCATTGGTACTTCAAATTGAGTTTCCGACTCTAGTGTCACATCTTCACGCCTTTCATATTAATAAAATATATAATATATAATATTATACTAACCGATCCCGTGGGATATCAATTGTTGCTTGGGAAAATTAAAGAACCCAAGAAATTCTGCTCTTCGCCTTGAACTCCATATTCGAATTTTTATTTTGTAATTTATGTAACTAAATATTTTAACTTGTAAATAAGAAAAATAATAAAAAGTGGTATTTCTGATTACGGATGCCGAGCGCTAACATAGATATTGTAAAACCTTTTTAATAGTGATGGGCTATTTCCCGGGAGTTTTTAAATCTTTTACACAAAAAAAGTTCATAGGTCTCATAGTTTTATTGTAAAACCTCATTAATTGCCGTTATATAAATAGTATTAAAGTCTTTTAAATGGGTAAGAAGTAGATTGTAAGAGAGAAATAGCGACATTAAGAGAGATAAAACCGAAACCACCAGAAAACGCATCGAAGCACAGAAATTAGAAACTCGTGATTTTTGGAAAATCTACAACAGTGTAGTAAATAATGGGAAACCAACAATTCCTCCATTATCAAACAAACATAAGAAGGCTAACATGCTTGCCAGTCGGTTTGCCTCAAACTCCACATTGGACTCAGAAAACCACTCCCTCCCTGACTTTCCTTTGCGGACAGACGCCACTAGATGGTCTGAAAATCACCTCTTCTCAAGTTCATGGTATCATTAAAAAAAATCTAGACACCTCGAAAGCATGTGGGCCCGATCTCATCCAGGGTGTGCTATTATAAAAATGCTCCGCCGAGGTTGTTCCAGTTCCGTCCAAACTTTACAACAAATGCCTTAACGAATCTTGCTTTCCTGACTGCTTGAAAACTGCTTCTGTGGTACTAATTTACAAGAATTCTGACGAAAGAACTGACCCATTAAATTATCCTCCTGCTTTTAGCAAAAATATTTGAGTCCATAATTAACCAAGCTCTAGTCCATCACCCTACAGCTGCTAAACTTCTGACTGACCAACAATATGGATTTAGGCAAACCCGTTCTACAGCAGATGTCCTAACTGTAGTCTTTGAACGTATGTACCATTCACTGGACAAAGCAGGATAGAGTAGATCGGTTACCCTAGATATATCTTAGGCTTTTGGGTATGGCACGATGATCTTATCAGGAAAATCAGATCTAATAGTATCACTGGAAGAATGCATTACTTAATTAAATCCTTAAGTTGAGAAAAATCCAGGTTGTTCTCGACAGCCGTACATCCAAACAATATGATATAAATGCAGGTGTACCTCAGGAGTCGATCCTTGGACCTTTATTATTCCTAATATTCATAAATGACCCCCCCCCCGATAAAATTGTCTCTTAGATGGGTCTATTTACTGATGATACCACGCTCTATAACAAAGAGAAGAGAGGAAAACAAATGAACACACATCTAAGGAAATGGCAGAAACACTAGAGGAAGACATCCAATCTGTAGTGGAATGGGGACAAAAATGGATGGTCACATTCAATGCTGCCAAGACTAAGCTTGCTTCCTTCAATAATTACAAGAAACCTTCTCTAGCACCAATAGTAATGACCAAAAACACATTACCTGAAAGTGTTTCTTTTAAACTCCTCGACCTAACGTTCACAGGAACATGAGTTGGAAGATACATTGAGAGCATTGCCAAGGCTGCTGCGAAGATGGGCTCTGTCTACCGTGCTAGAAAGCTATAAACGCCTGAAAGTGCTCTGTTCCTCTATAAGGCCACCATTCGCCCATGTATAGAGTGTTGTTGTCATATTTGGACTAGTGCATCTGCTACTAATTTCTCACTCCTGAACAGGATTCAAAAGAGAGTTGCCAACCTGATAGGTCTTGAACTGTCATCTAAGCTTCAGCTTCTGTCCCATCGACGAAATGTTGCATTCCTCTGTCTGTTCTACAAGTATTTTAATAATGAATGGTTTGACGAATTACGAGCACTTGTAACCCCTCGCCGTAAATACCCCGACAAAGCCAACAAGCAGCTAAATCCCACCTCTACACAGTAGAGATACCTAGATGTAAGA
Source organism: Euprymna scolopes (assembly GCF_053919585.1). Taxonomy (NCBI): domain Eukaryota; kingdom Metazoa; phylum Mollusca; class Cephalopoda; order Sepiida; family Sepiolidae; genus Euprymna; species Euprymna scolopes. The sequence continues at coordinate 55,047,192 of NC_136507.1, read as the reverse complement.
AAGACTTCTACTCCAATAGTTTCTGCCTCAGAACTGTTAGACGTTGGAACTCCCTTCCAGGCTTCTGCTTTCCCAACTGTACTGACATGCAGAAGTTCAAGTGTAATGAGAACAGATATCTTGCTGCTCATCTCCCTTCATAATATCCCTGCAACTTATGTAGTAGTCCCCTACTTCAAAGTGGCACTATGCCTTGTTTAGGGTGAAAATTAAATTTAATAAAAAGATCGCATAATCCACGCTATACATACATTCACTGTTGAAGAATACGTTTTTTTAATGTAGGTTTCTAAAATAGAATTCGATCGCCTAAAAGTAATAAAATATATTTATTACAATGTTGTATTTCGTATGTAACAAATCAATAAAAATAACAATAAATCATACTTTAACAAATAATATAAAAAATGCACGATATATATCATATTTTGTACTGTAAAAAAGTATTTAAAATTGAATGAGTTTTGCAACAAATATGTCGTCCTCAGACGGGCAATTCAACAGCAAAACTGATAAGATAATGTATTTCGTATGGAAATTATAAACAAAGAATTATTTATCGTATGTTGAAAAATAAAATGCACAAAGGTACAATATACTTCTAAATGGAGTCCCTTGTTTATGTTCGCAGATCGTATTTCTGGAATCGGAAAAAAATTACAAATTATTAAAATATAATATTTCGTATTTTAAAAAAACAGAAAACAATTTATTTAAATATTGCATTCAGACGAGAATCAGAAAGAACAATGCAGACTAGCAGGCACACGCACACGCACACACACACACATATACATATATATATATATATATATATATATATATTTCTTAAATTATGAGATATATATCTATATATATATATATATATATATATATATATATATTATATATATATATGGCTGCGTTATTTAATCACATAAATAAATATACCAAGATATAATTTTATGCGTAAATTTTACTTCAACAGTGCTCAATACATAGTTAGAGCTAGGTAGTAAGTTATGAAAATATATATGGCAATTAAGCTACACAGAATATTACGAGAATGGAACGCGGAATAATCTGTGTAGCTTAATTGCCGTATATATTTTTTATAACTTACTATATATATATATATGTGTGTGTGCGTGTGTTTGATCGTTGAAATTTCACATATCCACCTTAGCAGCAGTCAAATAGGGTAACGGTTAGACCGTTAATTGTTCTCTAAATGGTTGAGTTTCAATCCTAGTTTGAGGTACTTGCTAATTTAGCTGCATTGAAAAACTGATACAACGAAACAGTCTGTCTGTGAATGACTGTATATGTATGTATGTATGTATGTATGTATATACATATGTGTTTTATACATCCTAATTTAAAATATATATATACCAGTTAAAATTGAACATCCTCTTATTTCGTACTAATAGGGTTACGCAGTGTTACCCGGGTTTAATTTTATTTAATTGGAGTATCATCACATACAACATCATATTAAGGAGAGTTTATAACAGAAACCTTGATGATGTCAGATAGATACTTTATTAACTAAGTAATTTACATATATGTTAATACTCGTAAACTGACGGAATAGATTAATTTCATTGTGTAACATGTTAGAAAAACGTCATTAGATCCTTCAAGAAGCAATTAGAGACGCAGAACTACATCCACTATGTTGATAAGTAAATTGTACACTTATATTTATTGGGAGGGGGGCACATGCACTCAGAGAGAATTATGAAATGCGGGTAAATTTTATGTACTTTAATTTCCATATATATTTTCAGAATTTACAATATATATATATATATATATATATATATATATATATATATATATATATATATACAATGGGTTCATAAATTCCAACGAAAGAAAGACGTATATTTAAATAAGGGAGTAGTCACCAACAATGTGTATTTTTTAACATTATTTTATTATTCCGTGTCTTGGTTTTTCATTGAGAATTATGTTTCGATCATTGTAATAATATTTTTAAGTCATTAAAATCGTTTACGCGCGTTTCAGACGGTCTGTGATGCGTCCTCGTCAGAAATTATTTTCAAATGTGTAAAAATGGCGATTTTCGTAGTTAGTTTGAAGTTTTTCCAAGGGGTGGAGGCTTGTAAGTGTTTATTATACATTGGTATGCTGAATTTTTATTGCTTTTTTATTTGGTTTGTCCAGGGAGATTTTGACCTCGCTGTAGTCAGTCGCTATCTCTTTCTGCTAATGTGTTTTTCTTTTCCTTTAGGGTGGGGTAAGGTGTGTGTGTGTGTGTGTGTGTGTGTGTGTGTGTGTGTGTGTGTGTGTGTGTGTGTGTGTGTGTGTGTGTGTGTGTGTGCGTGCGTTTATGTGTGTGTGTGCGCGTGTGTGTGCGTGTGTGTGTTTGCTTTTATTGGTTTGGGAATGTGTATATTGTTTTATAGTATTTTGGGGTTATTTGCTTCCTTAGGAAGGCGGCTGTGGTCCGAGGTCGTTACTAATGTGTGTGTGTGGGGAGGGGGGACTGGCTCTTCTGAAGTAAGGGTAGGGGTGCTTTCATTCTATTTTGATATTTATTTTTTGAATTCTTGGATTTTAGTATTGTGATTTTTCGTTTTAGTCTTATATTATGTTTGTTTAGAAAGAGGGGTGTATTTAAAATAGGGAATTTTTAATGTTTCTATTTATTTGTCTCCCCATGTGGGTATGGCCAGACCCAGGATCGGTTCCTAGTGTGGGGAAGATTTTGTTCCCCAGAGTGGGGGGGGGCATTGGAGGGGGTGTAGGTATGGGAGGGGGATGATAGAAGGGAAGATAGTCGTTTCAGTCATGAGGGGGTTCTCCTCCCCTGACTGAGGAGGGAGCGAGGTGTTGGAACAGATATTATACTATGGTTCTAGGTGTCTCCTAGTGTTGTTGGTTTCGAGGTTAAGTAGGGTTGGTATTGTTCAGTGTGTTGTATTAGAGATAGGGGTGTTATGTCTGTGTGTGGTTGTATGCGCGCACGTGTGTGTGTTTTAATGTGTCGGTTCTGATTTATGTGTGGGTGTGTATATGTGTATGTGTATGGGTGTGCATGCGAGTGTACCTTGCATTTCATGTTTTTGTGTGATGGTATTAGGTTCTGTTCAGTTCAGGAGTGAATTTGGTGATGAAGTTTTTTTCCTGTGTACGTAAATAAAAATAATTGTCTGTTTGGAAGATTGGCATTATTTTGAAGCTGTTTCCACTGCATGTGTGTACGTGTTTTGAAACATAGAGGTGTCTGTTATCTGCAATTTTGATGTTGCTCTTATGTAAGGCCACTCTATTGCTGAAATTTCTGGTGGCGCCTATGTAGGATTTGTTGCATGTTGTGCATCTTAGTGCATATACTACATTTCTGGAGGTGCAATTTAGATCCTTTTTTATTTTGAATGTTTGTGCTGGGTTTTTGAATGTGTATGTGTTACCTTCTATTATTATGTCACATATTCCACATCGCGGTTTGTTGCATTTTGTAACTCCTTTTGTAGTATGTGGGACGAGTTTTGAGGAAGTTAGGATGTGTTTTAAGTTTTTGAGTTGGCGTTTGCTTTTTATTATATGTGAGCACTCTTGTATTAACCTTGTTAAACATCATTGGCTACTTTACCTCTGGAAAGCAATAACCTCAGATTATATATATATATAATCTGAGGTCACAACCGAAGTAAAGCAGGGTATACACTTTATTTGTTTTTACATTAGCAGTAATATGTTGCTACACAGTCATGAGCATGTTTCGGTCAGCTAGTTACCAGTAACTAGATACCTCTTCAGGCTATACAGCTTATGCAAAAGCAAAGTTTGCAATGAAAATATCAGATCTTCCTCGGATCAGGAGTTACTGTCAAATGTTGTGAAAAATAAGATTTGGTTGTATGTACATAATTCCCAATAGGGTGCGAATTAGAGTCTGTGTTTAGATATAGGAATGAATAGGGAAGGGTGGGTGTTAAGGATCGAGATAGAGGTAATGGAAGACTAGAAAGAACGGTAATCGTATGCGTGTGTGATTTTACATTTTCAGGAGTTTCAGATTTAATCGGGTTATTCAGTTTAAAAAGTGCTTTTAATTTTACTAGAATTTTTATGTGGTCAGAAAATGTACAACATTCATTTTCCTCTTGTATATCTCCGGCCCACTACTATCAGCCCTGCACACATCAGTGAATAGGTTAAGAGATAAGGAAGAGAAGGGAAAAGGGAAAGGGAGAAAAGTAGTAAAAAGAAGAAAGAAAGAAGGGAAAGAGGAAGAATGAAAAAAGAAACCATATATGATTTATTGGTAATGATTCTAAGGCATGTCTTTCTCCTTCCTATTTGTCCCTCATACCCGAATACACCTGCCATCTATCATCATAGCTTTTTTTCTTATTTACTACGCGTAGCATTGATAGTTGTGAAGTAATTATAATAATATCAATAGTTATAATAATAATAGTAATAGTAATAATAATAATAAAATCTCAAAATGTATATAAGTAATTTATCTCGATGCATAGATATAATCATCTACTCTAATTGTGATAATGAAAATTAAACATAGAAGGTAATAGGCGATAAACATGTTAGTGTCTTTGATATTTATGTTAATTGATAATGACAATTTTTAATAATAATATTGGTTAATAATTTTAACAATAGTGTTTAAAGTAAAATTCAAAAATTAAAATGTAAAGAATAATGCATTTAAAAAATTTGAAGATAAGATGTAAGCGGCAAAGGTTAAGATAAGTCAATATATATATATATATATATATATATATATATATATATATATATATATATATATATACATGCACACATATATTTTTATTAATTTGGAGTAGATTCAAATAAAATATTTCAAAGTTAGTCTTTAAGTGTATATTATATAACGGTGCATATTCTTTACTGTTTAAATTTTTAATGTACTTGATGCTTGTGAGAGGTTGAAACTAGTCAGAGGTTAGAGTTCGCGATTTAAAAGGCATGATTAATAGTGCTTTTGTTATTGAAGAGTGATTTAAAAGTTATGGTTAGAGTGCTTCAGAGAAAACTATCGATTTTAATTTGAGCAAAAAGTTTAAATTAAAGTTTAAGTTAAGGCTGATTATTAATTCCGTTTTATTTGTTTGAGTTAAGTCGTTTCAAGGTGATAGCATTTCTACATCATAAGAGTTGAGGCAAGGTAATATATATATATATAGTAATTAATGAATATATATATATGGCAATTTAGCTACACAGAATATTCCGCGTTTCATCCACGCTAGGATTCGTCAGGTTTATGGGAAGAGTTGTGGTTATCTTGTGTTTTTATATACGAACATTCTATTGAGTTTTTAGTTAGCCAATCAGTTTCCTAGTTTCCACCACGCTCATCCTGAACAGCCAATGGGCAAGCACTTACGGGACAAAGGCCCAACCCTTCCTTTGTGTTTGATTTTTTAGCGGGAAGTGTAGATATCTAGTGATCTGACCTATATTTAACCACGTGTGGTTAAATGTGATTTTTTTATTTTTTTATTTTAATATTATGTTAGTTTATACATATATGTATATATATATGATAATTTATGTTTATGTATGTTTATTTTATTTATTTTATTTATTTTATTTATTTATTTTCTATTGTTTTTTATTAATTTTAAAATTATTTTGTATCGCTATCCTAGAGTAAAGCTTTCCCTGTGTAGAATGTTGTTCGCTATTTCTTTCCTACAGTTTAATAGATGTTGGGCTTCTTTAAATAACAGAATAGCAAAATTTTCAGGAAGACATAATCTACATGGATCGTCTAGGCCTCTACATATGTTTTCTTGTCTTACTATTTTCCATTCGACTACTGGCGAACGTCCGCTTTCTTTTATTGGTTTGCTAGTGTTGTTTTCATACGGTGTTTTTTTTATTATTGAAGTATTTTTGAAATCCAAGGAAGTCATGCCTACGTAATATTTCTTGTTATTTGGGTTTTCTTTGGCAAATATTGTGGTCTGGTTAACTATGCTTCATATTTTTATTCTTAAGAAGGAATTGTAATTAAAAGGTTAATTTAAAAAAGTATTAAAAGTTATCTTTATATCATACTTGTTATGTCAGTAATTGAAAATTTAGGATTATCTTTTTAATTTTTATCATTATATTAGTAATCTATTTTTGTAAATTATTAGTATTTTTATTTTTATTTCTACTATGGTTGTTGTTGTCCGGATTTGGTTTATTATTATTATTATTATTATTATTATTATTATTATTATTATTATTATTATTATTATTATTATTACTTTGACTTCTGTAGAAAAAGAAGTACTTCAGAAGTTAAGAGAGGTCCTTCTTAGAAACGAGATCATAAATATTCCATGCATGAAGAGTAGTGATAGGCGGAAGGTAAAAAACGAGGTAAAAATAGTTCAAGGAGTAATTCACAACATCATAAGAAAGAACATCGATTATGGAACTTAGCAGGCTTCTGTATGCAGCGTCATACGTTATTGCAAATCGTCTTGGTATAATACAGAAGAAAAAAAGAGAAAGGAAGGATAGGAGGCAATACTGGCAGAGGCGGATTGAAGAAAGTATTAAACGGTGTCGGAAAGACATTGGTAGAATCGAATGAAATAAGAAACGGAGTTAAACTAGGACAGAAAGCTAAGGACGAGATTGAAAGGAGGTAGCAGAAGATTGTGAAATTGCAAACATAACAAAACAAGAAAAGTTTTAGCAATTTTTGGTATATTTCACATTCGAAGTAGCGTAGCAAGGCTGTATCAAAAGAGGAAAGACGGTGGGAGAGGATTGAAAAATGTAAAAAATTGTGTTAGAACCGAGGAGATGTCGTTGAAGGAGCATATGGTTAGAAGTGAGAAGTGGGTGCTTAAGGTTGTGGCTAATAAGGTGGAGGTATGTGAGACCAGGGCTGATGTTGTGAAACGTATGGATAGAGAAAGGGCAAAGGAACTGGCTAGGAAGAAAATGCATGGAAAGCTCTCCCAGGATGTAGCAGAAGTAGCTGATGAAAGATTATGGCAATGGCTTAGAAATAGATATCTGGTTAATAGTACTGAAGCTTTTGTTTGTGTAGCACAAGAGCAGGCATTAGGAATACGATTGTTCAAAAAAGTGGTTCTAGGAAAGGAAGTTGCTGCAGAATGCTGGATTTGTGGTAAGACCTCAGAGTCAATTGCGCACCTTGCAGCAGGGTGTAGTGGACTGGCCCAGAGAGAGTACCGCAAAAGACACGATCGCATGGGGCTCCGGATACATTGGGATGTGGATAAGAGGGTTGGGATGAAGTGTGCTGGAAAATAGTTTGAGGAGGTGCCTGATGAAGTGAGAACAAGTGAGGATGGCAAGGTAGAGGTATGGAGGAACAAAAGTGTCATAATGTCCAAGCAATTGAAACATAATCGTCCCGATTTGGTCGTCATTGACAGAGTCTAAAAAAACTGGCAGATTGTAGACTTTTCAGTACCCTTGGACAGGAATGTGAGAGAGAAGGAGTATGAGATGTGTACATATTGTAAATATACCTTTTCTTTAATACACTTATTATTGCGTTATCTTGTTGTTTGCGTCTTCATTGTATTTCCTTACTAATTATTGTTCAACCTTGCAACCACAACAGTTGGCGACGAGATATAAAGCGTCAAATATAACAGTTTGATGAAGAACTATTTTTAAAAAAAAAAGTACAACGCAAAGGTTGACCATTTTTTTTAAGGAATGCAAAGTGTTGACGAGCAAACGGATTTTACGCTAAAGAGAAGTTTCAACTCAAGTAAAAAAAAAATTCTAACGTGGCAAAAGCGACAATTTACGCCGTTTTCTGGGAATCCGACTTGCAAACGAATGTAAAAGTGAATTTTTGTTTTGTCGCTACACGACAAATCTTACTAAAGGACCAACTTGCAAACGAAAAGCGAACTTTGTTCTGTCGCAAAAACGACAGGTAAGACCCGTATTACGAAAAGCAAGGAAGTAACCTACGAAAAAAGTTCACCAGTGGATTCTAATTACTGTTCTCCGTAAACAAAACAACAACTAAAGAACTTTTTAATTAATGTTTTGGTTGACGTCGGTACTAAAAGGAAATACCACGGCTAAAACTAAAATTCAAGGAAAGGATTTTTTTTCTTGGAGTTGTCACTGAATAACGGATAATACAGTAAAACGTCACGGAAAAAAGGTAATCTCAATTTAAGAGGTATTTTAATTACTAAAATACTAGAGAAAAAAAGAACTCAAAGAACTAAATGTACTGCATACATTTATTCAATTGTGACTCGATTAAAAAAAAAACCAAAACTTTTATTTTGTGGAAAAAGTTACTTATTAGTAAGTGCCTAAAAACGGAAAGTCAATTCCATTTCGTGATTCCAGATAAACCTGTTTTATTTTTTTTTTTTGCAGCGTGACTCGCAAAAAGAATATATTATTGCAAGCAGCGATATTATTATTGAAAACAGGAGCTTACAGCAATTGCTTTTTTGTTGTAACCCAAACCGGTGTATATTGTACATGGTACAATATTTTTTTTAACAACACACTAAAAAAAAAAAACATGGAAGACTTATCGAAAATGTTCATGCAATTTTTACAAGCACAGGCTGAGCGGGATGAACGCAGACAAGCTACACAAAACGAGCTTTTGCAAACACAAATACAGGCACAGGCTGACCGCGAGGAAAAGAGAGAGAACAGATTATTGAAATGGCAGCAGGAACAAGAAGAAAAGCATAAAATGGCACAATTAAAGCAGAAAAAACTGCAATTGGAACAGGAAGAAAGGCATAAGAAACTACAATTGGAATATGAAGAAAGACAAGATGAACGTTTTGCTAAAACACTGGAACTACTAAAGAGTAATCGAGAAAATGTCGATAGTGTTAATTTCTCCCATACAACTATTTTTAATAGCATGGAGACATTTCATTATGTGCCTGAGGAAGAGAAGAATTTTGAAGCATACTACACAAGATACGAGGATGTTTTTCAACTGGACTGTAAAAATTGGCCAAATAGTCAGAAAGTGAGCCTCTTACTCAGAAAATTGGGTACATCAGAACACAGCAAATTCGTAGATTACATATTACCTAAAAAAACTGCGGAATTAGAGTTCATGGAAGCTGTAAAATTACTAAAAGAATTATTTAATCCAAATATATCTCTTTTTCATAAAAGATGGCTGTGCATGAATCTAAGAAAGATGGACAACCAAGATTATTTGACATACGCATCAGTTGTCAATAAAAACTGCGATAATTTTAAGCTTGCAGAACTAACGGTAGAAGATTTTAAATGTCTAATCTTCGCTCAAGGGTTAGTTTCCACGAAAAATGCAGAAATACGCAGACGAGTGTTGTCTAAGCTGGAATCTGAGCAAGATTTAACCCTCCAGAAACTAGCAGAGGACTGTGAAAGGGCCATTACACTAAAAAAGGATTTAAAAAATATAGAAGAATCCGGAGTGGCATATGTAAGAAAAGTTAGAAAACCATACGCACCAACCAAGAACTTTACAAATGAAACAAAAATGTAGTAGGGAAAAAAATAAATAAATAAATGTTCTGTCAGCAACAGTACAACTTCAAAATAGTCAATATCGCCCACCTCCAGAAGAGAGGGAATTCCTGTCCGTGATAACCGTGGTAAAAGAAGACACACTCCAATCGCCAGAAACACCCACACACACAGTTTGCAGGACACTGCCGACTCGTCTCTAGCCTCCTGCTTTTATAGTGGCCGGGAATTATCCATTTGCATAATCACATGAGACAGAAACGTGATTTTCCGAGAGTTGCATGGGGTAAATGCTAATAAAAAACCCCGGACGCCATCTTGGAATTCTCTTTTTCCCCCCAACTGGTGACACAACAGACGTACCCGAGGTAAGCTCTTTTTCCCCTCATTTTAGTTATTGCTACTTCTGCTACACTCCCCCCTGATCTCATGATCACAAATGGGGCAGGGGGCAGTCGTCTCTGTCTGGTACTTCTCCGAAGAACCGGAGGCAGCACTTCCTCCCTGCCATCCTCCTCATCGCCATTATTGCCACCAGTCTGCTCCATAGGCGGTGTTTCACAATCAGGGCAGGGGGGCAGTATTCGTTTCTGTCGGGTACTCCTTCGTAGAGGCAAGACGGGTGGTCCTTCATCCGCTTCTTCAGTATGTACATTATATGGCTCAAAATCCTCTTCGTCGTCCTGCATCATACTCTCTGTCTTTTCAGAAGACATCATACTGTCTGAGTCTCCCTCTTCCTCCGATGTAACAACATAATGGCGAGGGCGCAAATCCTTCACGTGACGAGGCACACCGTCCACCAAAATCGACTGAGGGCTGATCACCTTGGTCACCTCACCCTTGCCGAACCTCGTGGTACACCGATTTTGCGGTCTTCTGACCCATACGCGATCTCCAACCTGGTAAAAGCTGTTCTTGGGACCTGGGGACGCAGTTGCGAGATTGGTTTCCTTTACTCGAACTTCGTATTGATAAATCCTGTTGGCAGGCGCAGTGGAGGGAGATGTGTCGTCTCTTGGTGTGATGTTATACCAGTAGACAGCCTCCTGTATGGGACAACACATTCTAGCCGCTATTCGTTTCACTGTACGATGACATCGCTCCGCTATGCCATTCCCGGCTGGAGCGTATGCACAACGGAATCGCAAGTGAACTCCCCATTTACATGCAAATGCTTGGAACATATTGCTGCAGAAAGCTGTGTCATTGTCTAAAAGGAGTTCATGCGGCGCGCCACGCTCGAGGAACACTGCCTCCAACTGATGAATCACGCTTGCCGAGTCCTGCCTTGCCAATTTCCTCCAAATGGAGAAACGCGATGAACCACAGTCTGTTAAAGTTAAAAAATGGAAGGTGCCATAATGCGTGATATCCATTCCAATTCTCTGCCAATTCTCGTTAACTTCCAGCTTTCCCTTTCCCCACCTGACTGGCGCTGGGTCAATGGACTGACATTCCTCGCATTTCTGTATGACCGTTCTGACAGTTGCTTTTGTCGTGGTTGGACATCTTCTCCTGACAAAGTAGGTAGTGCGTCGCACCCCCGGATGTCCACTATCTTTGTGAATAGCCATGATTTGACTCTCATCCAGCTCGTCTGTGTGGACCGCGCCTATCACTGGGTCAAGACCGTTTTTCTTTTTCATTGCCTCAAACCACCGCTGTGGCACTCGTGTCAGTCGGTCAGCAATGTTTCGTGCTGATGGAACCAGCGTCACATCCACTGTCAGCCCGTACTCTTTCACGAGCTCCTTAAGAGTGCTTAATCGCCTCCTAATTGCTTTGGTGCGTACTCGCGCCTTTCCAGTTAGCGTGTCCGAGACCCAATGGTATACGCAAACAGAATCTGTCTTTATGTGTAGCACCTTGCTCTGCCACTGGAGAGCCAAATTGATGCCTTTCAATACGGCATCCAGTTCAGCTAAGTTGATATGTTGAGAGTCATCTTCAGGTCGCAGCCAACATGCATCTTCCAGCACAGTTTCACACATCTCCAAGGCTGCCCCAATTGCTAGGGAGCTAGCATCGACCCATACATTCAGCTCTTTGCCGTCCACACACCAATTTCCCTGTGCCGGATCGTTCTGCTGTGCAGATTTTAAGGTTTCAAACATCATACGATGTAGTACGGCGCCCCTTGCTTCATCATCCCAGCCCTTCGTTACCGAACTTACTCTCCTTCTGAGTATTCCGCAAGCCACACGAAGCCAACCGCACACCGGAAAGTGCCCGACAAGTCGACCACACAGAGAAAAGATTGTTCGTCGCGTAACAATACTGGGAGCCTCCGGAATTGCATTTCCTCGCTTCCACCGCAGTTCATTGCGTTCCATCCTGACTGCCAATCCCAGCACCCGTGCACCGTCCTTCAACTGCTCCGGGTTCTTGCACTCCAACCCGAACTGCGCGAGGTGTTCTCTCACACGGGTCGCGGGCACCACGTCTTCATTGACAAAAATGTCATCAATGTAAGCAGATGCTGCGCGGCTTATAACTTCTTCCTGAGATAGTACTTCGCTGACAATTGCTCTCATTATCAAGGGAGCCACATTCAAACCAAACCCCAGACGGGTCAGACAGTATTTTTTCCCATCGATTTCCACAGTCTGGTATGGCCACAGTGTCTCATGGACCCGGACTTGTAGGTATGCTCTTCTGAGGTCCAGTAGAGACACGTTAGCACCTTTTTGTCTCCACTCACGCAGCTTAGCCGCACAAACATCTGCGTTGGCCGTAAATGCGTCTACGTAATGATTTAGCTCCCGGTAGTCCATTACCGGGCGCACTTTGGCTTTGTTCTGCTGTATCACAGCCATCAGGGGAATTAGACCTTTGGGGGGTCCCAATTTATCCTCTGGGTATGGCACGAGCCAACCATTATCTATCCAGGTGTGGAGCTCCTGCGTGTATTCTTCACGAATTTCTGCTGGCACTGGGTACTCTGACACTCGATTATGCAGCCTTTCAGGGGGTGGTCCACAGACCATTTCCACGATACGGTCCACGTTCGGTTTTGATGGTCAAAGGTAGCAGTGAAATCTGGTTCATCGATAGAAATGGCTGCGCATTTAATACTTTTCCTGGCGCCCAGCCGCACTGATCCTGTAGGCTTGACAACGACACCTCCTAGAGCTTTTATGGCGTCGATCCCTAGAAGCAAGTCAAATCCCAGTGGCTTGCCATGCACCACCAACACATCGACTCTGGCAGACACACCTTCATCAGTGGACACAGAGACCGTTCCAACACCGCAGCACGCATGGGACATTCCACCAATTGTGTTGACATTTACGTTTGTTTTTCTCCAAGACCGGCACCGGTCTGCATGTAAAATTGTCCTGGAGCATCCTGTATCAATAAGCGCCAAACATCGCGTCCCGTCAACATGGATGCTTATCACCGGGAGCGTCGTGTTCACATCTTGGTTGGGAAGGAGACTGGCGCTTATGCGTCCTCCCCTTGCTCGTTTCCCGAGCAGTTCCGAGCCCAGTGTCCACTCTCACCGCAACGGTAACACCGTGTTCCACGTTTTCGACAGTCCCTTGCAAGGTGGCCTTTAACATTGCATTTGAAACAGGTCACGTTAACAGGATTATTCTGGGCCCTGTTGTTGGGTGAGCGTGTGGCCGCAACCACATCCTGATTTTGTTCGCCAGTCGTCGTCAAAATTCTCGCTCTCGACATTAGCTCCCCCATGGTCAGGGCTTTGATGTTCGGCACTTGTTGAAGAGCAATTGAGATGGTGTCAGGGAATCCAGTGACAAAAATTAATTTTGTGAGTCTCTCTGAGCTTTCTCCTGTGAATCCGGCCAATCCAACCAACTGCCTGATCTTGTTGGCGTACACATCCACACGTTCACCAGCCCATCTAACCATGGTTATTTTTCTATATGCTGCAAACGCGTCATCAGTAAATGCCTCCTTTAATCGAGCCTCAATCTGGTCTATTTTCTTTTGATCGTGCTCCTCCATTTCCATGTAGAGGGCCAGCGCATCGCCTTCCAGGTATAAAGGTAGCAGACTCGCTACGTCATCCACCTGCTGAAGTTGTGCGACAAGTCTCACTTTTTTCAGCCACGCTACAACGTCTCCCTCGCCAGAGAACGGCTTGATAATATCACTGCTTATCCGCACCTTTGCCATATTCGGGCCGAAATAGCTTGAAACAAAAATGTAGTAGGCAAAAAAAAAATAAATAAATAAATGTTCTGTCAGCAACAGTACAACTTCAAAATAGTCAATATCGCCCACCTCCAGAAGAGAGGGAATTCCTGTCCGTGATAACCGTGGTAAAAGAAGACACACTCCAATCGCCAGAAACACCCACACACACAGTTTGCAGGACACTGCCGACTCGTCTCTAGCCTCCTGCTTTTATAGTGGCCGGGAATTATCCATTTGCATAATCACATGAGACAGAAACGTGATTTTCCGAGAGTTGCATGGGGTAAATGCTAATAAAAACCCCCGGACGCCATCTTGGAATTCTCTTTCCCCCCCCCAACTGGTGACACAACAGACGTACCCGAGGTAAGCTCTTTTTCCCCTCATTTTAGTTATTGCTACTTCTGCTACAACAAAGAAAAGCAATGGAACGGGATATTCCAAAGATAATAACCATAAATATAGTACAGAATATAACAAGCCTCTTCCTAGATATAACTGTAAGAGATGTGCAGAAAAGCATTGGGAATCAGATTGTCCTTATAAGAAGAAAAAATGCTACATTTGTAAGAAGGTGGGACACAAAAGCGATTGCTGCAGATATAAAGATTACACAAGAAAGAGAGTACAGCAAACAAAATCAAATACAAAATTAGACAAAGATCGGCGAAAATACGTAAAAGTGGAAATATTTAAAACATCAATAAAGTTACAACTCGACTCCGGCTCCGATGTTTCTATAATAAACCTGAATACGTGGAAAAAGTTGGGAAAACCGGCCATGATGAAAACTAGTAAAGCAGCCCGGATGGTAACTGGTGGTGGTATAAAATTTGAAGGAGAAGTTGTCCTCCCGATAAAATTGAAAGGGATTTCGAAGAAATTAAAAATATTCGTACTAAAAAATAGTGAAAATCTGTTTGGAATAGATTTAATTGAGAAATTCGGACTATGGGATAAGCCAATCAATATATTCTGTAAAAAATTAGAATGTTCTTCTCCAACAACAGTAAATATAAAAGACGATTTAAAAGAATTATTTCCTGAGGCATTCACGACTAACTTAGGTCGCTGCAATAAATTCAAGGCCTCGTTTGAACTTAAAGACAACGCCAGCCCAATTTTTAGAAAAAAGCGAAATGTTCCGTTCGCTGGGTTGGAAAAGATTGATAAAGAATTAAATAGATTGGAACAGACGGGAATTCTATCAAAAATAGAACACATCGAGTGGGCAGCCCCCACCATATACGTAAAGAAAAAGAATGACGAAGTTAGAGTGTGCGCAGACTTTTCGACCGGGGTCAACTCCCTATTAAAAGATCACCATTACCCCCTACCAAGCCCAGAGGAAATATTCACGAAGTTGAATGGGGGTAATATCTTCTCAAGGATAGACTTGAGCGACGCGTATTTGCAAATACCGGTCGAGGAGAATTGCTCAAAAATACTATGCATCAATACGCATAAGGGATTATACAAATACAACCGATGCCTTTTGGCATCAAAGTAGCGCCTGCCATCTTTCAGCAAGCGATGGACACCATGCTAAGTGGTATTGAGTGCGCATGTGCATACCTGGACGACATTGTTGTCACGAGCAAATCCCTAGAACATAAGGAACATTTGAAACAAGTATTTACTCGAATACAAGAATTCGGCTTTAAAGTAAAAGAAAGTAAATGTGACTTTTGTATGAGCGAGATTAAGTATCTGGGACACATAATAAACAAACATGGACGACGTCCAGACCCAGACAGATCTGCGGCAATAAAAAATATGCCAGCACCCGATAATGTAACAACCTTGCAGAGTTTCTTAGGACTCGCAAATTATTACCAATTTTTTATTAAAGGAATGCATAAATTGCGAGCCCCCTTAAATAATCTGCTTAAAAAGGATACACCGTGGAACTGGACGCAAGAATGTCAAACCGCTTTTGACAAAATAAAGAGCGCACTAACATCCGAATTATTCTTAACGCACTTTGACACAAACTTAAAAATAGTCGTCGCTAGTGACGCTAGCTCCTACGGCTTAGGAGCATGCATTCGACATATTATGCCGGATGGGTCTAGAAAACCAATAGCGCATGCTTCGAGAACGCTGATACCAGCCGAAAGGGCATATTCACAAATCGAAAAAGAAGCGTCGAGCATAATCTTTGCCGTGACTAAATTTCACCGATATTTATATGGTAGACAATTCATACTTGAAACCGACCATAAACCGTTAGTCACGATCTATGGATCAAAAAAAGGATTGCCGGTATACACCGCAAATAGATTGCTGCGCTGGGGTACAATACTACTTAATTACGATTTCCAGCTACAACATCTAGCATCAAAAAAGATTTGCCATGCGGATGGACTGTCAAGACTGATACCACAGAAACACAATCTGGAAGAATCAGTCATTGCAGCAATTCGGACAAATGTTGAAGTAAAAATATGGTAGCAAACATCATTAAGGAACTACCCGTAACTTTGTCGGACATTAAAAGGGAAGCCGAGAAAGACGAATATACAAAGGACATAAAAGAGAAAATTATAACGGACACAAAGGTGCAGGAAGTTTTCTCCATATGTGACGATGTGTTACTGTACAGCGAGAGAGTGGTAATACCCAAAACATTGCAGAATAGGATGTTAAGAGATTTCCACACAGGACATCCGGGGATAAATCGAATGAAGTCGTTAATGAGAAGCTACGTGTACTGGCGTAACATGGACACTGACATAGCGATAACAATTGATAAATGTAAAGGATGCCAGTTAGCGGCAAAATCTCCACCTATAGTACACAAACCTTGGCCGAAAACCGACCAACCATGGTCGAGAATCCACATGGACTTCGCTGGTCTAGTAGGTGAAAACTATTATTTAATTGTAGTGGATAGTTTCACAAAATGGCCGGAGGTAATGCGTTGCAGGAATCCAACAACGAACAACTCAATTGGGTTCCTACACGAGTTGTTTGCAAGATTCGGTGTACCAGACACACTGGTCACTGACAACGGAACGCAGTTCACATCCGAAGAGTTTAAGGAATTTTGCGACACGTTCCGAGTGAAGCACATCACGACTCCGCCGTATCATCCAAGGGGAACGGCCTCGCGGAAAGGTTCGTGGACACGCTAAAACGAGCGTTAAAGAAATCCATTGGAACACCAACAGAAAAAGCTTTGCAACAATTCTTGCAAGTATATAGGATTACACCACATCCTAGTACACCATCAAACATATCACCAGCTGATCTAATGTTTGCCAGAAAGGTAAAATCAGCGTTTGACAAACTATTGCCAAGGCAGGCAATTATCCGAAACACTACACACACGAGAAGAAAGAAATATAACTCGGGAGATCGAGTATATTTTAAGTGCTACAGAAATAACACATCTTACTGGGAATGTGGAGTAGTGGATAAACGCATTGGTGATTGTACATACATGATTAAAGGTCCACATAATATACATAAAAGGCACCTAAATCATATAAAAAAACGTCATATCCAAGATGATGATGATGATACGACAACAGTCGAAGAGGAGGACACCATAGATATCATATACGAATCTTTTAATTTGGAACCGCCTCAAATGCACCTGAACCCCGAAGATCAGGTAGGAAAAGAAAAGTGAATGAACCATTAATGGTAAACCCAAAAAGAAAAAGATATTGAAATCTGTGTGACTTCAAATCTTGGGAGGGGGTGTTGTGGTTGCAACCACTTATTTGCATATGCGAATAACATAACACTATAAATGGCAAGCTTAGGTTGGCCTTGGTGTGTCTTACTCAAATGCGACCGGAAGTGACGCCGAAGAGCGTACATGTCCTCCCACCAAGACTCTCTGACTCGACACCGTCATTTGTACATATTGTAAATATACCTTTTCTTTAATACACTTATTATTGCGTTATCTTATTGTTTGCGTCTTCATTGTATTTCCTTACTAATTATTGTTCAACCTTGCAACCACAACAATTATTATTAGTAGTAGTAGTAGTATTATAATTAATCCCTGATGTTTTAGGTGGCCTTTAGACCTCTGCTATTGTAGGTACCACTAACATCCTTAGGAAAACCCTTGGTTTTTGAAGCTCCTGGTTTGAGGCCGGGATTGAGGGAAATCCTCTGGAAATGAATTCCATCCCTTTCCAGAGAGACGTTGATAACCGAAATCAGAATTATTATTATTATTATTATTATTATTATTATTATTATTATTATTATTATTATTATTTCTACTAGTTACATTTGTGTCCTTTGCGTTAGTTTTATTTTTGTTATGATGTTCACTTTTTTATTATTTATTTTTTTATTGTCTTCACTGCTTTTATTTAATATTTTGTTATTATGTGCTTTAACTATCATCTCTAAATTTACGCAGCAGCTGTAGGATAACGTTAGGGTATTTTTATTGAAAATTTTGTGTAAGGGGTTGGTTGCGGGAAAGTGTTTTTCGATAAGATCTAGAAATTTCTTGCCAAGTTTCGTTTTTAACATTTGATCGTATGGCGCCGTATACCAGATTATATTTCTTTTTCTTCTATTTTTAATTTTATTATAGTTATTGGTGTTTTGTTGCTTATATTTGATATCAATATTTTTGTATCCACTATTTTTTAAGGCTGTTTCGTAGATATTGACTGACCTGTTAAATACATTTTCATCGCTTGAGTTATTGCTGAGTCTACTTACGATCGAGTTAGGAATCTGTTTTATAATTGATGGTGGGTGATTGGACTTATTGTTTACGTGTATTGGATTAGCGTTATCTTTTAAGTAAAGTCCGTGTGTGTGTTCATCTAAATTTAACGTGACGTTCAGGAAGTTTGTTATTTTGATGTTAGTTAGTACGTCTACTTTTAGGCCTATTTTTTTCATTTCCTTGTGTATTATTTTCTTAAAGTTTTCTCCCTTGACTTTGTTGGAGTCTTTTATTATAGCTAATCCATCATCTCTATATATGCCGACATCTGTAGTATCAAATATGCTTGTGAGAGTATATAGAATGAATAATCCCACAAGATCTGATTCCTTTGCAGAATCCAGAAACCCATCGCCAAATCAAAAGAATTTGTCATTTTAGTTTTTATCCATTGGTTATTGTTATTTACTAGAACTGATTTTCTACATTTTTTAATAATGTGGATTTCTTCCGAGGATATATCAGTGTATGCCTCGGCAAACACCAGGGTAATGTTGAAAAGTTCTTCGGATATCGAGGGATAGAAGTGTATGATGCGGAACTGTATAAACATACATTATCTTTGTTTTCTAAATTTTTAAACCAAGTGTTTACTTCGGCCGTATTTGCCCATTGGTTTAATTCTAGATCTTGTTTGATGTTTGTTTACTCTATAAAGTATTGCTTTGTTAATTCTGCCTATTTCTGGTTGAGTAGAGTTTATCAAGCGAGTGCTGGGGTTATTATTGAAGTCACACTTATGGTCTTTGAGCAAGATGTATGCTTCTCTAGGTTTCAATTTTCCAACTTTATCGCTAATTTTTAATTCAGCGGTGATTTGTTCACTTTCAGATTATATCTATGTAGTCGCATTCGTTTGTATCCAGTTTTTTGTAGTTTTTTGTAGTTTTTTTGTAATGTTTTTTGTAGTTTTTTGTAATGTTTTCTGTGATTAATTTGTTATATTCTTGTTTATCAGTTTTATAAAAGTTTCTAGTTTTATCAGCTTTTACAAAGATTTTATTAGAGTTGTTTATGCTTCTAACGATTTTGTGTAGTTTCCGTTGGAAATTGTTAGGTTGATTGTGGAATTCTAAATTTTTAATTACGTTTAAAAGGTCATTTTCAAAGTTTATCAAAAGGTCTACTGCTTTTGCATTTTTTAGGGTTTTAAAACCATAGGATTCCTTTGTGTTTATGTGTTCAGTTTTGACGAAGATTTGCTAACCCTATACTTTAAAGAACCCCAACATCTATTAAACTATATATATACACTAACATAATATTAACATAATATTAAAATAAAAATGATTTTTAAATCACATTTAACTACACTTTGTTAAATAGTCAGATCACTAGATATCTACAATTCCCGCTAAAAAGCAAACACAAACGAAAGGTTGAGCCTTTGTCCTGTAAGTTACCTGCCCATTGGCTGTTTAGGAGGGGCGCAGAAGAAACTAGGAAACTGATTAGCTAACTAAAAGCTCAATAGAATGTGCATATATAAAAACACAAGATAACCACAACTCTTCGCATAAACCTGACGAATCCTGGCGTGGATGAAACGCGGAATGTTCTGTGTAGCTAAATTGCCATATATATTTTCATAAATTAGCTCTACGTATGTATTGAGCACTGTTGAGGTAAATACTTAAAGTTTACGCATAAAATTATATTTTCGTATATTAATCTATGTGATCGAATGAAGTAGCATTCAATATATAAAGGGACTTTTTCTATATAAGAACTTCTAATACAGATAAAAGCTTTTTTACCGTAGTCACACACTTTTCATACTTGTGCGCAAGCATAAAAATGTTTGAACTGGTGCATCAGCCAGTCGTTCATAACACTTTGGATTTCATTGTTCTTTAATATTTTGTACTTCTCCTGAACGCTTTCAAAGAATCAAACAGGTGAAAGTCCGGAAGGGTAAGGAAGCATTTCCCAGCCCAGTTCGTTGATTGCCTGCACCGTTTAGGCTGCTGTGTGAAACTTTGCGTTGTCATCATGCAAGATGACTTCTTCTGACTAATGACCTCTGCGTTGTTCTTTATGTCTTTTTTTACCTGACTCAGCAGTCCACGGTAGTTGGTACTGTTCACGGTGCTTCTTTTCTTCAAAACTGAAATGAAATAGTGATTAGGCCTTGTGTGACCCTAAAAACCATGAGCATTATCTTTTTCGTGAACCGCTGGAACTTGAACTTCTTCTTCAACTGGAGACCCTACATGCTTCCACTTCATGCACTGCTGTTTTGACTGAAACTTATAGTGCCAAACCCATGTTCCGTCACGTGTTACCACCTTTTTCAGAAAATCATCAACATCCTTATCATAGTGAGACATCTCGACCCGCCTCCGTTTGTGCTCTGTAGTAGGCATCCTTGATATTAACCGGCAGCTGACTTTCGGGTAGCCAAAGTCATCATAGATAACTGTGTGTGCTGTATCAACAGATAATCTAAAAATCCTTGCAATGGCACTGTTCTTCTTCTATCAGACTGAATAAAATCATTAATTGATTGATTCAATCACCTCAGGTAACCTCACTTCACTAGGCCTCCCAGGACAGGTTTCATTCTCAACACGACTTCGTTCTTCTTTAAACAATTTAGTCCAGTTGTAGACATTTTTCGGCTGAAACATGTGACACCATACACAATCGAATTCTTAAAAATTTAAACTGGTTTGCACCAATCAGCGATCAAAAACTTGATAACTGAACGCTGTTTAATCCTGAAGCATTTTCTTTGCCGGCCATCTTTGTTAATCGCTAAAACTCTCAAAGTTTTCTTGAATCTGCGAAAGAAATTCAATCCATATGAAAAAGATGTTAAACAAAAACATTAAATAAACTTAAATCTATACTAGAAGTCCTTATACCAAAAAATTGTTATTTATTGCATGGCCCTCGTATTAGGTACGTGAAAAATGACTGTTCGATACTCAAAATGCAAAAAGATATTTAGTCTCTCTTTTCACTTAAAAATTCACGAATATTCTGGCAATCAATTTTAATGACATTTTCCGTATTTATTGATTAACGACCACAGAATATAATGCGCCAATTACTTTTTATGTAAATAAAAATACTTTGAATTAAGTACTGAAAATTGCATAATTTTTTTTCCTTAATTATGAAAATAAACCATCGTAGATGATAACAATTAAACATTTTTTTAATATTTCACGAACATTACGAACAACTTTTTTAAATCCGTATTTATGAAATCATTATAACTCGAAAAATATTAATTTCTCAAACATACTATATTATTATTAGGGCTATGACAACAGCATATTCTGTTCATTGTTTTGACTCTCGAGTGTATATCCGTCGATATCTTATATGCTTTTATATAGAGTAATGTTGTTTTCGGTGATTAACTGTGTCTAACTGTGTCGGATATATATTCTGTTGTCATAGCCCTAATTATTATTAGATTAAATATTGTTTCATTTATTCGTTGCGGACTATAATCCTCATCTTTTTAGTTGATTTTTCACGATGTTTCGGCCAACTATTCCTCTGGCCTTCGACAGGTGGTACCGCGACAATTACTGCCTTCCATAGTTGTTGTTGTCTCACCATCTTCGGGCGAACTAAACCTCAGGCCGGCTTTGGGTAGGATTGAAACCGCTATCTTCAGGAAATGCTCACCTGGAACCGTAGACATTCAACATCTCTATCCACTGCCCCACGGGCCCCGAAAACACCTTACGAGGGCCAGAGGAATAGTTGGCTAAAATGTCGTGAAAAAACAACTAAAAAAGATGAGGATAATAGTCCGCAATAAATAAATGAATAAATAATACTCATTTCCATAAGCATTCCAATTAATTAAAAATAATATATAAATATTGTTTATTTAATATTTTCACCAAAAACATAATATAATTGCAAAAGGTATGATTTTAATAGCAGTTTCCAGGAAAGTTTTCAATGTGATATTATAATGTTTCCCTTGTACGCAGGAACGTGTAAACATCAGCGTAAGAATTCTTTTTATAATCTTGAAAATAAAAAAGTATCGAAAAGAAAATGAGATCCCGGGTCACTAAGATCACTATTAATCCAAAAATTATATGATTTCTGCTAACGATTAATTTCGTATTGTATAGGTGTATAGGTGGACAGAACGGTGAAAAAATAAAAAAACAGTTAGTTTATAACTATCATTAGTAAATAATTATTTTCTTTCAAATTTTAATTCTATTTAATCATTAATACAGAATTGGTTAAGCTTTTGTTTATGAATAATAAAATTTAAGAATAAATCGAATAATGTAATATCGAAAAACAAACCTTAACAATAATTTTAAAGTATTATTGAATAAAAACTTTTAGCAAGTTATATATGAAACTTCTTAGAAAAAATAAAGAAATTCTTACTCGTGTTCATTCAAAGATAGTCTGATTAAATAAGTATTTCCTGTTTTATTACAGCAAACTTAAATTAATTTAACGAAATGAAACCATTTTCTGATCCGTACTTTTGTGAAAATCAGCGAGATTTGTGTTTACAAATAATGGCCGACGTTTTTTTTCAATCAATCCGAATTTTCTGTTGTTCTTTTGTTATGCAATTTTCAGTTTATGTACGATTTTAATTTGCGAATTATGGTTGAAATAGTTTCAGAAAATTAATAATTATTTTCTAGATATTTTAAAGTTGATTTATTCGGACTTGAAATTCCAACAAATTTTGTGCTTTTATTTTCAAAATGTTTCACTGTATTTTAACACGTTCCCTTTAGAAATTAACTTTGGTTTGTTATCTTTCAAACACAGTCAGAATCTAGAATTTTGATAAGTCTCTTTTAAGAAACATAGAGGTCTGTATTTTTTCAGTCATGTTTGCCCATATATTTATATATATAAATATATATATATATATATATATATATATATATATAAATATATATATATATATATATATAAATATATATATATATATATTTATATATATATTTATATATATATTTATATACATAAATATATGGGCAAACATGACTGAAAAAATAAATTAAATTAATAAATTAATATATATTCAATTAATATATATATATATATATATATATATATATATATATTAGTGGCTTGGCAAGGCTACAGGAGAGACAAGCGAAACAGCAAAACTGAAATTGGCTTGCAGGACACTATATTTACAAATGTAAGCAAGTTTGGGCATATTTTATTTCCTCTTTTTTACCATAGAATAGTATTGTAATTTTCAAAAAGCCTGCTTATTTTCATGTAGTTACGTCCTATAGAACCAAAAAATATAACCATTTCAATATTCAATTAGGCTATCAATATATATATATATATATATATATATATATATATATATATATATAAGGAAGAACAAACAAAATCAATAAATTGTACGATCGTTTCGGAAACGATGTTGTGTTACGTTACTGTTTTCTTTTATTTTAATTGTATTGATGAATTTACAAACACATTAAAATATACTCTGCTCTTCAGACTGTTGTTTTAATCCTCCCTCAGCGGAGGTATTTCGGACGATGCCAAAAGATCGTTAAATCCACTACTCGTTCAGCAGCCGCTAATAACGTAATGGTTAGGAGCCTTGACTGCCGTACAGACGGTCGGGTTTCAATCCTGGCTTCAGGTAGTTGCTTGTCTAGCCGCACTGGTGAGCTGCGAAACAGTACTGCATGTGGATGACTATATATGTGTGTGTATGTATATTTTGGCAGCAAGTCATCGTGCGTATTTGTTTAGATATCGAATTTTAGTATTGTTAGTTAAGAGATCTCTAATGTCGGACGACTGTAAGTTTTTATTGTGGGAGGTTATATATGTTTTATGGGGCTATTGTCAGCTAAATGATAGAGTGTTGTTGTTGTGTGGCCTATGTATGCGTTGTATGAATTTTTAAAGTGGGTTCGGAGACATTCTTTGAAGGAGCAAAACAAAACTAATCTAGTGTATGCCTTTAATTGCTCCTTTGAAGAATGTCTGACTAAAATTACTAGAAGCCATACTTATCAAAAACTACAGCCCTTTTTAAACCGGATCTCATTTAACACTGGGACAAACATATTAACATTATTTAATAGCTAACAAGAAACTAAATAAATTAGCTATAAAATAGGAAAATCAAAATTAAAAAAGTACAAATAAAATAAAAATAATTCGCTCCCAACCTTCCTTTCACCCACCTTTCCTTTATAGCCAATTAAAAAAAATATGAAAAGGAAAAGAAGAAAAAAAGAAAACAGCAACAATCGCTTCTGAAGATTATAGGATGCATCGATAGAAAGCGCTTGAGAAGAATATGGTGGAACAACTACTTTTAGGCGCCATTTTATATAACATGCCTGCTGAAATTAAAAATACCGCTTGGCAAATGGAAAAGATATCCAGAAAGATCGGAAAAAAGAATAACTGTCGTATTCAATCAAACATGCTTGTATATATATATATATATATATATATATATATATATATATATATATATATATATATATATATATATATTAGTGGCTGGCAGACCACAGGGGCGACAACCAAGCAAAAAAATCCTAAAAAAAATTCATCGCAAGTCAAAATCTAAAGCTAGCTTGCTAGGACACTATACATACAAATGTAGATAGATTTTGGCATATTTTATTGGTTTGAAAATATCGGTTCCTTTTAACCAATTGTCATAAAATTCTAACCATAGAATAGTATTAAAATCTTCTAAAAGTTTATAAATTTTCATGTAGTTTCATCGCATATAACCAAAGATGTAAGCATTTCAATATTCAATTCGGCTATGAGTATAGACATAAGTTCGAAATCTCGGCGACTATTTATCAGAATTTAACAAATAATCGGAAGTATGTAGTGGACTATGTAACATTTTCCCTTAATGTCGCACATTATTGTTTTTACAAGTGAGATCACTTTTCTATACTAATTGTACATAAAATGAGCACCTCTTTATGGCTACTTTCTTGGGGAGGTCTGTTATTTTTTTATGTGTGGTGTTTATTGTAACCTGGTAGACCAAGACAAAACCTACCTTAAAAATTGTTTTCTGTAAGTTTTTGTGTGTACTGAAAGCGAATATCGCATTTAAATTTTCCGGGAATAAGTATTTTTCCGGGTATTCGCGCTGGCGCCTACAACAATGGCTACCAATTATAATATAAAGTGTTACATTACTTTATACCTGAAAAAATACTTATTTGCGGAAATTTTAAATGGTATATTCGTTCTCAGTACACCCGAAAACCTGTAGAAAGCAAGTTTTTAAAGGGAGGATTAGTGTTGGTCTACCAGGCAATAATTACCAAATGAACACCACCCCTAAAAAAATAACATTATATCTCCCCATCTTTGGTTTTCATACATAAAGTAAATTTCACAGTGTATAAGAATTATTATTTGATACTAGAGATATTCATAAATGCACCCTATTTCTAAAAGAGATAAGTACTAAATATACCAAAATGTATTCATTTAAAGGAAAAAGTATTCCTTGATAATTTTATTTTGTTTAGTGTGGAGTACAATCGAAACCGCACACTCGATGTTTTCAGTCTGATAATGTTCTTACTAAACGATTTAGGGTTAACTTTTAAAGTAGCATACGAAAAATCGGATTATACGTATTTGTACCTTAAAGAGGGTTCTGTCCCTATGGGTTACTTGAAAGTAAAGGTAAGTAGGTATCGGCGACTAAAGAGTTTCAGTTTCAGTTCGAGTTTTCCAGTCCGAAAGAAGACGAAGATTCTTGTGGAGTGATAAGAAGTAGCTATGCATGGAAGATGAATCAAGAGAAAAATTCCCACCCTCCTTCTAAGGATAGGCAGAAAACAGGGGCGCGACATTCGACCGTGAAACAAATAAAGTTCCAATTGTCCAGAGAAATGAGACTTGCGTTGTTGCTATGAGCTTTTTTCCAAGGTAACTGACATGTTGAAAGATGTGAAAAAGATATGAAAAGATATGTACTACTTTTATTTTATAACCCCCCCAAAGGGCCTGATGTGCTGTAAATACGAACATCGACTCGAAAGAATCAGACACCATCATTCCTTCCTCTCCACGCCCACGTAACATATAAAACTATGGTTTGTTATGCTTTGGTTTCGATTTTAGCTAATGGCACTTACGTTTTTTGTTTTTGTTTTGTTTTTTTTTGCTTTTGAAATCCTCACTGTATATTGGGTACAATATAATATGAAATAATTGATTCTATAATAATAAATATGAAATCTGCTTAAAATAAAATATCATATTTAAGCGTATTTTACGACCAGGCAACGACGGGCGCTCCTACTAGTATGATATAAACTTTATCAAAATATGATATATTTGAAATTTTAAGGGAAGTTCGGCTTCCATAGCTCTCTTATGTTAAGAAACACTTTTATTTCTTTCCTCGGAAAATTTAATGCATATGATTTAAATTTATCAGAAATAGGACATATTTGAAGTTTTAAATGGTGCGCCTATAGGAATACACTTAGGGATTGTCTTAACCGGTAAATTTTTCATAAGAATACACTTTTAGATTTTATGTAGATTATCTAACCTTCATTTCTATATGGAATACACAAATATCACCAAACATACACGCAGGATTCCACACAGATATTGAGTTTTATGTATATGATTTAAAAAAAATAGAGTATTTAGTAAAAATGTCGTATGCTGCATTGTAAAAATGAAAAACTAAACAAATATATATAGTAGAGAAATACGAAAAATGTCCCGAATTAAATTTATTCGAGGTTTTATTATCGTTGTAATAGGTTACAGGAAGAGTAATTAATATTGCGAGTTGTAATTCCTCCCAATTCCTCTCTAATGCTAGTAGTTATGGCAAAAACTGTTCATCGGATTAAATATAAAATTCGATGAAGTAGAACAAAAACAAAACTGTTATTTTTTTTAAGACATAGACCAATAATTAATTTAAATCGCTGATAAAATATTTTTGTTATTATAACTAATCGAGTCAAATGTATTATGGGATTCTTGTTCTTACTTCATGCACAGGATTTCTTTCTTGTGTGCTAAATAATCAGTATAAAACGGGAAATGTAATTTATTTCGCTTTAAATACGTGTTAATATACAGGGTGATTCAAGAGTCGTCATACAAAGAAATAATTTATTGTTTAGTTATATTTTTATTTCTATTTTTTTTGTTTTTTTGTTTTTATTTTTTGTTGTTTTTTTATTTTTAATTTTTGTTGTTTTTTTATTTTTATTTTTTGTTTTTTTTTTATTTTTATTTTTTGTTGTTTTTTTATTTTTATTTTTTGTTGTGGGGGAATCACCCTCCAAATAGACTGTTCTATCCATTATATAAACCATAGACTTTTTGATCCCAGGTGTGGATTAAACACCAGAGCGACCCTCGCCTGCTCGGTGACGTTTACTATTCTTTTCAGTTGTAGCCTTTTTACGTTGTTGTTCCAGTAATACATTGTTTAAACTCTATTCCGTTGTTCTGTTTTCTTAGTGGTTTATTGCAAGCAATAACAGTATCCTAAAGGTGTCATTAACCAAACAACAAAGAATTGAAATCATACTGATGTCTGGAAGCAGCCGCAAGATTCCTGAAGAAATTAACATGGAACTAACATAACACACGATACTGTAGTATAACTTTTTGTGAATTTTAAAAGAGTCTGTTATTCAATAAAATTAGTTTATGCGAAAAAAAAGAAACAGCATTTTCTTTATCCATTTATTTGTTTGGAAAAATGTGAATGGAGACTTCTGAATCACCATGTATATTAAAAAAAGAAAAGGAAAAAAATATGTGTGGGAGTGAGAGCGGGTATGCTATATGCAGAAAAAAAGGGGATAGAATTAAGGCGACTTTTTATGTAAGTGTTAATATACATCCGTACGCCTATTTATCGTCTTCGTTGTCGTCATTCCCGCTGTAATCTTGTTGAAAAGGCGCACACCGCTGATCGTCTGCTATCATAGTTGTGAGTTTCGGTTGTTTCCTCGCTCGCTGTCACAAACTTTTGATTAGTTTATTAAAATAAAAAGTTGGACATTTTTTATTTGCAATAGCCAAAATATGTAAATGTGATGAAAAAAATATACAACAAATAAGTTACTCTCCAATGGATATGGATAAGGACTTTTTGTGTCTTTATCATTTAATACGTTTATTTACTTTGAAACTCGTATAGCATCAAGTCTGTTAACTTTATTTACTTAAAAACTCATATAGCATCAAGTCTGTTTAGATTATTTATTTTGAAACTCATATAGCATCAAGTCTGTTGAGATTATTTACTTTGAAACTCATATAGCATCAGGTCTGTTAAGTTTATTTACTTAAAAACTCATATAGCATCAAGTCTGTTGAGATTATTTACTTTGAAACTCCTATGGAATCAGGTCTGTTAAGTTTATTTACATTGAAACTCATATAGCATCAGGTCTGTTATGTTTATTTACTTAAAAACTCATATAGCATAAAGTCTGTTAAGATAATTTACTTTGAAACTACTATAGCATCAAGTCTGTTAAGATTATTTACTTTGAAACTCATATAGCATCAAGTCCGTTAAGATAATTTACTTTGAAACTCATATAGCATCAAGTTTGTTGATATTATTTACTTTGAAACTCATATAGCATCAAGTCTGTTATGTTTAGTTACTTTGAAACTCATATAGCATCAAGTCTGTTATGTTTAGTTACTTTGAAACTCATATAGCATCAAGTCTGTTATGTTTAGTTACTTTGAAACTCATATAGCATCAAGTCTGTTATTTTTATTTACTTTGAAACTCATATAGCATCAAGTCTGTTATGTTTATTCGAAACTCATATAGCATCAAGTCTGTTATGTTTAGTTACTTTGAAACTCATATAGCATCAAGTCTGTTAAAATTATTTACTTTGAAACTCATATAGCATCAAGTCTGTTGAGATTATTTACTTTGAAACTCATATAGCATCAAGTCTGTTATGTTTAGTTACTTTGAAACTCATATAGCATCAAGTCTGTTATGTTTAGTTACTTTGAAACTCATATAGCATCAAGTCTGTTAAAATTATTTACTTTGAAACTCATATAGCATCAAGTCTGTTATGTTTAGTTACTTTGAAACTCATATAGCATCAAGTCTGTTGAGATTATTTACTTTGAAACTCATATAGCATCAAGTCTGTTAAAATTATTTACTTTGAAACTCATATAGCATCAAGTCTGTTATGTTTATTTACTTTGAAACTCATATAGCATCAAGTCTGTTATGTTTAGTTACTTTGAAACTCATATAGCATCAAGTCTGTTATGTTTAGTTACTTTGAAACTCATATAGCATCAAGTCTGTTATGTTTATTTACTTTGAAACTCATATAGCATCAAGTCTGTTATGTTTTTTTGAAACTCATATAGCATCAAGTCTGTTATGTTTTTTTGAAACTCATATAGCATCAAGTCTGTTATGTTTAGTTACTTTGAAACTCATATAGCATCAAGTCTGTTATCTTTAGTTACTTTGAAACTCATATAGCATCAAGTCTGTTATGTTTAGTTACTTTGAAAATACTATAGCATCAAGTCTGTTAAGTTTAGTTACTTTGAAACTCATATAGCATCAAGTCTGTTATGTTTAGTTACTTTGAAACTCATATAGCATCAAGTCTGTTATGTTTAGTTACTTTGAAACTCATATAGCATCAAGTCTGTTATGTTTATTTACTTTGAAACTCATATAGCATCAAGTTTGTTACGTTTAGTTACTTTGAAACTCATATAGCATCAAGTATGTTATCTTTAGTTACTTTGAAACTCATATAGCATCAAGTCTGTAATGTTTATTTACTTTGAAACTCATATAGCATCAAGTCTGTTATGTTTAGTTACTTCGAAACTCATATAGCATCAAGTCTATTATGTTTATTTACTTTGAAACTCATATAGCATCAAGTCTGTTATGTTTAGTTACTTTGAAACTCATATAGCATAACGTCTGTTAAAATTATTTACTTTGAAACTCATATAGCATCAAGTCTGTTATGTTTAGTTACTTTGAAACACATATAGCATCAAGTCTGTTGAGATTATTTACTTTGAAACTCATATAGCATAAACTCTGTTAAAATTATTTACTTTGAAACTCATATAGCATCAAGTCTGTTGAGATTATTTACATTGAAACTCATATAGCATCAAGTCTGTTGAGATTATTTACTTTGAAACTCATATAGCATCAAGTCTGTTATGTTTATTTACTTTGAAACTCATATAGCATCAAGTCTGTTATGTTTAGTTACTTTGAAACTCATATAGCATCAAGTCTGTTATGTTTAGTTACTTTGAAACTCATATAGCATCAAGTCTGTTATGTTTATTTACTTTGAAACTCATATAGCATCAAGTCTGTTATGTTTTTTTGAAACTCATATAGCATCAAGTCTGTTATGTTTAGTTACTTTGAAACTCATATAGCATCAAGTCTGTTATCTTTAGTTACTTTGAAACTCATATAGCATCAAGTCTGTTATGTTTAGTTACTTTGAAAATACTATAGCATCAAGTCTGTTAAGTTTAGTTACTTTGAAACTCATATAGCATCAAGTCTGTTATGTTTACTTACTTTGAAACTCATATAAGATCAAGTCTGTTATGTTTATTTACTTTGAAACTCATACAGCATCAAGTCTGTTATGTTTATTTACTTTGAAACTCATATAGCATCAAGTTTGTTACGTTTAGTTACTTTGAAACTCATATAGCATCAAGTATGTTATCTTTAGTTACTTTGAAACTCATATAGCATCAAGTCTGTTATGTTTATTTACTTTGAAACTCATATAGCATCAAGTCTGTTATGTTTAGTTACTTCGAAACTCATATAGCATCAAGTCTATTATGTTTATTTACTTTGAAACTCATATAGCATCAAGTCTGTTATGTTTAGTTACTTTGAAACTCATATAGCATCACGTCTGTTAAAATTATTTACTTTGAAACTCATATAGCATCAAGTCTGTTATGTTTAGTTACTTTGAAACTCATATAGCATCAAGTCTGTTGAGATTATTTACTTTGAAACTCATATAGCATCAAGTCTGTTGACATTATTTACTTTGAAACTCATATAGCATCAAGTCTGTTGAGATTATTTACTTTGAAACTCATATAGCATCAAGTCTGTTATGTTTAGTTACTTTGAAACTCATATAGCATCAAGTCTGTTATGTTTACTTACTTTGAAACTCATATAGCATCAAGTCTGTTATGTTTAGTTACTTTGAAACTCATATAGCATCAAGTCTGTTATGTTTATTTACTTTGAAACTCATATAGCATCAAGTCTGTTATGTTTTTTTGAAACTCATATAGCATCAAGTCTGTTATGTTTAGTTACTTTGAAACTCATATAGCATCAAGTCTGTTATGTTTAGTTACTTTGAAACTCATATAGCATCAAGTCTGTTATGTTTAGTTACTTTGAAAATACTATAGCATCAAGTCTGTTAAGTTTAGTTACTTTGAAACTCATATAGCATCAAGTCTGTTATGTTTACTTACTTTGAAACTCATATAGCATCAAGTCTGTTATGTTTATTTACTTTGAAACTCATATAGCATCAAGTCTGTTATGTTTATTTACTTTGAAACTCATATAGCATCAAGTTTGTTACGTTTAGTTACTTTGAAACTCATATAGCATCAAGTATGTTATCTTTAGTTACTTTGAAACTCATATAGCATCAAGTCTGTTATGTTTATTTACTTTGAAACTCATATAGCATCAAGTCTGTTATGTTTAGTTACTTCGAAACTCATATAGCATCAAGTCTATTATGTTTATTTACTTTGAAACTCATATAGCATCAAGTCTGTTATGTTTAATTACTTTGAAACTCATATAGCATCACGTCTGTTAAGATTATTTACTTTGAAACTCATATAGCATCAAGTCTGTTATGTTTAGTTACTTTGAAACACATATAGCATCAAGTCTGTTATGTTTAGTTACTTTGAAACTCATATAGCATCAAGTCTGTTAAAATTATTTACTTTGAAACTCATATAGCATCAAGTCTGTTATGTTTATTAACTTTTAAACTCATATAGCATCAAGTCTGTTATGTTTATTTACTTTGAAACTCATATAGCATCAAGTCTGTTACAATTGTTTACTTTGAAACTACTATAGCATCAAGTCTGTTATGTTTAGTTAATTTGAAACTCATATAGCATCAAGTCTGTTATGTTTAGTTACTTTGAAACTCATATAGCATCAAGTCTGTTATGTTTATTTACTTTGAAACTCGTATAGCATCAAGTCTGTTACGTTTAGTTACTTTGAAACTCATATAGCATCAAGTCTGTTATGTTTAGTTACTTTGAAACTCATATAGCATCAAGTCTGTTATGTTTAGTTACTTTGAAACTCATATAGCATCAAGTCTGTTATTTTTATTTACTTTGAAACTCATATAGCCTCAAGTCTGTTATGTTTAGTTACTTTGAAACTCATATAGCATCAAGTCTGTTGACATTATTTACTCTGAAACTCATATAGCATCAAGTCGGTTAAAATTATTTACTTTGAAACTCATATAGCATCAAGTCTGTTATGTTTATTTACTTTTAAACTCATATAGCATCAAGTCTGTTGAGATTATTTACTTTGAAACTCATATAGCATCAAGTCTATTATGTTTAGTTACTTTGAAACTCATATAGCATCAAGTCTGTTATGTTTATTTAGTTTGAAACTCATATAGCATCAAGTCTGTTATGTTTATTTAGTTTGAAACTCATATAGCATCAAGTCTGTTATGTTTAGTTACTTTGAAACTCATATAGCATCAAGTCTGTTATGTTTAGTTACTTTGAAACTCATATAGCATCAAGTCTGTTATGTTTATTTACTTTGAAACTCATATAGCATCAAGTCTGTTATGTTTATTTACTTTGAAACTCATATAGCATCAAGTCTGTTATGTTTATTTTCTAAAAAACTCATATTGCATCAAGTCTGTTGAGATTATGTACTTTGAAACTCATATAGCATCAAGTCTGTTATGTTTAGTTACTTTGAAACTCATATAGCATCGAGTCTGTTATGTTTATTTACTTTGAAACTCATATAGCATCAAGTCTGTTATTTTTATTTACTTTGAAACTCATATAGCATCAAGTCTGTTTAGATTATTTACTTTGAAACTCATATAGCATCAAGTCTGTTGAGAATATTTACTTTGAAACTCATATAGAATCACGTCTGTAAAAATTATTTACTTTGAAACTCATATAGCATCAAGTCTATTATGTTTATTTACTTTGAAACTCATATAGCATCAAGTCTGTTATGTTTAGTTACTTTGAAACTCATATAGCATCAAGTCTGTTGAGATTATTTACTTTGAAACTCATATAGCATCAAGTCTGTTAAAATTATTTACTTTGAAACTCATATAGCATCAAGTCTGTTATGTTTAGTTACTTTGAAACTCATATAGCATCAAGTCTGTTATGTTTAGTTACTTTGAAACTCATATAGCATCAAGTCTGTTGAGATTATTTACTTTGAAACTCATATAGCATCAAGTCTGTTGAGATTATTTACTTTGAAACTCATATAGCATCAAATCTGTTGAGATTATTTACTTTGAAACTCATATAGCATCAAGTTTGTTATGTTTAGTTACTTTGAAACTCATATAGCATCACGTCTGTTAAAATTATTTACTTTGAAACTCATATAGCATCAAATCTATTATGTTTATTTACTTTGAAACTCATATAGCATCAAGTCTGTTATGTTTAGTTACTTTGAAACTCATATAGCATCAAGTCTGTTAAAATTATTTACTTTGAAACTCATATAGCATCAAGTCTGTTGACATTATTTACTTTGAAACTCATATAGCATCAAGTCTGTTATGTTTATTTACTTTGAAACTCATATAGCATCAAGTCTGTTGAAATTATTTACTTTGAAACTCATATAGCATCAAGTGTGTTATGTTTAGTTCTTTGAAACTCATATAGCATCAAGGCTGTTAAAATTATTTACTTTGAAACTCATATAGCATAAAGTCTGTTATGTTTATTTACTTTGAAACTCATATAGCATCAAGTCTGTTATGTTTAGTTACTTTGAAACTCATATAGCATCAAGTCTGTTATGTTTATTTACTTTGAAACTCATATAGCATCAAGTCTGTTATGTTTATTTACTCTGAAACTCATATAGCATCAAGTCTGTTTAAATTATTTACTTTGAAACTACTATAGCATCAAGTCTGTTATGTTTAGTTAATTTGAAACTCATATAGCATCAAGTCTGTTATGTTTACTTACTTTGAAACTCATATAGCATCAAGTCTGTTATGTTTAGTTACTTTGAAACTCATATAGCATCAAGTCTGTTGAGATTATTTACTTTGAAACTCATATAGCCTCAAGTCTGTTATGTTTATTTACTTTGAAACTCGTATAGCATCAAGTCTGTAAATGTAGAACGGAAAAAAAACTATTTGGATTATCAGTAATTGTTCAAAGATCGAAAAAAAAATGTTTTAATGACAGAACATTACATTTTCGCATAATTAAGGACATTTGTTGAATGAGTTTCTACCAGATTTTAGTTTAATTATCTAGGTAAGTAGAAAAATAATTTGTCTTGCTTTTGGTAATATTATTGTATATTTATTTGTTCACCTTTTTTTTGTTTTGTTGACTATTGTAAAATGTCTAAAACATTTATTACAAAAGAAAGAACATAACTTGCATGCGCATGCGTGAGAAAGATAGAGAGAGAGAAATAGAGATAGAGAGAAAAAAGGATATAAGAGGATATAAGTTTGTAGGGTAACAATCTGCAGCGTGGAATATGCAGTTTTGAATCAGTTACTGCTGATAGGAGTGAAAATAGAGGAAACAGAGACGACGCTGATGTCAACAAAAACCAGAAGCAGACATGTGGTAGGAGATTTGTATGTATAAAACTTAGTTTTTTCCCAGCAATATATATCTTGAAGATGCTTCCATAAAAATTTTTTTGGTGAAATAAAAAAAAAAACGCTTACTTTCGTGCTGATTTTATCATGTTCCATATAGTTGTTTTCATTTTCTCTTTAAGTTATATTTTAATTTTTCCTGTACATGCTGTTGGACTCTCTTTGAAAATTTATATCTATTCATATTGAATCTAATCAAACTGTGAAACAAGTACATTTCTCTACCCTATTTGATCTTACATTGAGAGAGTCATTTCCTACAAAGATCACAGACTGAAAAAGTACTTTTATTTTAGAACGTTTTATGAATCTGTATTTAAATAATTTTTTTGCCAACAAAAACGTGGCTATACAACAAAAGTATTGGGCTGTTAGCTTTTTTTTAATTTATGATTTTTTTTTTTTGTGTGTATTCCTGTTTTCTTTTTGCTCGTAGGGCTTTGAATTTGTGTGTTATTTTCGACACAAGATACCACAGTAAAAATATGACACTATGGACTGATCCCCTAGAACCAAGGTCTCGGAGAATGGAAGGAAATTATTCACAAAAAGATTGTCGGAAGTAAAAAGAGCCATACCTTCAGACAATGTAAGGAAATAAGTCACCAGAAAATGAAAAATTATCGAAATTGAGATAAGTAAAAAGACGATGTATCGGAGTCCGTGTTTCTCTTGTGAATCCCTGTTGTTGTTGAGGTTTTGATTTTCTATCGTTGTAAATCGAGAACAGAAGACGACGCGGGTAAAAGGGAGGATGAAGGTGAAAAACACATGATACACAAACGTTGCAGTCGGTCATGGTCTTAGAAAATATGTAAAAAATAGCTGAGTTTCATTCGTGTAACATCGACTGATCCGATGAAGAGCAACTCGAGAAATCAGAGGCCAAAATCCTAAAGTGAATCCTTATTAAAGGGTTATCTCAATCATCTTGGTAGTTACAGTAGTATAGGGCACGTCAAAGTAAATCCTCGGTGACTGAGGTGTCATTAAGCTTATGGTATTCTAGAGAGAGAGAGAGAGAGAGAGAGAGAGAGAGAGAAATATAAACAAGGGGAGAGAGTGCGAGAACTGTTATCATTTTCCATTTCTTTCGCTAATGACGCAAAAAATGCTCCAGAAGACTAACCTTGTGTCATATTTCCCCTCATAGGGAAGTGCATAAATGCTGAATCATTGTGAACGTTTTGAGGATTGAATGTTATACTAAGATTCTGTCATTTGTAATTAATGTGTGTCGGTTGCTGTGTTAAATTTGTTACAAATAAGCGGTTCGTTTTTTTCTAAAACGAGGAGGACACATACAAATGTCATCGAAAAGCCGAAAAAATCGGAATACGAGTAAGATCTGGTTTGGCAATGAGTGATTTGGTTTTCATAGCGAGAAATCGGAATTTGACATATCTTCTGTTGCTTTCTACTTTAGCATGGCATGAAAACTTCGATTAGACAATTCTAAATGCTATTGAATATCGGATCTGGCGTACCGATTATAACACATTATTAAAAGAAATAAAACTTGCTAATTGACGCATACACACACCCGACTGGAAAATAAATATCCGGTGATTTGATGCACAGACATATGAAAAGGTATTTGTAAAGGTCATCTCTAGACGGAGATACACCCGTTGTTAGATAAACAATAAACATGAATGAAGTTATATATCGTAAGTATATGTAGTTTAATTGATAGCGTAGTCGGAATTCCAGAATAGGCATTACACTTGTATCCAAAAGTTGTGTATTAACCAGTCCAAAAAAAGATCGAAGAGAAGCAAAATCGAGAGATAAAATTCCGTAAACTGCCGCGTTTTCCAACCTCTCTGATTTTATCGTTCACTGGAATCGATCAAAATAATGGATTTTTTTTTTTAAATGCAATACAATAAATATAACAGCATATTTTATACACTTATGTCTTTGTTGTCCTTCTTTCAAAGCAGAATAGAAATAAACAAGAATGGTTTCGTGTTCAACTCATCGCATTAATTGTTGGAAATCCTCAGGGTCCACATTCTATTAATAAGCTAATCAAAATTATGGCTTTGTGTCGCAGATTTCGAATAAGGAAATGGTTAAAATCTCCATCCTAACCTTTTGTGTATTAATGGAGCAATTAGGAATCATCAATTATCGTATTGTGGTGTCGTCACGCCTTCAGATGAAAAGGTCTTCAACTTTTAATGTCATCCTCAATGACTCGAAGCTGTTTCGCTACCTCTCTTCTGACCCTTTGAACAAATATTATTTGTGCGACACAATAGCAGATAAGCGTGACTTTATCAAAAAAAAAAAAAAAGAAAAACAACTTTTAAGCTTTAATGATTTTAAACCGATAATCTATAATAACACAGGTGTCGTTTGGCTTGTTATTCTGACCTTTTGACCCAGTCTTTGAGAGTAAGATGACCTTTCAAAGTTTGACTTCAACTTTTGAATAATTCTAAAGGATAATTCTAGTTTTATACATCGAAGCAAAGTGATTTTTTGCCTTTGTCTTTTACTACAGTACTTTTATGATTTCATTAAGTGAATTGTCATTAAAGAATTCAATATCGCAAGTCAAACTTTGACACAACATATAAAATTATCCTCGACTGGCTAACGTCTCTCTGTACAGAGGTTTCCTATACAGACATTCTGACATGAGAATATTTTTCCCTAAAAATAAACCTTGACCAAATATTCAAAATCAAAATTTCGGTATGACTAACCTACACAAGTTTTTACGAGTAATGGTGTATTTTCTCCAAGTGATGTTATCTCAAGTTGCCACACGAAGTTGGATGTTCCACAGGACTAAATGAATTCTTGTTCTGGAATCCAGTAAGACCAAGATACAAAAAAGAAAGATATACTGTAACATAGTAAAATGTTCGATTTGGGAGAGAGGAAAATTATGGGCACTTTTTGCTTAACAGTGCCATGAGGCGAATGTGTGTATTTTAGTTTCAATAACTACCGATAGATGGCGTATGTCAGTCGAACAGGGGTCGATAAATCGTATGACTCATTGAAAACAAAACAATATTATTAAAAATGTCTATAAATTTGTAATAAATAAATAAAAACTTCTATATTAAAACTATATTTTGCTCTATTGACAAGCGAAAAATTATATTTTGAGATATGTTTATACAATCTTACTGTGAAAAAAAACAATCTTTGTGTAAAAAAACTATTCTTAAATCTCTATAAATGTTTAATGTTTGTACAAATATATTTTGCTACATTTTGCTAAAATTATATTTTATGTATTTCTATATAATCTTATTGTGAAAAAAAAACAAAAAAAATTATATGTTGCTACAATCGTGCAGGAAAAAAACAATTAATTCTAAAAACACTCTATAAATATTTCCTGTTTTTAACATTTATTTTCACTTCTTTAAAAGAAATATTAAAACATTAAAATTATATTTTTTATACAATAAATTTTCGCTTTCCATATATTTTTGTCTTATTTATTTCGTTATTATATATTTTACATTCTCAGAGACACTTGTCTATATTTTGAGATTCACAGAACTGCCGGTAGAGGGCATTTCTCATTCAAAGAACAGGGGTCGATAATTCGTCTAACTCGCCTCATGCAGAAGTGTCAAATTATGTTCTTAACTTATTTACTAACCCAGTGTTTGGGAGATGAAAGAGAATTTTAATGGAATATTCGAATATTTATGAATCTCATAAAGAGTTCAAGTGTTAGTCCAAGGTAGGGGGATGGGGATTTATTTCTGATAACTTCGAATGAAGTAAAATGAAACAAAATGAAAATAATGTAACAAAGTTGCTGAATGTTGCAAGTAATTAAAAAAAACGTATGTGAGATGGGGAAAGAAGCGGCTTTTTATTTTTTTAGGATCAAGAATTGGAGCGACTCTTTTTCTACTACAGGTAACGAGGAGCAAGGTCAGGAGCATCTCCAAAATCAACAAAGCAGATATAGTTCTCGAAAAAGAAAACTCATGTAACTATATCGACATATGCGAATACGCTAGTTACTAATTACAATTAGAACGTTCGGTTTAGGGATAGTCGAGGTTTGCTCCAATAATAGAATAAGGTTAACGTGGCTTCTCTGAAGGTGACGTGCAAAAAGAAGGTACATGACAAAAGACCGAATTGGGAGAAGTAAGGGTTTGGTCTGTAAAGGGGACAGACATATTTTCTCTCTCTCTCTCTCTCTCTCTCTCTTTCTTTCTCTCTCTCTCTCTCACACACACACACACACACTCTCTCACTCTCTCTCTCTCTCTCTCCCTCTCTCTATCTATCTATCTCATACGGACGCATGGTACTAATATTGTATAAAATAGTACTATGTAATAAATGAATAAAGCAAAAGGTGTGCGTTGTTGTTATTGTATTAACTACTAAGAAAGCGAAAATCAAACGCGGCTCTTCAGAGAGGGGTAGGCGACCTCTACGCACAGTTCAATTGCTACTACATTTAAGCGACATGACAAAAGTAGAGGCAACTCTCGACGCGTGCGTGACCAACTGTTTCTCTGGGGAATAGCCGTGCCGTTTGTGCTAAACTCTCGAAGTACAGGTTTATACATAATTTAATCACGCTGAATTGAAGAAGAGTGTGTGATTAAATGGATACCATTGTGAACTATGGAATCGGCTATGTTGCATTGATGATGTTTAATGTGTCATTAATGTCATTCAGAAAGGTATGAATCCCAGTTCTTCCCTTAGCTATGGAAAAAATAGCAGCTTGTGTTCAAAAAGCAATATACAATAAATTGTTTACAATAAATGTCGTATTTCGGAAATAAATAATACAATAAAATGCACGGCTATAATCACGTTGACGCATTGGTTTCTGAAAATCAAAACAGTGTTTATTCTGGCCAGTGCTAACTGGATTACAATTTGAGAAGACCAAGTTATCTACGTAACTAAAATCTTTTCTAAATGATCTACAAATTAATCGTTTACAAAGATGGTTTCGGCATAAAATTTCCCAACCATTGTTGACGTGTCGTAAAAATAAAAACTCACTCAATTAAATAACCCATGACGACAAAATACAGACAAAATAAGCGAAAGAAGAAATCCGTTTCATTTCTCAGTAGATTTTTTTTTTTTTACTTTTAGGAATGTTCATTCGGGAGATTTAAAGAAAATGTTGACATGTGAACATAGTGTCTTTCGGTGACAAATTTTTCCTATGGAAATCGCTCTAGACCAGGGGTTCTCAACCGGGATCCACATGCAAAACATAACAAAATGGGAGTCCGTGACGATAACTTGGTGGCTCATGATGAAAACCAACTCAGAATAGATTTGTATTATTAAAAACTTAGTTTCTACTGTAATTTTGTATAGTTTTTTTTCAATCATTCAAGTTATTTTAACTATAATATTTCTATTTTCCAGGTTTACCCCATAAATTAGTTTTCATTTAAAAATAAAGCTTAATTATATAATATTTCTCTGATTATTAAAACCTCAAAATTTATATTAGTGAAAAATATAAGATTGTCTTATGACCAATAGTTATTAAGGGCTCCACCAAGATAAAAAGAAGGGAAAAGGGGTTCATGAGTAAAAAAAAGGTTGAGAAGCACTGCTCTAGACAAAGCATGGGGCCACTTGATGTTAGGAGCTAAACAAAACTAGTCAACAACAACTGTTATATGGATAGATTCTGACCACGAAAATAGTAATTCTTCCCTTTTTGTCCAAAGTATAGATTATGAAATCTTTGGGCAAAACAACAATATAAATGAAGAAAGAGTTTCAAAACTACCAGGAGTAAAGCCAATGACTACTTTCTACTCTCCATAACGTTCTTAACTTAACTTTTAATTCTGGAAATCGAAAAGAACTGATCGTTTTGTTGTTGTTGTTGTTGTTGTTGTTGTTGTTGTAGTTGTTGTTATTTTGGTACTTGCTTTTTGTTTGTTTTTCTCTTTGCTTTTTCGTCTTTTTTTTTCTCCAGCTAGAAACAAGTACTACTAAATTTAGCAAATGTAATTTTTTAGGGTTTTTGTTTTTTCGTTTTTGACAAGAAATTTTTATCTTTCTTAATCTAATATGTTTTAAAATACTATAATAAAGATAAATGCGTATTTATTTGTATACTAGCGGGGAGAACCGATGTTGCTTGGGATTGGATACGAAATACTACGATGTACTTTTTCACTGTGCTCATAACATCACTATTACGTTCCTTTTTTTTTTTCACCGAATAACGCTCCCTATGTTCCACACTGTAATATAGTCGAAATAAATTGAAATTAGTGCTTTATATATATATATTGTTTCAATTTCATAAAAATTAAATATAGCTTTGCGAAGCTTTAAGAGGTTTCTGCCTTCATAGTTCACGTAGAGAGAAACGCACAGATTCAGAATCACTTCCATTGTTTTCCCCGAATAATTTTATACGTAAATTTAAATTTCATCAAAATAGAATAGATTTAAAGTTGTAATGAACGCTCAATACCAATAGATATACATGATTTAAATCTTATGTAACAAGATATATATGAAATTTTCGGACTACTGTTCTCAGCTTGAGTGTCATTTTCACAACGTTCGGTCGATTTAACTTCCGACCTTCTTCATGTGTATCTTGTCAAACTCGGGAATTTTGACGGAATTTCGAACGGAATCCTTTCTTTACTTTACTCTCGTTCCATCAGCCATGGCTGGATAGAGGCCCTAAGTAATTCGCAATTGGATATTTCGATCGCCCACAATCAGAATTCAATCTTTAACCTTCAAGAGAATATCACTTTTTCAACTGATTTTTCCAAGTAATCCAACCATTGCGTAACGAGTCCCTGCGAATTTCTATCCAATTATGGCTGATGGAACGACAGTATATTACCTCCGTGGATTAAATAAAGGGTTTCGTTCTAAATTCCATCCAAATTCTCGAGTCCGTCAGAAACATTTCTGAGTTCGACAAGATACACCCGAAGAAGGCCGGAGATTATATCGACCGAAACGTTTTGAAAATTACACTCAAGATGAGAACAGTAGTCCGAAAATTCCAAATAATACGAATCATCTCCAAAATTCAGAAACGGATATATCTTAAATTTTAA
>NC_136507.1:54954773-54999773 GCF_053919585.1 Euprymna scolopes | reverse complement strand
TTTTTCTCGGAAACTACTGAGCCCATTTGGCTGAAATGTTATATGGGTCTTTGTTATGATAAGGTGCAGCAAATTTGGTACTATGGTATCTATCCGATGCACAATAATTCGTATTTAATGCAAAAAATTAGTACAAATTTAACCATATTAAACCATCAATTTGGCATAAAGCACTCATTCTATGGGCTATAATTTTTAGCGGGCTATAATTTTTTAAAGTTTAGTAATCACCTATTGCTAACAGTCTGCCCGAATGTGAAACCATTCCATTATTTCAATTAATTTTTAATGTTTAATTCAGTTTACTATATTATTTCAGATTAATGTTCTTTGTTTTAATGCTTAATTCGGAGAGGATGGGAAAAGTAGTTTCTGTTCTGTTGCGATAAGACTATCTTCCCAGGCATAACTTCCTTTTTTAAAGTGAAGTATAGTGTCTGTCCTGTCGATTTTTTTATAGGCGGATAGTGTAGTTTATGTTCGTTCGTCATGATATCATCCTCATAGGATTACTTCTTATTGCGAAAGGGAGGGGATTAATGCAGTATCTGTATGTTGTCATGGTCAAGGTTGTCATCCGTCAAGGAATTACTTCCTCTTTTTTTCTTTGTTTTATTGTTCTACTATGATAAGATAATCCTCTCATGTAATATTAGTTCTCTTGTTATGAGATATATATATATATATATATATATATATATATATATATATATACAGAGAGAGAGAGAGACAGACAGAGAAAGAGAGAGAACGAGAGATCATCTTCTCAGGTATTACTGCAAAATAAACAAGTGAAGCATGCATGGTCCCCCGTGAGTGCCCAATGAATGAGGCATAAAAAATGACTAAGTTCAGCATTTTTTCTTTGGGTAAGGGGGGAAGCTAATGTTTTATTGTTATACTATGATAAGATCATTTTCTCATGATGAATCTTCTTCTTTGGAGGTCGTGTAATTTCAGATCTCTTGCTATGAGAGAGACAGACAGACAGACAGACACACAGACAGACAGAGCATCCTCTCATGCATTACTACGAAATAAACAAAATCTAGGAAAGCTGTATATATATATATATATATATATATATATATATAGTGTGTGGTTAAAAGGACGAGACAATAAATGAATGCACCAATCTAGCAACAAAAAAAAGAATACAAAAACAAACTCGTTTTTATTGGAAATATAGTCTTATGCAAACGTCTGCACATCAAACACGCAGACAAAAAGTACAGGCACAAACTAGGGGCATTGTTGGAAAATGAAAAATACTCTTGGACATGGAAATATAAACAAACT
The DNA here is from genome assembly GCF_053919585.1 of Euprymna scolopes. Taxonomy (NCBI): domain Eukaryota; kingdom Metazoa; phylum Mollusca; class Cephalopoda; order Sepiida; family Sepiolidae; genus Euprymna; species Euprymna scolopes. The sequence continues at coordinate 54,998,474 of NC_136507.1, read as the reverse complement.
CATCCAGGAAAGAAAAACAAACATAAAAATAATCAACAAAAACGAAAAATCTGCCAAATTGTAGATTTCACCATCCAAGCATTTCAGAGCGGAGGTTCAGAGCGACAGAACAACATTAAAATTACCAGAATGTAAAAAAAAATAGTAAAACTAAGATAATCCTAATCATACCAATAATTGTAAGAGCACTAGGAACAGTCCTGAAAATGATGGTGAAAAGATTCGGAGAATTTGAAATCGAAGGGAACATTGAGACCATACTACAAGAAGCAATGATGAAAACAACCATTTATTTTTTAAATTAAATTGATTGAATGTAGAAACAAACTCATATTTCCAACGAATGCTAAGCAAGCGTAGCTGTTGAACAAGAAATAAAACAAAAGTATAGAATTTACATATCACACGAGCCCAGTGGGAATTGAAACTGTAAAAAAATCTTATAAATCAACTACAAACCTATATCCAAGAACACACATGCTCACAAACGTGATGGCATATTTTTAGCTGATACCACGCAAAATGGCAATGACTGGTCAAAGTGTATTGTAAGACAAATAACCAGGCCTTATTGAATGGAGTGCACTAGAATATTTCTTAATGACTTATCCTAACTCAAATCCCAAAGAAAAAATCGATGGTAAGCGACTGTTACGATAGCGCAAAATGATTTGAAACTGTTATCGAAAGAGTGTTGGACATCTAAGATATTGCTGCCAGTCAGATTCTAGTGGCCACGATTAGTTATTGTTAATGAGTAATCACTGATATAAAACTCTTGCTTAGTAAATAATAATAATAATAATAATGATAATGATAATAATAATAATAATAATAATAATAATAATAATAATAATAATAATAATAATAATAATAATCTTTCTATATAATAAAAGAGGTGCAGTTTTCCCCCTCTGGACCAAAATACCGTAGGTTTGCTAGAACAGATTGAGCATAAAAAATTATTATATTTACGCTAATAGTCATTACTTTATTTAACTATAGAACGCCATTTCATACACATTGTTTCGTAATATTAAAAAATTAGATTTATTCTTAGGAGCGCCACCTTTTTCATCGTCCTAACCTACAGAGGTAGTAGCTCAATTTTTCCCTTTCTTCGATAAGTCTTCTTACGACCACATTCTATACCGCGTACATTTATACCTTTTCCTACTTTCATGAATCTAAGCCGTCATTAACTGCCCAGTAATTTCTTACACATCGCATATTCTTAATGCTTTGCCACTACTCGAATAATGATTTCCCCCTCCTACCATTCCTCACAATCTCATTGGTTGACGTCTACATATTCGAACATTCCGGATTGACCGAATCATCATTCAAAAAAGAACGCTATAGAGATACACACCACATATCTTCCCTGAGTAAAATCATTACATATTAAATACCCCGATTACAAATTTCGTAATTTCGAAAAAAAAAAATGATTCGCACTACATTATAATTAATACCATCTTTATCACTACGAAACATATTATTTGTGTGATTGCTTATTGTCGTGTTATTTTGACAAACTGAACTTATATTTTCATTGCTGTTTGCATTTATTTTGGTTACAGTGAGAAATAATTATTAATTATATTTTATTTTAGTAATAAAGATAACGAGACAGTAATTTGTTTGTGCTAAACGATTATTAGGGACGCTTAAGAAAAATATAACTGCTTTACAAACTATAACTGGCTAAAATTTAATCAGTAATTCGTTTGAACTAAACGGTTATTAGGGACGCTTGAGTAAAAAAAAACATTTCGTCTCATTTTGTTTTAGCGTTGCCGATTCGATTTTATAAGCTTTCACGTTTGTTTACATTACAACTGCTTCAGAAACTTGTTAGTTTACAAAAAATGTAGGGAATCACTTGTATATAAAAATTTAGCGTAAAATGAGCACCCACTTTATGGCCACCTTTTATTGATAAACTGGGCACCTAAATTTGGGAAGGGTTAACAGATATTAATAATCAATTTGACGTGCACCAACACCAAAACAAAAACGTGGCTGCTCATTTTACATTAAATTGTGTTCATTGTATATTGCCCCCCTCCCCGAAAAAATGTGGGCATAATGTTTGTGCTCATTTTTCATTAAATTATCATAGAAAAGTGATCCCCCACCTTTTTGGAAATAACATTTATTATATCTTGGAAACTATTCGTATGCCGGATTTTCATACGTTATTTTCGTTTTCAGCATCCCGAAAACTTTTAAAGTGGTAATTTTAAAGGTTTTTACGAGGGTGGAAAGATTCTTCATAATAACCAAAAAAAGAAAGAATGCCAGATGAACTTTTACAATGAGTAAATGTGATTCATTTTGTAATTTATAATTAAAAGCTTTGAACAGTACAAAGTATAACTTAGGTTAATTTTTTTTTTTTTTTTTTTTTTTTTTACATTGCGCAGGGGATGGTCTTTTGCTACCACCGGGCAACGCTGGTTAACAGCTCCTGCTGCTGCTAATAATAATAATAATAATAATAATAATAATAATAATAATAATAATAATAATAATAAACAAACAGACAGACCCATACAAGCAAGAGGACCGGATGTCATACTAGTTAACAAGAAGGACAAATCCTGTCAGATTGTACATTTTGCCGTCCCACCAGACCACGGAGTGAAGATCAAGAAGACAGAGAAGCGGACCAAATAAACAAACCGGGCCAGTGAGTTCAAAGGGATATGGAAGATGAAGAAAGTCAAGATAACACCAATAATAGTAGGAGTACTAGGAACAATACCGAAAAACATTGGAAAATTTGGCGAGATTGAAATCAGGTGGATAGCTGGGAAGATACAACGCATAACAATAATGAAAATAGCTGAAATATTAAGGCAAACCCTTGAGTGCTGAGACTTATAAAGATGACCCGCAGGAGCTTGCCAGGGCATACAGAAACTACTAAAGAAGTAAAATACAAAGAAGCACCACTTGGAAACTGGATAATTACATAACTGAAAGTTAGCTTTCCACCTCTTTTTTCTAATCGCCATAAACTGTTGTCGCACTAAATAAAATAGAGGCTCAAGGAGGACGGAAAGAGCAAGGAGAGAAAGCACTGGCCAGACCTCAGCTGGATGAGTTCGAGGAGGACTGGAACTTTGGGGAGGCTTATTGCCAGTCATATTCCAGTGAAGATCAATCGTTGTTAACAATGAGAAATTAATCATAGACGACTGTTGCGATAATGCAAACTAATTTGCAAAGTTTGTCGAAAAAGGTGGAGAGTACTGGAAATCTGGGGAGACTTCTTGTCACTCAGACTCCAGGAAACATCACAGACTATTTTCAAAGAGAATTATTTAATGATGGCCTGTGTAAAGCTCCTAATAAATGATAATATTTACAAGAACGAAAAATCCTGCCAGCAGACCACATCAAAGAGTGGGGGGAGCAAAGCAAATATATGGAACTAGTCAGAGAACTAAAAGAGATATTAAACATAAAGAAAGATAAGATAACACTGATTATCGTAGGAGCACTAAGAACAATCCCGAAAAACGTTAAAAAAATATGGGGAGATTGGAATCAGGAGCAAGGCTGAGAAGATACAACGGATAGCAATAACGAACGCCGCTGAAATATTAAGGAAACTACTTGAATGCAAAGACTACACATAAACTACAAACGTTAACCAGCCATATCGAAACTACAATAAAAGGAAAGCAAAAAGATAAATTAACGCTACATAGAACTAAGAAAACTGAAACTGAAAAAGTGTAAGTTTTTTAAGTATCTCTTACACAGAAAGTTGTCGAGATGTTTGAAATAGTGGTAGTCGGTAGGTGAGAGGTTTGGAGTGTATGGCGGATGAGACTAAATTTGTAGCCCAATTTGTTGAACTTTTGCAGCGTCAGTTTAGCAACGTGTGGTCAGGTATTGTTGTGGAGAAGCATTGGATCTTTGCTGTTGACTAATGCTGGCTGCTTTTGTCGAAATTTCTGATGCATTTCATCCATTTATTAACAGCACTCCTCCGCCGTAATGGTTTCTGGATTCTAAAAACTGTAATGGATAAGACCGATCGCAGAATACCAAACAATGAGCACGACCCATTTTGGTGCAACTCTGACTTCGAGAAGTGTTGTGGAGCTATGTCGGTGTCTAACCACTGAGCTGAGCGTCGCCGGTTGTCGTAAAGAACACACTTTTCATCGTAAATCACAACCAAGTCGAGAAACGGTTCGTTCTTGTTGTGTAAAAAAAGGGAAGATGACAGGTGTTTCTTTTGGTTGTCGTTCAATTCGTGAGGCACACATTTATCAAGTTTTTTGTCTTTCCAATCTCTCTCAAGTGGTTGGAAATAGTCGTATATGTTATGTATAATTCAGAAGCAAGTTCTCGAACAGTTTTGCGTTGATTGGCTTTGATTAAGACTGTTAATTAATCGTTGTCAACGTTCGATAACTGACCACTACCCTCATCATATTCAAGACTCTCGTCGCTGCCACGAAATTTCTTAAATCACCATTGTGATGTGTGTTCAGTAGCGGTTCCTTGGCTAAACGCTTAGTTGGTATCGCGAGCTGTTGTAGCAGGTGTTTGGTCTAGTTTTAATTTAAACAAGAAAATTGTGCGAATTTGCTTTTTCCTATCTTTCATTAAACGTTCTGAAAAGAAAATAAAATTTATTTCAAACGATTGTAATTTTACAGATAAGATAAAGAGAAAAACGCCCTTTTAAATTATATATATATATATATATATATATATATATATATATATATATATATATATATAACGAAAATTTATTTGGAAATAAATGATTTGAAATCAACATTACAAATTCTGCCAGAACTTTCTTCCCAACCTAATATTATATTTTAATTGCAGCATATTTCTTAACCAATTCTTTATTATTATCCAATATATAGTAATGATTTCAAAAATTATAAAACATTTCTGTCTTGGGTACTATCCGCTAGAATTGAAACCAGAAAATTTAGCCCCCACCCCACCCCACCCTTAATCGTTATTTATTTTTCTAGCATTATTACCGTTTGAGCTACCGAGATATGGATACAAAAGGGTAAAAATGAAGCGGCGGTTGAGCTATGAATGTTTTATTTTGAGCGTGTGCAAAAGTAGCACAGTGAGTAATGTATTATTCGATTTACATTGCCAACGTCAATTGTTTTGTTTTCAATTTTGACCTCTTAGCAGTATTTTTTCCGACTAAACACCAAATTGACAGTGTGCTACAGATTCAAATACCGTATACATCAAATTTGAACTCTGAGAGGAGTTTGATGGCGACTTTTTGCATGTAACACTGACAAAGTCACTTTTATGCATACATATATACATATATATATATATATATATATATATATATATATATATATATATATAATCCGTGTGCTAGAATATTTTCGAATCAAATTCTACGCCACTATACAGAATATAGAAACTATGCATTCAGTATAACAGTGAAATGAAACGAATCATCTAATAAGAAACCATAAAAAATAATAAGTAATTAATTAACGCTTATTTTTAAAAGTAATATGCAAATTAGTTAACCTTAATATAGTCGCTCGCATATCTATGACTGAGTATATTAAGAAGTTCGTTTTAATATTTCTTAATAGAAAAAGTAGGTTTTTAATATCAATGTCAGAACGTGAAGAAAAGCTTACATTTATAGATATATAGAAGGTTGTAAAAACCTTACGTCGACCGACTAACATTTCGACTTAAACATATTACATTGTAGATTCAATAATGATTAATATAGTAAAAAAAATTAATAAAATTCTCTAAAGATTTAGCGAAGATGACAGACGACAATCTCATCACAATTAAACATGTAATTTTTATCACATTCGCCTATACCAAGACATTTGCTGAGCGCACGTAAGATTTAAGGGTGCTTTATCCCCTACACTATCCTTCCCACCTCACAATCTCATTCCTCCCTTCCCAGAACGTACATATACTTATTTCTTTCGCAAATAATTCAAAATAAGTACAGATTTGTGTGCATATATCTTCCAGACGTAAGTACAACTGACACTTTACATAAAATTCAATGTGTATTAAATATTTATATACATATATTTTTTTAATATCAGTATACATACATTCAATCACGCATTTCCCCACATTCGTGTTACTGGGTTAAAACACAAAATAGCATATAAATAATTTACAAATAAATGATAAAAATATATGATAATTAGATTTTAATTTATTATTTTCGTAGTGTCACGATTACTACCAGTCGAACGATTCGAACCCCGCGACACGAGACATCTCTGGCTCGATTAGCGGAGGCCGTATCCATTCGGCTACTATTAACCGTGTGAAATAGCGTTGAATTTTTAAACATTTTAATTTAAATGTTCATTACGTCAGACAGACAGTGATCAAATCGTTATACGATGATCTACGCATAAGAGCTAAATTGACCGACTTTTTTAATTCAACTGAAAGTGCTCAACGATAAGAAACGAATTTCTTAAAGGGGCTGTCATAATTATTTTTTTACTATAATAATTAAATACCTACAGACACTAGTGTTTCATCCTTTCGGGATTCTTCAGTGCAGGGTGTCCACTCTGATCCCATCTGCTATTAATTAAAATGAATGGCTCTCGTCTTGGTGATGCTCCATGTTTTGACAAACTTGAACCTTACTCCTGATCTGAAATGAATCACATATCAAATCCGTTGCCAAGGTTGCTGGAAAAATGGTAGGATCTGTCTACCGATCCAGTAGATATCTCACTCCTGGTGCAATTCTCTAACTATATAAAAGCCAGGTACGGCCAATGATGGAGTATTGTTGCCACATCTGGGCAGGAGCTGCGAGAAGCAGCTTATCCTGCCTTGACAGAGTTCAAAAAAGACTTCGTAGCTTAGTGGAGGATGCCCTTTTCTCTTACCTGCAACCTCTTTTCCACAGAAAAGACGTTGCGAACCTGTCTCTGCTTTATCGTTATTTTCATGGCAAGTGCTCGTCTGAGCTTCAATCTATGGTCCCTCTTCGCCAAACTTTCACGAAAAACACGCGTCTAGCCAAAATCACTATCAATAATGTCCCACACTCTTTATCTGTGCCTAAACCTAAATGTAGATTCTATGAACAAAACTCCTTTCTTAGAACTGCACGCCTGTGGAATTTTATTCTGTTTGCCTGCTTTCCAGCTAACTACAATTTGATTGTCTTCAAGTCCAATGTAAACAAGTCCTTGATGAACTGTCCCCCTAAGTAATCCAATTTACAAAATTTTCCACTACTTATGTTTACTACGTTATAATCCAATTGACTAATGTATACCCATTAACCCTTATCCTCGAGTGACCTTCGGGCCTTGATAAGTGGTGATTCATATATATATATATATATATATATATATATATATATATATATATATATACTGCGTATCCAATTATTAACGAATTTACGTTTTTTTAAATATTTAAGGAACGATTGAATAAAAATCCATGAAACTTTGAGAAATTGCTTACGATACTATTCAGCTACTCCAGTTAGAAAATAAAATATTTAAAGCAGATATAGCGAAACTATGGCAGAAGATAGGAATATCTGTTGATTTCAGTGTGTCAAGTTATTAACGAGGTTGAGAAAAAAACACAATTTACCCATAACTTGTTTATTGAAATAATTTTCAGACATTAAATGAACTAAGAAAAATGCTTAGAACGCAATAACTTAATAGCAATTTCTACGTTGACATAATTAGTAGGGGATATGCAATCCTTTATTATGAATGACTTGTAAAAGACGTTGGTCCACAGAATTCGTCAAATTTGTTATTTCGTCAACAGTTATTCCACAACTCATCTTTGCTCTTCAATTGGCGTCCACTTACATAGAGACGTGGCTTCCTGATACTCCAATGGTTCGCAATTGGGTTCAAATATGGTGAATTCGCAGGCTACTCCATCTTCCGTAGCCCAAAGAACCCTAATTGTTTTAAATACTCTTTGCATTTATGCAAGATAATACTCCCTCGCATGCAGCAAACAAAAGCATGAGTATTTGCATAATGGTTCTTCTAAACGTTAACCTTGGCTTCTTCAACCATGGTTCAAAGTGCTCCTTCAGAAAGTTATGTGAGTATTTGACATCATTTTTACGCTTTCTGGGGCTCTCCATGGGCCAACTAAAGTACCTCCAATAATCCCTCCCCAAATCATTATCCCACCACCACCTTGTTGGTGCCTTAAACGCTAATGACGATGTCGTTCATCTAGGACCCATCCCTTGTTCCAGCCAAAAGGGCCATTAAGAGTGACACGCATTTCATCCGTGAACAAAACTTTGGAAAAATCCGTTTTCATGGTGTCCTCTGTCCATTTCAATCGGTTTTGTATATGATGTTGCTTTAATTGAGGCTTTGTCACAGGCTTAACATACTTTGCCACTTCTTTCAGAAGGCGACATCGAGTACTTTTGAGGCATTCTGAAGAATGGTCACTTGGTCAAAGTCTTCTCGACTTGTCTGCCCAGGGTTCTTAACTACTTCACCTTTAATTTGGAGTAGAGAACGACGTGAAACAACTCTAAATTTACCTTTATCGGTTCTCTTACGTACCGTTGTAGGGCCTTTGACAAAATTCTTCACAGTTTGATGGTACCTTGCTATCATTTTTTATATTTCGAGGGTCGTTTTACCTTTTGCTAGCTGTTCTGTAATAGTACTGTTTTCAGAACTACTCAAACCACCTTTACGGCCCATTTTATTGACGAAACAAACTGCCTTGTTAATAATTTAACACACCCCAAATATTCAGCAATTACGATGGCAAGTTGTTTACATTGCGTGGAACAGTACGAAATTTTCACAGTACGCGCAACTCAGCATTGCCAACGTTTCCGAAGCTTTTCATACGAAACTACCGGTAAATTTCTGAAACTGGAAAAATATGTTATCTTGTTAATAATTTGACACGCAGTATATATATATATATATATATATATATATATATATATATATATATATATATGTGTGTGTGTGTGTGTGTGTGTGTGTGTGTGTGTGTGTGTGTGTGTGTGTGTGTGTGTTTTTGTTTTGGTTTTAGCGATGTTTTGAATGAATTCAATTATTTACGAAAGCGCATTTTTACCTAAATGCGAGCTGGGAATAATTTTCTCTTTAACCAATTTGGTACCCCCACATGGGGAGCGATATATATATATATATATATATATATATATATATATATATATATATATATATATATATATTTAATGTAATTATCCACTGGCACGTGTTTCGTCGTTAACAACTCATCAGAGTGGCTGAATATAGCTCCTCCAGTATTTGACAGACGATGAATATCCACGCAGGGGTATCTGCACGTGAAATATTTTGTGGGAGGATGTGTGGGATCTCCAACCACACCTCTCCTGGGTCGACATTGTTAAATACCAGTCTCGAGTGAAGTGTATGTACAGGACGACTGGAAACAATGCCGAGATAATCGGAGAGAACATATAGCGTCTAGAATTCCGAAATGGTCATCCATCTCGTACTAACCAGACTCAACGTTGCTTAACTTCGGTGATCTAACGAAAACCGGTGTGTCAACGTGATTATGCCTTGTATATACATATATATATATATATATATATATATATATACATATATATATATATATATATGGCGATTAAGCTACACTGAATATTCGGCGTTTCATCCACTCTAGGATTCCTCAGGCTTATGCGTGAATTCTGTGGTTGTTTATAGTTTTTATATGGTCCTCTTCTATTGAGGATGTAGTTAGCCAATCAGCTTTCTAGTATCCACCGCGCCCCTTCCTATTAGCCAATGGGCATGCATTTTATCGAACAAAGGATCTGTTTTAAAACTAGGTTAGTGGTTTAAGGCAGATTTTTTTTTTCTAGTTTATATATAAATATACATATGTGTACATACATATATGCACATATATATACATATATGTATATATATATACATACATACATATATGTGTGATCGTTTATGTATATTCATGTTTATTTAATTTATTTATTTGTTTATTTTCTATTGTTTTTGTTAGTTTTAAAACTATTTTGTATCGCTATCCTAGAGTAAATTTGATTTTGTGAACACAGTTATTTGCTATTTCTCTTCTACAGTTTAATAGATTTTGGGGTTCTTTAAAGTACAGGATAGCAAAAGTACATTCAACAATAAAAAAACACCGTATAAAAACAACACTAGCGAATAAATACTGGAAACTCAAAGAAAGCGGACATTCGCCGGTAGTCGAATGGAAAATAATAAGACAAGCTACCACGTGTAGGCATTTAGACGACCCATGTAGATTATGCCTTCATGAAAAATTTGCTAATAATAAAATATAAAACTAGAAGATAAAAGAAAAACATAAGGTAAAGTAGAATAAAACATAACATTGTTAGACAAGAAGTGAAATGCGTTGATGAATACTGTTAAAATGGTGGGATATGGTAACAGGAAAATCGGGCAGATTTGTTACAGGTGGAATGTAGTCTAGTAAAGGCAGAAGATATTATTGGGAATAAGAGTAAAAGCATAAAAAAATACAAAGCAATATACAGTCAGGTATATAAAGTACAATGACAGTGATAATAATAATTACAAATAATAGTGATGTTAAGTTCCTTTGAAATATGAAGAATACATGATAGCTAAACTTAAAAGCGCCAAAATAAAATTATAATAAAATTAGATAGGATAACGCTATATAAGAGAAGGGTGATGGTTTGTTAGGGTGTGCAACGGAATAAACGAATTAACCAACTTTATTGTGTTTATGTGTTTTTCTTGTCTGGATTCCTTGTTAGTAATTTTATTAAAGGACGAAAATTAGAGAAGAGAAATAGTACCATATATATAAACAAAGGAAAAAATAAAAATATACAAAAATAAACGCTAATCTCTACTATTATTCAAAAGGAATTTTGTGTGTGCGTGGTTGTCTGTGCTTGCGTAAGTTCGTTCCTTATGGGCTCGAAAACGGCTGCGATAATTTTTATGAAATTTCACACGAAGGTAATTTATGTGCCTGGCAGTGTTCTTAGATATGTTTTGTATCGCAATGTTTTCAATAAGTATCAATAATCAATAATCGAAATAATGCGATGAAAGAAGGAACAGGTGATTTTGACCAAAGTTAGAGAGGAGTTTGATGGTGACTTTTCGCATGTAACACAGCCTAATATCACAGTAGTTCATTTGATATGATAGAGGCGCGTTTGAAATGAATGTTTCTGTTTAAAGTACAATTGCATGATGATACTTGACTTTTTCATTTAAAACTTAAATTCAAGCTATTATCACCACATAAACGGCAAGGCCTGTCATATAAAATCAGCAATAGGTTCTTTAATATGACAGGGGTGCACTCAAAATGAATGTGTCTGTTTAGAGGGAAAATGATACATGATACTTGACTTTTGCATTTAAAACTTTTATGCAAACCATTATATATAATAATTATTTTTCATAAAATCTACAGTAGGTTCTCTACAGTGCAATGTAGACTACAATATATTGTGGACTAGATCACTGCAGGGAGGAATGAGAAATTTCCTACCGATGTACCAACTAGAGAAGGAAATGGGTCCTCAACTAACGCAGGCAATCAATCGATTTGATTGAAAAATGGATGATTTCACTGATTTAGACGACAGTAAAAATATGGGAGTGTGATTAAATCCCGGACAACGCTGGATCTCCCTGCTAGTTAAAAGCTAACTAACTGTGTAAAAAGAATAAATCTGAGTGAAATAATAAAGAAATAAATAGGATATAATATTCCAATATAAACATCGGATAAAACAAAAAATATCAGCTGTTAGTAATTTAAAGGAGGAAATAAAACATTTATAATAATATTACGGTAATTGGTAAGATGCAAAATGGGTTAATTACAATACAAAAAAATAAAGCGCATACTTAAGAAGATTTTAAATAAGTATAGAAAAAAGAAACAAACACAAAATGTAGAAATTATTGAAATAAAAAAGAATATCATAGTGGCGTGTAAGTAAAAGATTGAAAGTGTACATACTTAAATGTTCTCTTATGCCGACAATGGAAAATAAGTTCGTACTTCGAAATAACCAAATTCATGCTTATATGTTTGGAATAAGATATTATTAAAATTACCTCTGAAAGGCAGGGTTGGCAAAAATTAGAGCCGGGGAAGTAGGACTTAGTCTTTTTCAAAATAGCCCATTTTAAGGATGTGTTCTTGAATTTAAGATTTCTAACAAGTTTAGCTTTTAAAGGAATATATGTGAAATGAGATCCTTATCTTTGTATAGAGTCGGCTTTTCTCATCTTTTGATGCAAACCATTTAGCTTCGAAATACCAGTGCATAAAGAGTTTTCCATTTCCCTCTCACTTTCGTCCTTATTAACCTGATAATATAGTAAAGTTCTATGTAACTTTACTCTTTATCTTTTAAATTTATATGTATATAGTGAGTGTGCGTATGTGTAGTGCTATGGGGGAATAAATTACTTATGTAAGAGCATATATATTTTATTTCAAAGTATACTATACATTAGTTTGATCTTCCATCGATACCTTCTTAAGATATGTATAATTTTATATGTATTTTTTATGTTTCAAAGATGTAGCATTTTTTCTATTCTTTTTCTCGTTCAGCCAAATCAGAAAGTAGTAAAGTGATTATTTTGCAACTGCACCGACCTGTGTGGATCTTGTGTGTGCATGTGCGTGTGCGTGTGTGTGTGTGTGTGTGTGTTGTATATCTGTGCAGTTATTTGTTAGAGCAGTGGTGGTTAATTAAAGTTGACATAATTTTACACACACACACATATATATATATATATATATATATATATACATATATATAAGGCATAAGCCTAACGAAATCTCACAAGAATGAAACGTGGAATATTCTGTGTAGCTTAATTGCCATATATATTTCTATAACTTAGTATATATATATATATACATATATTTATGTGTATACATATATATGTGTGTATGTGTGTGTGTCTAAATTAGGAAAGAAAATTTTTTTCTTCTTTATCTGCATTTTTTAATATATAAACAAATTTATTTGCTTGTATCAGCAAATATGTTTAAATATTTAAAAAATGCGTTGTTTTCAGCCTTCAAAACATATTCATTTATATACGTAATTATTTTCAATTTTCGACTAACACAACACTTCAAAAGCAGATAAAGAAGAAAAAACATTTCTTTCCTAATTTAAATTTTGCGCGGCTTGCGCGACACCCTGCTGATGACTGTTTTTATTTTTATTTAAATTTCGAGCCGTTAACAAAAACATCGAGCTACTACCATCACCTTCGCACGCAGAATTCCACCATGCGGCCAGGAAAAAGAAAAAAGGGGAAAAACAAACTCTACATTGATAAGAATGTATAGCATCGAAATATATCTGATATAAGCTTATAAATTTGTTTATGTTTAAAAAAAATACGTTGTTTCTAGCTTTCAAAACGCAATCATTTATATACGCAATTATTTTATATGTGTGTGTGTGTGTGTGTGTGTGTGTGTGTGTGTGTGTGTGTGTGTGTGTGTGTGTGTGTGTGTGTGTGTGTGTGCGTTAGGTTTCCATGTCTGGATTCTTTGTTAGTAAGTATCGTGTAATATTTAAAGCTTTTTATAGATAAGTAAAAATATGTTTTGGTAGAAAAAGAAACAAAAACGCTTGTTTCAACATATGCTCATAACTATCGCAATAGATGAAATAGCAACTTGTGTTGGATTAATCGGATACAATGAATCAATTAAAAAGATATTGTCTTTCGAGGTTACATAACATGAAAGTGTTGGTTTGCCAGTAAAACCAAACGATGTGTTGTGTGAGATCTTAAGCTAAACTCTGTGACCGACTAGAGTCAAGGACAACCCGAGGCCTCTTTTTTCAATATCTGTTACACTGGGGTGTAGAAGCGGGCGTCATACCATTCCAAAGATTATTGCACTTACTCTTGATCCTCTCCTCTTAATGCTGAGTATTTAGCAAGGGGGAATCAAGTAACATTTTATAAATCTTTGACACGACTCCACTGAGATGGGACCCCGGTCTCCCGGCCCATTAACGAACACTCTTATTATTATGCAAAAATCGAGATCTTAAATGATATTTTAACTTCAACTATGTGATATCTTAAGCTTTGTCTTAACTGATCTCTTAACTTTGTGATGTCATAATTGGTGTCTTCGCTTTGTGATGTTTAAAAGGATGTCTTAATTCCGTGTTGTCTTGAATTATATATTAGCTTCCTAAAATTTGCAGGTCCTGGATATGCCCTTAAACTATATCCAATGGTCAGGCCCCAGTTTGTGGGCTTTGGAGAGTGTGGAGCCACCTCTTAATTACCATTGCCACCAGGTCCACTCTGACTCGGAGTGGTAGTACCTGTTAGGGTCCCAACTATGGGTTAAATAGAAACCAACTTGAAAGAAAACAAGATATTCTATTAAAAAAAATTATTCAAAATTACTGGATTCGGCATTAAATAACCTGAAAAGGATTCATATGCCGTAAAACAAAAACAACCAACCAACCAATCAACCAACCTAAAGTCTATAACGTTGTCTTCACTTCATAATGTGTTAAACGATATCTTACCTCTGTGATGACTTTAATGACGTCTTAACGCCGTGGTGTCTTAAACTTAGCCTTGTGATGTCTTTAATAATATCTTAATTTCGTGATATCTTAAATTATGTTTTAGATTCGCGATGTCATAAATGATATTTTAACTCCGTGATTTCTTAAATGAGATCTTAACCCTATAATATCATCGCAGGTGCAATAAGTTTAATCTTATTGCTTTTAACGAATTAAAAATCTAAAATACTTTTCGTTCATTTAATTTTTATTTTCCCGACCTAGATAAAGCTGCCTACGGTTTTCACGTTTTAATACAAGTTTCCAAAAAGAAAAAGCAATCCGACAAAAAAGAGGGAACGAAAAAAAAAAGGAAGTCTTCCTATCTAAATTCCTGTTACCGGAAGTTATTGCAATTCGTGACTAAATTAAAGACACGAGTTTGCTTCCAGGAACAACAACAACAATGACAACAACGGAAGAAAAAAAAGATTGATTCATCCAATGTCAATTTTACTTTTAATTCAAATAATTGTAATGTTTGACGCTCATGTTTAAAAGAAAACACGGAGATGTTAAGCAGAATCTAAAATAAACGCACTGAAAAGTTTATATTTTATAATAACATATTTATAACTTTCTTTGAACTTATAATATTTTTTGCATCCATTAAAATGAGATCGTCCGAAGCGTAATTATTGGGTAGAGCTTGTCGTTGATTTTCAAAATTTTATATTTTATCCATTTCAAATATGAACTATTCCAACATCAAATAAATAATCATAACACAACATTCAATAAAACCGGGCTTGAAATGTATATGGGGACAGTAATAAAACAAAATCCATATTATATTTACTAGCTGGCTGTCCGGCGTTGCCTAGTCGTATAATACGCTATTGTATTTTATAATATTTTAATTTATGCAGATTGCGTATGTATAATTATAGAATCATTCCTCTACTGAATATTATGTATTTTGAGGAATAATTTGTCTGGTGAACTAATTCGAAAAAAATAATAAAATAATAATAATAATAATAATAATAATAATAATAATAATAATAATAATAATGTCGTTCATCACATTCCGTTTGTGTTTGTTTACAATATCGCGTCATCTTTTATCACGTGACTTTTTATCAGTAGGGTTAAGGCATTCGTTTTAAGCAGTCCTAGGAGATCCGCCTTCCCAGGATTTGCCTTCTATCTTTGAGTTAGAATATTATATTATTTACTGCCTAAGCTGCCCCAATCGGAAAATGCCGAAGGGGTAGCCCAGACAATTTCTAAAGTGCCAGAATGCTCCGACTTTGGTTTGGCTCTTTTGACCTTGTGTTACATCTTCATGCAGTGAAAAGAATGTAATTACTTTTCTCTATCGCTGTTTTCTTTTCCTTCTTCTTAACAACAACTTTTTACGAAAGTAATTTTTTTTTCTTGATGCATCAACAAATACAATTGGGATTTTAAAAAGACTAGCTGAGTGCCCGGCGTTGCCCGGGTGTTTGGAGGTGTGTGTTTAGCAACAAAAAAGATATAGCAGGCAGGCAGGCTCGAACACGTACCGTGAAAGAGGAAAAAACGTGAAAAAAAACGACGTATGTTTAAATTAAGGCTAGACAATCAAAATGACTTTTGAAAATATCGGCGAAAAAAGTGACCCCTCCCTGTAGAAAAAGTGCCCAGTTGAGGATGAGGAAATTAATACTTTTAGCCAATTTTTCGATATTTGTCGAGCTTCAAAACGATACCAATCTTGTGACAATTTGCGCATCTGTGGAAAGTTTTAGACATATACACTTGTGCCCGATATTATTCATACCCCTCGGATCTTTGAGATTTCTATAAGAATATTGCTCAAACCAGAAGGTAGACAATATTAAAGGGATTTCAAACAATAAATCAAGCATAAGCATTTAATTTAAACTCAACAAATTAATAAATTATGCAAGTTTGAAACATTATACAAAGAAAAACAATAATGGCACTAGTTCAAAATTATTCATACCTCTCTTACTAATAGTCAATAGCATGCCCTTTATTCTTAATAACTGCCTGTAACCGTTTGGGATATTTATCAACAAGGTTTTTACAAGCATCAACACTGATTTTTGACCATTCTTCAATGCAGTAGTTCTCCAAATCCCTCAAATTTCTAGGTTTCCGCTTTTTAACCTCAGTTTTCAATATGTGCCAGAGGTTTTCGATAGGGTTCAGGTCGGGACTCTGGCTAGGCCATTCCAAAACATTAATTTGATTATCCTCAAACCATTTCTTGACTATTTTGGCAGTATGTTTTGGATCATTATCCTGTTGAAGGACCCAGTTTGGTCCTAAATGGAGCTTCTCCGCATCCTGTCTAATTTTTTTCTGGAGTATCTCCAAATATTGCTCCTTCTTCATGGTTCCATCTATCTTGACCAAACTACCTGGACCACTAGCCGAAAAGGAGCCCCAAAACATTAGGCTACCACCACCATGTTTCACCGTGGGTATGGTGTTCTTTGGGTTGTAAGCTTCTCCTTTCTTCCTTCAAACGTAAGAAGCATCCATATGGCCAAACAATTCAATTTTTGTTTCGTCAGTCCACAAAATACTTGAGAAAACGGACTCTGGAGAATTCACATGGGTCCTAGCAAACTTTAGACGTGCTGCAAGGTGTTTTCCGGTGTGCAATGGAGTCCTTCTTGGTCTTCTTCCTTTCAGACCATTTTCATGCAGAGTCCTTTGCAATGTTTGCCTTGATATTTTTATGCCAGAAGACTCCAGATTTTCTAAAATGTCCTTATTAGTGGTGGTTGGATTTGCATTAACACTTCTTACAATATTCCTGGTGGCTCTAGCAGACAGTTTCCTTTTCCTTCCTCTACCAATCAAGTTGTTTGTTGTGTGGTGGCTCTGGAATTTTTGGATGATGCTCTGTACTGTTGCTGTAGGGACCTCAAATTTCTTGGAAATTGACTTGTAACCTAAACCATCCTTATGTGAATTCACAATTTTAGTCCTAAGATCATTACTAAGCTCTTTTTTCTTCCCCATTCTAATAATTTTTATTCTTTTATTGGTTTTCAGTTGATATCATTTTAATTTCTGAAAAATGCAAAAAACGAAATGAAATTAATCAAAGGTTGTATAAAAGCATTCAAAATAAGAATCAAACAGAAAACAAACAGTCAGAAACTCGATTAATACTGAAAAAATAAGGGGGTATGATTATTTTTGAACATTGCAGATTTTATAAATAGCTGTATATTTCTTTTATTACAAGTATCCCGAGATTTTAAAATGACGAAAATGATCAGAAGAGGTTTATTAAGAATATGTATCAATATGGACGTAAACAATAAATTCTTACAAAAGTTACACCTAATAAACTCAATTTTCAAGGGGGGTATGAATAATATCGGGCACAAGTGTATATATATACATACATACATTTAAACAGACAGGTGAGATTGATACTTTATATGGATTGTGGAACGTCGAAATAAACATCTTGATTTGTGTATTTTAGGGCATTTGTAGGAATTAAATTTGAATTATAAACCGCTAGCTGAATAGTTATCAGCAAATAGAGTTTATACATGTATATTTACTATTATAAAATTTAATAATAATTTATAACCAAATCAAATCAAGTGTTTATAAAACATCTGTTTGACAAAAAATCAAGATAGTTTACTGTAAAATACATTTTTTTTTCTTCCGATTTTAAAATTATTTTTAACAGTTTAATATCGCTACGGAAAGGATTAATCCATGACCATGTCCAGTGATATAAATATATATGAATGAATTATTCAAAGAATAAAAATGTCTGTGATTACGGTCGTTGAGTGGATAACGATACGAACTAACGACCTGATTGTGCAGATTTCAATTTAGGATCGACTCGAATCCATAGCACCACACTTACTTATAAATGTTCACTACTTTCACGAGGTTTCTCTGTAAATTACTTCGATTCCTTCTAGAAATCAACACCCATTCTATATCTTCTTCATTTGACTTTTAAGTATGTGGTCATATGACGGTTTCTTACCTTTTACGCAGTTTTTCTTTTGCATAATTATTATTATACTCTGCAAGATCTTTCAAGCTGTACAAGTTATGCATTAGAGATGAGAAAAAGCAGTGTGCATTCTATGATCATCCTTTTCCCATTCGCAGATGGTTGGGTCGGTTTTTGTAGCCTCATCTAGTCGCGGAAACTTTTGATCGCCCCATTCTCGGGCAGTTAAGTACTTTGTACTGAACTAAGAGTGTTTCGAAGTTAGGGTATCAAAGAGGAAATTCCTATATCAGCAAGAGGAGGGCTATTATCTGGCCCTTTTGTCCACAGCTGTCATCTGAACTCTAACTGAGATGTTAGGATCTTCACATGGCTGGGGAAGATTCTCCTTGATTTCCGTCATTATGTTGTTGGTTCAATATCATCACTGATCATTTTTGTGCTCTCTACTGGGCTAACAAATTCTCGTCTCATATCTGCAGAGACAATGTGACTAGGTTATTCAGGTTAAGACTTTAGACAATTAGCAAAAAAAAAGCAGCATGTACTATTCAATGGCAGGTCTAATTTATTAGTAGTGGAATGGTGAGACAGTACATCTTAGTGTGTAAACTGTGGCTCTTCACTTGCAGTTGATGTAGGATGCTGCTCAAGGAGATCACTCTTAATTTTGTGTTTTTGATATGTTTCTTGAATAAGGATGTGTGGTTCAGTCTCGTGCCAAGGTAGAGATGGTTGATGCGGTTCGCAAATTGGATAGTAATGTTAATATGTCGATTGGGTTCTCAGTTTCTTAGATAAAACAAGCAAACTTAAGTTTTCACGGGGTTCGCAGGCAGATAGGTGTTATTAGAGAAAAAGAATAATTAATCTATGGCTGAGTTGAGATTTGTTTCTAGTGCATCAAACGTCCTCTCTTAGAATGTAACATAGTGATCGTCAGCATAGATGGATCGTTTATTTTTCTGGTTCATTGCCATTGACATAAATATTGAGCAAGCACATTACCTTGAGGAAAACCATACTTTTGTTATCGTTAATGATTTTTTTTTACTGTTTATAGCAACACAGAAGCGCCTGTCTTTTAAGATAGCTTCATATTTTACGACCGGGTAAGGTCGAACGTCTTTCGCTGGTATTAAATAATACAGTTCTGAATTTTTTATATGAAGATTCATTATTCATAGTATTTTGATTCTTCAGACGACTATCCTCATCTTGATTGTTATTTACACGTTTCAGTCGATGTAACCTTCAACCTTCTTCAGGTGTATTTTGCCGAACTCGGGAATCTTTTCGTCACACTCGGGAATCTTTCTGTTGAACTCAGACATCTGCACAGAATTTAGAACAGAACTCTTTATTTAATCCACAGGGTAGCATGCTCTCGTTCCGTTAGTCATAATTAGGTAAAAATCCTACGTAATTTGCAGTTGTATTTTGGATGCCGCCCCCACTGAGGATTGAACCTTCAACTTACAGAAAAGTGTAAGTTTATAACTGAATTTTCCCAAGTATTTTATCTAACGAGACATGTGTATAAGAAGCAAACTATCTGAAATGCGAAAAGTGAAGATTCCATTTTCTTGTTGGCTACAATTCTCCAATTAACAAGATCCTCTTCCATCTCTTGACAATTGTAAATTGTAAAACAAATACAAAATAAAAATGAAGATAAAAAATGAAGTGTTATTTGGATGAGAGTTAATTGGAATGTCCAATCGTTTGGCCCGATGGCAGGAACGACCAGCAAGGTTGTCTTGTTTGAAAAGTCCCTTAGTAATTGACTGTTTACGTTCGATTTACCTAAACAAACAAATGATGTTTATTTATGGTTGATAACGACGCGCCAAACGTCGTTAATATTGTATTTGTGCATATATATATATATATATATATATAAAAATATATATATATATATATATATATACGCACACACACACACACATATATATATAGGTATAGATATAGATAGATAGATAGATAGATAGATAGATAGATAGATAGATAGACAGATACAGAATCCTGCGGCGAATAAGAACACATATTAATTAATCGTGCGATATCGAGTCTTACAGAATGTTTTTAAAGGTAATATTGTATAAGAAAATCCCAGCCAAAATAAAGAATAGCTCAATATACTTGATAGAGCAAATGGAATTTATAGTTTTTTTGTTTAAATTACATTTAGAAGAATATCAATTTTTAGAGTAGAAATTTATTGTTTGAATAAAGAATACAGTTCAAATTTTTTTATGGGTTGAGGACAAAATTTGAATTGTATTCTTTATTCAAACAATAAATTTCTACTCTGAAAATTGATATTTTTCTGAATGAAATTTAAACAACACAACTCTCTCTCTCTCTCTCTCTCTCTCTCTATATATATATATATATATATATGTATATATATATATATATATATATATATATTCACGGAAATTTCTCACAACAAATCATGAAGCCACCTAATGTAAAAAGGGCAGAAAAAATACATCTTCAAGGTGAACAAATCTAGCCAAGTATAAATGTTATATGGACAGATTATGACTCAAAAATCAGTTATTCTTCACCCTTTGTCAGAAACATCGGGCACTGAACCTGAAGACTGAAGCATAAAATAAGGAAAGCGGGTTGGTTGGTTGTTTTTGTTTTACGGCATATCAACCCTTTTCGGGTTATTTAATGCCGAATCCAAAGACTTTGAAGAAAATTTTTTTTAATAGAATATATTTGTTGTTTTCACGTCGGTTTCTATTTAACCCATAATTGTGACTCTAATAGGTACTATCACTCCGGGTCAGAGTGGACCTGGGAGCAATGGTAATTAAAGGGTTGCTCCACACTCCCCAAAGCCCACAAGCTGGGGCCTCACCACTGGATATAGTTTAAGGTCATATCCAGGACCCCCATTGAGGGACTTTTACCCTCTGCAGGGGAGCAATCGGTGTATTCTAATGCCCCACCGACAGGGCAAGAAAGCGGGAGTTACGAAGCTGTCGAAAGTAAATTCGAGGTTTTCTTTCTATTCGCCAAATATCGGTTAAGCACTGATAAAGATGATTTACTGTTGTTTCCGTTTGAAATGTATGGAGTGTATTTCACGTCTTCAACATTACTGTTGAAGCCAGCCTTATCGATTATGTTGGCGTTTCAATTAAAATATTTATATTAATCATACAAGATGCTTTGGTTTTGTTTTCACTTTATTACACTTGTTACAACAGATTTTGCATTTTTTTTTTCATGGAATAATATTTTAAAGGCAATAGTTTCAATTTAAAACAATTCATTTATAATAAATATATGATAGTTTCCTTTGCAACAAATACTAAATTAATGTATTTATTGCGGACTATTATCCTCATCTTTCTTAGTTGTTGTTCCACGACGTTTCGGTCAACTATTCCTCTGGCCTTCATCAGGTGTTAACCGCGACGGGATAGGAACTCCGAATCTGAGAATGCAGTTAGAAAATTCGGAGTTCCTATCCCGTCGCGGTTACCACCTGACGAAGGCCAGAGGAATAGTTGGCCGAAACGTCGTGAAACAACAACTAAGAAAGATGATCGCAAGAAATAAATTAATAAATAATACTCATTTCAATAATGAATTACAATTTAAAATAATATAAATACTAAATTATATATTTTTTTAATAATCGGATTCTCACTAGCATTTCATTTTCGTCTGTCATTTTGAAAATTTAATTGCTCGTTATAGGTACTTCTATCTAGTTAACAAGAAAGAATTATTGTTTTATTTGGCCAATCTAGACAACAAAGTAGCTTTTTTGTAACCCTTTCTTCTCATCTATACCTTTTTCTCATAGATGTCATGTTGCTTGTTTCAATCTCTTTTATTAATAGTATTATAGTATGTGTCATTCAAAATTATCTAATTAATTCCCCGCTTCCTTTGTTCCAGTTTTATCTCTATAACATATATATCATATATATATATATATATATATATATATATATATATATAATTCATATATATATATATATGTGTGTGTATGTGTGTGTGTGTGTGCTAAATGTTTTTGACTCCTTATGGGAGGTATGACACCAATGATTTCGACGATCGTTTTTATAAACACAACTTATAATAACCAACCAACGAAAAGCTTTCAAACTTACTATAAAAATTGTCGAATTTTGGATTCAATCAGTTCGCCGTTGTCTACGTCAAGAACTGCATTTGATTCTTCGCCGGCATCTTTGTTACTGGCAATTACTTCACACTCAGTATCGGAACTGCACTGTTTCTTCACCGCCATCTTAGTTTAACATATTATCTCAACACTTATCAGTGTTGATATATATATATATATATATATATATATATATATATATATATATGTGTGTGTGTGTGTGTGTGTGTGTGTGTGTCAAAGAACCAGCTGTTGATTTTATACTCCTGGTCTTACTGGTTTTGTGTTGATAATTGCTTGAATTTAAGTTTAAAATGAAGAAGTTAAATACCATGGCGCAATTGTGATTTAAATTTCGAACACGCTCCTGTCATATAAAAGAACCTGCTGTTTATTTTATACGCTTGGTCTTACTGGTTGTGCGTTGATAATTGCTTGAATTTAAGTTTAACATGAAAAAGTAAAGTACCATGGTGCGATTGCGATTTAAATTTTGAACGCGCCCCTATCATATCAAAAACCCTACTGTTGATTTTATATGTCGTGTCTTTCAACTTGTATGGTAAGAAAATTTCTCAAATGCACTTGTGATGTAAGGCTGTTAACTTTCGTCAAAATCGCCTTTTCCTTCTTTCATCGGATTATTTCGATTATCGATTTTCGATACTTATCAAAGGCATTCCGATACAAAACTGATCTAAGACTACTGCGAGATACATAACGTACCTTCGTGTAAAATTTCATCAAAATTGGCCCAGCCGTTTTCGAGTCCATAGGGAACGAACTCACACACGCATAGACACTCACACAGACAAAGTTCCTTTTATATAATAATAGAGATTATATTCGAATTAGTAAAACTTAATAATGTTTTTAATTCCTGATTTCGTTTAATTACTTCTCTTGATCCGTATATTTTGAATCACTTTTAAAAAGATAATTTAGCCCGGGTCTTTTGTTTGTTACAATGAAGTTGGTATTCCATATTTTTAACGTTAATGCGAATTCACAATTCTGAATTCTATATTTTCCCTCTTATTTTTTTATATTTTAATTTAACTTTTTTTTACAAAAGAGTCACCACTTATCAAGTCCCAGAGACCATTCGAGGATAAGGGTTAATGGGTATACATTAGTCAATATGATTATAGCGTAGTAATCATAAGTAGTGGAAATTTTGTAAATTGAATTACTTAGAGGGACGGTTCATCAAGAACTTGTTTACATTGGACTTGAAGACAATCAAATTGTACTCAGCTGGAAAGTAGTCAAACGGAAGAGAGTTCCACAGGCGTGCAGTTCTAAGAAAGAAGCTTTGTTCATGGAATCTACATTTAGGTTTAGACACAGATAAAGATTGTGGGAAATTATTGATAGTGGTTTTTGCTAGACGAGTGTTTTTCTTGAAAGTTTGGCGAGGGGGGCATAGATTGAAGCTCAGACGAGCACTTGCCATAAAAATAACGTTAAAGCAGAGACAGTCTTTATATAATTCTCTTTAATTTGTTTTTTTAAAACTTCTATAAAGTATTATTATATAGAAGTAGCATTCGTGTGTGTGTGCTTGTGATTACAAATCTCCTACAGGCCACACCAGTAGACCAATCATTACCAAACCTGGCATGATGATGGTCCCTTACCTAGGGATGGTGCACACCATTTTTCAATGTTAAAGTCAACGGTCACAGTCATAGTCTATATATATATATATATATATATATATATATATATTACAGCCCACATCACTGATCGATCATGACTAAATCTGACATGATGATGGTCTCCAACCTAGGGATCTTCCACACTATTTTCCAAGGTCAATGTCAAAGGTCATGATCAAAGATTAAGGTCGGGCGAAGTGCAAGTATGTTTACTAGCTTTTTTTTATATTTTACCTACTTTCCAGCTGAGTACAATATGGCCGTCTTCAAGTCTAATGTAAACAAGTTCTTGATGAGCCGTTCCCCTTAAGTAAAGCAATTTACCAAATTTACACTTCTAATTATTACTATGATATTGTCCTTTTGACCACTGTACACTCTTTGACCCTTATCCTTGAGGAGCCTCTGGATCTTGATAAGTGGTGATTCCTTTGTAAAAAAAAAAGTTTTGATTTAAAACTTTGTCGAAGCTGTAAGTAAAGATACGGCAATCGTAAGTTATGATACCTAAATTTACTATTCAAAGAAAATAAAAAAAAATTCTCGAGTGATCACGGCGGATACATCAGAAACATTGCCGATTAAAATCCAATATAAAGAAATTAAAAATGATTTTTATACATGAAAATACGATGATTAAAATATCGTAGAAATTCACACAACGTGCAAGACAGTATTTCTAGGATGATAGATCTATAGACAGATTGCTGAGAGTAAGATATAGGCTACCAGATATTGGTTTCCTTTCTTTGGATTTGAAATCGACGGTACCGATGGGTTTTTTTCTGATTTTTTGTAACACATATGAACATGTGTGTAAAAGCAAATTTCTTCCGTACATTTGAATCTGAATTATATGAAATAGTTTTGGAATGTGTTAATTTCCATTGTTTTTATGCTGTTCATCTGGACATTTTAAGACTTTTTGTATGAAGTTTCGCTTTGATGGTGGAAGGTTTTCATTCGACAATTTCCTAACGACGGCATTTTTTTTTTTTTTTTTTTTTGCTGTATGAATCTGTTTAAGTATGTTACACTTGTCCTAGAAACACATGTTAACTGTTCTTTGCTTTGAAACTGATAATAACTCACAGTATAACATTACTTTGATCTGTCAATCTAAAACAACTTCCGGTTTTATTTTCTATGTGCATATGAACAGGTCCTTACAAATTTTCTAGATTTTGTTAATTAATTTTTGCAAGTTTTCAAAAGTTATTATTTTAACCATTTAAATTGGATTTTTATCTCGTTCTGTGGATATGTAAGAATTGAATCAGACAGATCTTTTACTAATCTGTCACCACTTGACAAGGCTGAAAGTCACTCGAGGATACTAGTTAATGAGATGGATAAATTGACAATTGAATGATGATGAATATTATGAAAGGATTAAAAATAATGAATGGAATGAATAAAATTTGGTGTCTTATGAGGCTAGTTTATGTCAAGTGTTTATTGACATTCAATTTGAAGATAACTATGTTGTAGCCCTTCGGGAAGTAATCTTGCGGCAATGTATCCCACAGATAATAAATTCTTGAAAAGAAACTCCGTCTATGGAGACAGATAGCTAGATAAATAAACAGACAGACAGACAGATAGATAGATAGATAGATAGATAGATAGATAGATAGATAGATAGATAGATAAACAGACAGATAGATAGATAGATAGATAGATAGATAAACAGACAGATAGATAGATAGATAGATAGATAAACAGACAGATAGATAGATAGATAGATAGATAGATAGATAAACAGACAGACAGATAGATAGATAGATAGATAGATAGATAGATAGATAGATAGATAGATAGATAAACAGACAGACAGATAGATAGATAGATGGAGAGATGGAGAGATAGATAGATAGATAGATAAACAGACAGATAGATAGATAGATAGATAGATAGATAGGACACAAAAAATACAATTGCGAATTACTTAGGATCTCTATCCAATCATGGCTGACGGAACACGAGCATGCTACCCCGTGGAGTAAATAAAGGGTTCCGCTCGAAATTCCGTCCAAATTCCCGAATTCGACAGAAACATTCACGAGTACGACAAGATACACCTGAAGAAGGTCGGGGGTTACATCGACCGAAACGTTGTGAAAATCACACTCAAGATGAGAACAATAGTCCAATGAATCCAAATAATACGAATAAGTAATCCTCATCTCAAAAATTCAGAAACTTTAAGAGTTGCAGTTTTCAAATTAACAAGAAGAAAATCTTAATACGAACATATCTAACCACGCATACATTTGTGCACATGTTCCAGATGGAAGCAACTCATAGATAAGAAAAATTGATTTTTTTTTTTTTTTTAGATAAGAATTGATAATTTGTACTATTGGGGTTCTTCGAATTATTATTGTCATCATAGTTGTTTATTTCACAGCTTTATGGCTGATTTAACCGCCGATTTTCTTCGGGTTCATTATTTCAAAGTTGGTCATCTTTATGTTGAGAACTTATACGAAATTTCAAACTAAAAAAAGGCCGGAGATTGTATCGAGCGAAACATTGTGAAAACAATAATGAAGATGAAGATTATAGTCATAATAATACAAACAACACAAATATAATTACCTTTTGATGTTTAAACTGACTGTTCGATTAATAAAACTCGCAAATACCAGCTGATTAAATCGCACTTCAAAACCTTTATAAAATGTCACAGTGCTAGCGTATATACAACCATGCGTGTCTACCGAACCCAACTGCATAAATATGTCCGTGTCCACTGACATCCATTCATCCCAACATTAAAGGAGAAACATGACAAAAATGAATGTCGGTATGGCGTATGACCAAACAGACCTATTCTCCGCAAACACCTCAATTCTCTTGTGACATGATTGACTGCTATTATAACATCTGTAGAGATGAAGTCCACGATCATCGTCGTTGTCAGTGTCCTGTGACAAATCAATAAGTGTTCTATTTTGATGCACGCTGTGGTAAAAATGCAATGATAACATCTTGTCATTAACAATTACTCATTTTTTATTGTTTTGTAGTGCTATGCCTTTAAGAAAACGGATCAAGGATAAACCCGCCCTGAATCAAAAGAGAGTTTTCCTCGTCATTGTTATTATTTGATTCCATCGTCGTGGTGGAAGAATTAAAAGCGAAACACAGAGAACTAAATATAATCCAAAAGGTATTTCTTCATTTTAACTTTATAGACGCTTGTTTTAATTAGAATTCGCGTAGATAACGTGTAACTAGCTTGTGTATGAGTGCGTGTGTAACTGTGGTAGCTTGTATGTGGAGTACTGCTTGCTTGTCTCTACAACGACAAAACTAAAATCCTCAGTCTTACTGCTTTCTTTTTGGCTCATATAAACATTCTACAGTTATCTTTTCTTTGTTTGCCATCGAGTAATTTTCTAAATTACAACAGTAATGCAGCAAGATTCTTACACCAACTTTAGTCACATTCCAAAAATGCATTGTTTGTTTTCTTTGTAAACTACATCTTTCTTGTCGGAATTTGAATCCCGTTAATACGCGATTTCTGTTTTGGATTAATTATTTGATCTCGAGCTTCAGATTTCTTTACTTCTAAAATTATCTTTACGAGAATTTTCTTTTGAAATGCGTGATTTTTTTTTTTAATTTCTATTTCTCATCATCACTATTGCATATGAAACAGTCATCCTTATTTTCTAGTTTCTTCTCGTTGTCGTGTTATAATTCGATATTTGGAGTGCAATTCACCGACTTCATGTTTTTAACATTAAAAGATACTAAGCAAAAGTGTTGGCAAACAGAATTCATCAGCAAAGATTTCAACACTAATTCCCGATTTCGACAGAACTTTACCAAAATCCGTCTACAATTTGATTAGTCCATTAAACTCAGATGCGAAACCTTACTATTCTGATGACTTGTCAGATGATCTTCAACAGCTGGGATTTTTTTTCTTCGGCACCAATACCTCTGGTTTTGTGCTTTTCTAGGATGTCTATCTTCCCAAACTTGCCTTCTCCCTTTGAGAAAAGGTTAGTTTATGGCTAATCGTCTAAGGCCCCCTTACCGAGGAATGTCGACGGGGCTGCCCAGACATTTTTACAGGCCAGATGACACTGACTTTTCCAATCCTACTATCCGAATCTTGTCTCGCTTCATCCCGCCGTGGGAAATGAACAACTTGAAAATCAGGCTTTATATAGACATTATTTTACTCAAGCTCTTGAGTGAGTCTTGAAATTCCAGGTGAAATCAAAGTCATGAAGGAATTAGTATGATTTCAGCATTGTATTAGACATCGAGTATATCCTAGTGGCATTCATCCATCAGAAGTGGACATTATACTTTTTAGGGAGAATCCAGTCTCCTCTCTGTAGTGCTTGCTACTGGGTTAAATTTTCCAAATGATTTTGTAATTCGGAAATATATCATTGCATATAAACCCAGTCACAAATTATGCACATGAGTACAGCTTCAGCTGCATTGTTACTCCCTGGCCTTATACCAGTACTAGAATAAAAAAAGCAATGCATTTTTATGTTTGCTTGGATTTACAATTATGGAATTGCTTCTCTTATTTATCATATAATATAACATCTTCTACAATTTTTCTGGCCAATATCAAGTTTCGATCCGATCGCTTTTTATACTGGGGTCTAATAAAAGTACGTTTCGCGTAGTTGTGACAACGAGACATGTTAATTAGATGCTGACAAGGCATCACGACTTCCCCGCATCCGGCCCGGTGTCGTCAGTTTTGTTAATCTACTAATCATATCCGACAAGATATTCACGAGGACGGAAAACTTATAGTATTGACGTCATCTTATTAATAGATGAATGTTTTTCATGTCCAGCCCAACCAAATTAGAACCTTCGGTCTATTCACTTAAATCAACTCGTCATCTTCGAATGCTTTCCCTAACATCAATATGGATGCATTCCGGATCTGACACCGACCAAAAATTACAATGAAGTATATTTTATTATATTTTTAGCATGATCATAAACAAGAGAAAAAAAAACAATAACAAACATGTCTACATTCCTACGTCATAATGTTTTCAACCCCAGAAAGAAGAACGTTGTCTTTTTCGGCTCCTTTTGAGCTGATTCAATGTTGTGTCCGTATTTTTTAAATGAGAATTGATAATTTGTGTCATTTAGATTATTCGGACTACTGTTCTCATCTTGTGTGTTATTTTTACAACGTTTTGGTCGATATAACGTCCGATCTTCTTCAGGTGTATCTTGTCGAACTCAGGAATCTTTCTGTCGAACTCGGGAGTCTGTTCGCATTTTGAACGGATACTCAGAATAAAATTACTTACGAAATTACTTAAGACTTTTACCCCGTCATGACTGACAAAACGAGATCATGCTATGCCCATAAATTTAATAAAGGTTTCCATTCGAAATTCCGTGCATATTCCCGGGTTCAACAGAAAAACTCCTGGGTTCAAGAAAATACACCTGAAGAAGATAGGGGGTTACGTCGGCCCAAATACATAAAATGAGTACAGTAGTCTGAATAATTCAAATAATGCTTCCATGTTGTTCGGGAATACCAGGTACCGCATGTAAAATACAACGAACATAATAGACATTATTAGGAGAAATGTACGTGCTGTTCCGGTGGGTCCACGTGTGTTATGCTCCAGTTTCGAGCAGGAATTTAAAGTAAAAGATGGTCACACACTTTTTGAAGACACTTATGTTTGAATAAAATTTAAATGAAAAATTTGAAAAATTTGAAGTGTCGGATAAAAAAGTAAATAAAAAAATGATTTTATCATTTTATCCGACATTTCAAAGTTTTCAAATTTCTCTAATTTAAAATTTAAATGAAAAATTTGAAAACTTTGAAGTGTCGGATAAAAAAAGTAAATAAAAAAATGATTTTATCATTTTATCCGACACTTCAAAGTTTTCAAATTTCTCTAATTTAAAATTTAAATGAGAAATTTGAAAACTTTGAAGTGTCGGATAAAAAAAAGTAAATAAAAAAATGATTTTATCATTTTATCCGACACTTCAAAGTTTTCAAATTTCTCTAATTTAAAATTTAAATGAGAAATTTGAAAACTTTGAAGTGTCGGATAAAAAAAAGTAAATAAAAAAATGATTTTATCATTTTATCCGACATTTCAAAGTTTTCAAATTTCTCTTTTAAATTTTATTCAAACATAAGTGTCTTCAAAAAGTGTGTGACCATCTTTTACTTTAAATTCCTGCTCGAAACTGGAGCATAACACACGTGGACCCACCGGAACAGCACGTACATTTCTTCTTTCTTCTATTCCGAGGCATTGCCTTCATCATAACACCAAAATGAAGAAGAAAAAAATCATGGTCCGGACTTCCTATCCTGAAGAGGCTATTTATTAGCGAAATATTGGACTTACAAGAAAAAAAGTAAATAAAAAAATGATTTTATCATTTTATGCGACACTTCAAAGTTTTCAAATTTCTCATCTAAGTTTTATTCAAACATAAGTGTCTTCAAAAACTGTGTGACCAACTTTTACTTTATATATATAATGGACGGAGGTTTAAGCCGGCTCTCCGGTGTATGAGGCAATCAGTCAGATATGGATGCCTGAGGATCAGTTTGAATTTGGTTCCTATCGGAGAAAAAAAAGGATTCGTAGGCTATAAACTAAGTGATTTGTGTTTTGATTTGATTGAGTAAAAATCTCGTTCTGCAAATCTGTTATTCAGCCTATGAAAATGAGTACTATGATAATCTCCAAATGAAAAATAAACCTTATTAATTGTTTGTTTTTTTTAACTTGAAATTATGATTTTATTTGGCGGGGATCTCCTTTTGCTACAGAACTGATTCAATCAAACATCAGTTTAGACCTGGATGATTACAGCCTGTGCAGTGAATGTACGTATCCATATTCAAAAAAGTAAGGGAGCTAATTCTATTCTATTCTATTATTCTATTATTATTGGTAGGTGTAGCTACTTCGATTAACCGCAAAAGTCTTAATTTTTTCAATGATTATTTTCAACAGGTACAATATTATTTTACTCATTTACGTATATATTGTGATTTCTTTTAATTTTTTAGTTTTATTATTTTACTTAGTAAACGGGTTACGTAAACTGAAAAAATACAAGTAAAGACTTTTAGGCAACGCCAGGTAGGTGTAGCTACTTCTGTTATATATATTCTTATTATTATTGGTAGGTGTAGCTACTTCTGTTATATATATTCTTATTATTATTGGTAGGTGTAGCTACTTCTGTTATATATATATATATTCTTATTATTATTGGTAGGTGTAGCTACTTCTGTTATATATATATATATATTCTTATTATTATTGGTAGGTGTAGCTACTTCTGTTATATATATATATATATATATATATATATATATATATATATATATATATATTCTTATTATTATTGGTAGGCGTAGCTACTTCTGATATATATATATATATATATATATATATATATATATATTCTTATTATTATTGGTAGGTGTAGCTACTTCTGTTATATATATATATATTCTTATTATTATTGGTAGGTGTAGCTACTTCTGTTATATATATATATTCTTATTATTATTGGTAGGTGTAGCTACTTCTGTTATATATATTCTTATTATTATTGGTAGGTGTAGCTACTTCTGTTATATATATTCTTATTATTATTGGTAGGTGTAGCTACTTCTGTTATATATATATATATATATTCTTATTATTATTGGTAGGTGTAGCTACTTCTGTTATATATATATATATATATATATTCTTATTATTATTGGTAGGTGTAGCTACTTCTGTTATATATATATATATATATATATATATATATATATATATTCTTATTATTATTGGTAGGTGTAGCTACTTCTGTTATATATATATATATTCTTATTATTATTGGTAGGTGTAGCTACTTCTGTTATATATATTCTTATTATTATTGGTAGGTGTAGCTACTTCTGTTATATATATATATTCTTATTATTATTGGTAGGTGTAGCTACTTCTGTTATATATATATATTCTTATTATTATTGGTAGGTGTAGCTACTTCCATACATGTTTTTTTATTTAGCAATATAATTTATCAGATATCTATTATCATAAAGTTTTTTGTCTGTTTGTTTACAATTTACTTTATATGTACAAAAGGTACACTCTTTCATAAATTAATTTTCATGCTGAAAACGGACTTATATACACTTTTATTCCCGTATGATTCCTATATATACTATTTATTCAAAAGAAATCTACATTCAGTGAGTAATCTCATTTGCATATTACATTAAAAGAAGCTTATTTTAATAATTAGCTCAATGTTATTAATTGTTTTTTGTAATAGAATCGTTTTAATCTTTCTATTTAGAAATATTATTTAAAGTTGATTTATTTAATTTATTTTTAATTTAATTTATATTCAATTTAATATGTTTTCAATTATTAATAGCTGACATTTGCGTTTAAAACCGAAAATAAGCTTATTTATTCAAGTTATGAGAGTCATTTCCCATTTAAGCGATGAGATTTACTTTGTGTTTGATTTTCATAGACCGAGATGGATGTATTTTATGCTTCCCTAAATTCAACGTGTAGTCACTTTTCGTAACAAGTTAGGATATTCGGTGTATCTTAAATAGTATGTTTCGATCGGGCAATACCAGTTCTAAATAAATATACAAGAAATAAATGTTACCATAGTCAATAAAAGTTACTTTACTGGTAGAAAAGTTCATTGGTTTGTATTTTTAAGTAGTTTGTAAAAAAATTTTTTTATTCACGAACCGGTTTAAAAATAAATCAAAATGGCAGCGACTTTGAGATGGAGAGCCCCGTTTTCAATTTGAAGGAGGGGCGCCTGAGTATTCTGTGTTAACAATTTAAGAGAGTTCCCTCAACGTAAGGACTATTTATAAACATATTTTAATGTTTTCTGTTATTTTGTGCTTGAGGAATATTCGATTATGGCATGTGTAGTTTATACAAAAATTTATTAAGTAGTTATCGCCTCAAATTTCGTTTTAATTTCGGTTCGCTGAAATTATTTCAAGTAAAGAGCATTAAAAACTATTTCAAAACAAAATAAAACATGAACTCAACTTTTATTGACTATGGTAACATTTATTTCTTGTATATTTATTTTTTCAGGTAGTCGTTTGTTGGCTTTTCTGCTAAACACTCTTACTAAATAATATCGACGAAATATCGAAAAACAAAGAAACAAAAATAGTTTTGAAAAATAATGAAGCTTTACTTACGTTAGTAAAATAATCCGAAACAGCAAAATGGGATATTAAAAAAGTAAACACGTAATTACTTGAGTTTTTTAAAGCAAAAAATCGATATAAATAGCAATAAGAAGAAAATGGTGCCCTTTTCCAGCAGAACAGCTTCGTTTCAGTTTTACAGTATAGAACGGTGTAGTATTGCGCTGTCGGATTCGGGATTGTACTATTGTAATGTAAAGAACACGCAGAAAGGGTTGTAATCAACTGAATTCCTTCTAGTACACTGACAAAAAAAGCTTAAACAGATATATAAATAAAAATAAAAGGTTATGCAAATGTTTTTAAAAAGACACGTAATCACGTGAGCAGGAGTTTTTCCTTCTTTTGACCCGATAGCAAGTAACGTTCTTATTTTTTATTATTTATCTATTTATCTATTTTCGAAAGAGTGCCACGTGCAAGTGGAGAAGGAAAAAAACAGAGTTATGCAAAATTTGTGTCGAGAATTATCTAAAGTTCCGACTTTTTTTTAGCATTCACTTTAATAAGAACGTGAATTTATGAGGTGAATTCATTCGACGCAGTATGATTCAGCCCAAAAAAATAAATAAAAGCTAACGTGAATTAAGATTAAAGTTAAGGTGTGATTGTGGACCATCACCCCTTTGAAAAAAAAACCTGTTAAATTTTGTGACATATTTACATTTTATGGAGGTCAGGCGCGAACGAACACCCCATAATTTTATTATACCATGTCTTCAAACTGAAACATAATTATCAAAGTATACTTACGCAAATAGATAGGAAAAGTATTTGTTAAAGTTTGTGCTATATTTCCATGGAGTACAGGCGCGAACGCAGACCCCACAATTTTATTATACCATCCCTATTTAAGTTGAAGCATACTTATCAAAGTATTCTTATGTACATCTATATCAAAAACTCTTGTAAACCTTTTTTTTTCATTTTTTATTTCCATACTTTGGGGGTCAGGCGCGAACGCAGACCCCACAATTTTTATGGACCACCGTTCTGCCAGATCAAACATACCTATTCCTGATCCTCGATACATCTTCTATCATTACATGTAATCAGTTTTTTTTTAATAGTCAACCATATAGGAGCCTATTCGTGACCAGACAACACACACACACACACACACGTTCAGCTTTACATTATATATATATATATATATATATATATATATATATATATATATATATATATATATATAACGTTGTCAGAGGCAACATCTTTTTAGTATGTTGATCGAAAGAATTGATACAAGTTCCATGTGTAGTTGCTTTTCTTCTTCTAATAGTTTCGTTGGTTAAAAAATACTTGAAGCTATGTACATTAAAACGAAAAAACCTTTCCTTGGTCAAATCACATTCTAATTCAGCCGAAACTCACTAAAATTCTTGTCGTAACCCTCGCCCTGGCCTCCTACATGTAGCCTGACCACAGAACTGGGCACACTCTCTCTTCCACACTGGGCGCTCACAGTTCGCACGCATTCCCCGCTGTTACGAAATATAAACACTTACCAGCTCTACGTGTACTAATACTCACATAGCCCTCCTGAAGAAGTATTTCATTAGAGGACGAAAAAACAACACCGTGACTAAATTAGAACAACACACGGAACTTTTATTAATTCTTTCGATCCATACACTAAAAAGATCATCAGAAAAATTGAAAAAATAAGAACAGATCTAATCAAACGAAAGCTCTCTGTTATTTTAAACAATGTTTGTTTAAATGAAAGAATACTGCTTAAATACACACAATTCAAATATCGTTTCCTTTAATTAAATCAGACATTTTTCCATAATTCATTTAAAATCGCCATTATATTGAAACGTTTCCATGCAAGTAAAAAGAATTATACGATGGAAATTTAAACGTTATGCTCTAATTGTAAAAAGTTTACTCAATTAATTGCATATAAATAAACGATATCTACGTGAATACGTTGGCCAAATATTAAATTTATGTAGTGTGGATGGAAAATGTCGGAAACAGTGTTAAATGTGAAATGTTTTGTATATATGCGTGAACTTTTTTTTTTTAATAATTGCAAATCAAAAATGGCTGTAAACGAAAAAAACATGGCTGTCACTTTGATATGAATTACCGCACCTTATGTTTACATAAAAATAGTTTATTCTTTTATTTTTCATTTTTAGATTAGCATGCACTTTCTGTTGATTCCATTATTTAAAGCGAAACATTTTTACTTACTGTTATTATTTGTCAGAGTGTTCGCTATTAGAACGAGTGACCAGAGTTCTATCCTTGATCGTGTCATATAAAAGAATAAATAAGATGATTATCAAGGGTAAGTGGAGTGATTCTAAGAAGGAATGGTGTCCTCCTCTACATCTTGAATGAAAAAGGATCCTTAAAATCGCCCTCAATTATGGTCGATCATTTTACTAACTTTTTTAGTTTCTATATAAACCCTCTACCCGTCCATAGTCTGTCACGCTTTTCTTTGATTTGCTTTGATTTTATGATATATCGACATTTTTCAGGCTATTTAATACTGAATATAATCATTTTGGATAAAGGTTTAATGCTTTAAGTTCTTTATATCTTCAAATATTTCTTCATATTGTTTAGTTTGATAGTTTTGTTTTTCGGTTATTCAATGCTGAATCCTGATATTTTGGAAAAAGGTTTTATGTTTCAAGTTTTTTAAATCCTCAAATATTTATTCACTGAGTGCTTTTGATTGTTTTGTAGAGAAAAATTGTTTTTTTTTGTTCGTTTGTTTTTGACTTTGCAGAACATGATTGAGTTATATTTTTTATACGAAAGAATGCACCCATTGAACTTGGTTGGTGTCTTATGTCACCGATCAGATTCTGACCATTTCATAAAAGAAAGACTAGTTGAAAACTCAAAGAAAAACTGTCCAAAGACAAATAAACACTATAGCATAATATATCGGATCCATACCTTCTTTAAGGGACCTAGATATGACCTCAAACTATATCCGATGGTGAGGCCCCAGCTTGCGTGCTTTGAGGAGTGTGAAGCCATCCTTTAATTGCCATTGCTCCCAGGTCCACTCTGACCCGGAGTGATAGTACCTGTTGGGGTCCCAACTATGGGTGTAATAGAAACCCACTTGGAAAAAAACAAATATATTCTATTAAAAAATTCTTCTTCAAAATCACTGGATTCGGCATTAAATAACGTGAAAAGGGTGGATATGCCGTAAAACAAAAATAACCAACCTTCTTTAAGGCCAATAAATAGATGTATGTAGTGTAGTAGCACCTCTCCCCATTTTTTCTCTAAGATGATTAAATGTAACGTGGCTCCTTATTACTTTCTCAAGAGGTTCATAAGCTGGTAACGCAGACGTACTTTCAACTAATATCGATTATGCATTACGTATTGGTTAGATTATCCAGACTAATGTTCTCTGGAGATGGAAGGCTTCATCCTCGACGCGGGTAATACTCATAGTACAATTGCTTATTACTTGGGACTTCTACTCGGTCATGACTGACAGAACGAGGACATGCTATAAATAAAGGGTTCCGTTCGAAATTCCGTGCAGATCCCGAGTTCGACAGAAAGATTACACAGTTCGACAAGGTACAACTGAAGAAGATTGAAAGTTACATCAACCAAAACATTGCTACAAGTAACATTACAAGATGAGAATAGTAGTCCGAATATTCCAAATAATATGAATCATCAATTCTTATCTCAAAAGTTCAAAAACTTTATGCATGACGTTGCTCATTATGGTTGTGTTTCACGTAGCCATTATGTTCGTTGAAGGGATTCGTTTCATTTCAAGAACCATTTTTACCCACAAGACTTGGAACAGAATGGATTTTATTATCACGCTAAGTTCTATAAAGTAATTTTTATGGTACGGTTTGGTAGTAAACGAAGCAAAGCACAAAACGTCCTCTTGCGTTTTCTCATAAGCACATGTCGGTCCTGGATATGACCTTAAACTATATCCAGTGGTGAGGCCCCAGCTTGCGGGCTTTGGGGAATGTGAAGCCACCCTTTAATTGCCATTGTTCCCAGGTCCACTCTGACCCGGAATGGTAGTACCTGTTAGGGTCCCAACTATAGGTTAAATAGAAACCGACATGAAAACAAATATTCTATTAAAAAATAATTTCTTCAAAATCTTTGGATTCGGCATTAAATAACCTGAAAAGGGTTGATATGCCGTAAAACAAAAACAGCCAACCAACCATAAGCACATGTCAAGCCGTTCTCTTGGTCACTGGGTTAATTACTCAGCGCTTGCTTGGCTGTTTTTTTATATCAAGATTGCCGTATTTATCGAAATAAGAGGAAACGATATTTTGCTTGAAGCATTGCTGGTAAACAAATATATGAGAGATTAAGAAAGCCAAAAGTAATGCAGAAAAGCGGGTAACGTGAAATGAAAAACAAAAACAAAAGCAAATGGATTCGTTTTGATACAATAAATCAACAAGCATTTATCTGTTTATTTTTTTTTATTTATTTTTTTTTTCGAACAGTAGTTCACAAGCTGGGCTACGGATATGTCCGGGATGGTATAAAATCTTTAGATTGTATAAAGTCTTTGGGTGGTATAAAATCTTTGGGTGGTATAAAGTCTTTAGATTGTATAAAGTCTTTGGGTGGTATAAAGTCTTTGGGTGGTATAAAGTCTTTAGATTGTATAAAGTCTTTGGGTGATATAAAGTCTTTGGGTGGTATAAAGTCTTTAGATTGTATAAAGTCTTTGGGTGGTATAAAATCTTTGGGTGGTATAAAGTCTTTAGATTGTATAAAGTCTTTGGGTGGTATAAAATCTTTGGGTGGTATAAAGTCTTTAGATTGTATAAAGTCTTTGGGTGATATAAAGTCTTTGGGTGGTATAAAGTCTTTGGGTGGTATAAAATCTTTGGGTGGTATAAAGTCTTTGGGTGGTATAAAATCTTTGGGTTGTATAAAGTCTTTGGGTGATATAAAGTCTTTGGGTGGTATAAAATCTTTGGGTGATATAAAATCTTTGGGGGTATAAAGTCTTTGGGTGGTATAAATTCTATGGGTGGTATAAAATATTTGGGTTTTATAAAATCTTTGGGTGGTATAAGATCTTTGGGTGGTATGAAATCTTCGTGTTTTATAAAATCTTTGGGTGGTATAAAATCTTTGGGTGGTATAAAGTCTTTGGGTGGTATAAAATCTTTGGGTTGTATAAAGTCTTTGGGTGATATAAAGTCTTTGGGTGATATAAAGTCTTTGGGTGGTATAAAATCTTTGGGTGGTATAAAGTCTTTGGGTGGTATAAAATCTTTGGGTGGTATAAAATCTTTGGGTTTTATAAAATCTTTGGGTGGTATAAAATCTTTGGGTGGTATAAAATCTTTGGGTGGTATAAAACTTTTGGGTGGTATAAAGTCTTTGGGTGGTATAAAATCTTTGGGTGGTATAAAATCTTTGGGTTTTATAAAATCTTTGGGTGGTATAAAATCTTTGGGTTTTATAAAATCTTTGGGTGGTATAAAATCTTTGGGTGGTATAAAGTCTTTGGGTGGTATAAAATCTTTGGGTGGTATAAAATCTTTGGGTTTTATAAAATCTTTGGGTTGTATAAAATCTTTGGGTTTTATAAAATCTTTGGGTGGTATAAAATCTTTGGGTGGTATAAAATCTTTGGGTTTTATAAAATCTTTGGGTGGTATAAAATCTTTGGGTGGTATAAAGTGTTTGGGTGGTATAAAATCT
Source organism: Euprymna scolopes (assembly GCF_053919585.1). NCBI lineage: Eukaryota > Metazoa > Mollusca > Cephalopoda > Sepiida > Sepiolidae > Euprymna > Euprymna scolopes. The sequence goes on along the minus strand of NC_136507.1, from coordinate 54,959,066 downwards.
TTGGGTGGTATAAAATCTTTGGGTTTCATAAAATCTTTGGGTTTTATAAAATCTTTGGGTGGTATAAAGTCTTTGGGTGGTATAAAATCTTTGGTGGTATAAAGTCTTTGGGTGGTATAAAATCTTTGGGTGGTATAAAATCTTTGGGTTTTATAAAATCTTTGGGCGGTATAAAATCTTTGGGTGGTATAAAGTCTTTGGGTGGTATAAAATCTTTGGGTTTTATAAAATCTTTGGGTTTTTTAAAATCTTTAGTTGGTATAAAATGTTTGGGTGGTATAAAATGTTTGGGTTTTATAAAATCTTTGGGTGGTATAAAATCTTTGGGTGGTATGAAATCTTTGTGTTTTATAAAATCTTTGGGTGGTATAAAGTCTTTGGGTGGTATAAAGTCTTTGGGTGGTATAAAATCTTTGGGTTTTATAAAATCTTTGGGTGGTATAAAATCTTTGGGTTTTATAAAATCTTTGGGTGGTATAAAATCTTTGGGTTTTATAAAATCTTTGGGTGGTATAAAATCTTAGGGTTTTATAAAATCTTTGGGTGGTATAAAATCTTTGGGTTTTATAAAATCCTTGGGTGGTATAAAATCTTTGGGTGGTATAAAGTCTTTGGGTGGTATAAAATCTTTGGGTGGTATAAAATCTTTGGGTTTTATAAAATCTTTGGGTGGTTTAAAATCTTTGGGTTTTATAAAATCTTCGGGTGTTATAAAAACTTTGGGTGGTATAAAGTCTTTGGGTGGTATAAAATCTTTGGGCGGTATAAAATATTTGGGTTTTATAAAATCTTTGGGTAGTATAAAATCTTTGGGTTTTATAAAATCTTTGGGTGGTATAAAATCTTTGGGTGGTATAAAATCTTTGGGTTGTATAAAGTCTTTGGGTTTTATAAAATCTTTGGGTGGTATAAAATCTTTGGGTGGTATAAAGTCTTTGGGTGGTATAAAATCTTTGGGTGGTATAAAATCTTTGGGTGGTATAAAATCTTTGGGTTTTATAAAATCTTTGGGTGGTATAAAATCTTTGGGTGGTATAAAATCTTTGGGTTTTATAAAATCTTTGGGTGGTATAAAATCTTTGGGTGGTATAAAATCTTTGGGTGGTATAAAATCTTTGGGTTTTATAAAATCTTTGGGTGGTATAAAATCTTTGGGTGGTATAAAATCTTTGGGTTTTATAAAATCTTTGGGTGGTATAAAATCTTTGGGTGGTATAAAATCTTGTGTTTTTATAAAATCTTTGGGTGGTATAAAGTCTTTGGGTGGTATAAAATCTTTGGGTGGTATAAAATGTTTGGGTTTTATAAAATCTTTGGGTGGTATAAAATCGTTGAGTGGTATAAAGTCTTTAATTAATTTCGAGAAACGTCCTCCCTTTTGCAAAAAGAAACAAATCAAATATAGTATTCAAAATGGCGGAAAACTTGATGATTACTGTGAACTATTCGAAAAGAAAAAAGATATTTGTTGATCCGTCGTCCAAATACGATTCATCTGTTCGTTTTTGGTTTTCATTTAACAGGACTTTTTATTCCTCATTCCGGTTGACTTCTTTAATCTTTCATATATTTATCAAAATAAGTTTTCATTCGTACGCATTCCTTTCTGATCAAAACAAATGTCTATTTTAATAATTTACCGTGCCGCCCAAAACGGTGTGCAAAACTAAAATATTAATAAATCACTGCAATTATATTTTCTAAAAGTAAAAATTCATCACTTATTACTTGATATGTACAAAAATCTATTTAGCAAATACTAAATCAAAATATCAATTCAATTTTTCAGAGAGAAGACAAGCTTTTTGTAAAAATAAGAAAAATCAAATGGACCAAAAGTGTTTGCAAAAACTTTAATAATGAAAATTAAACGTGATTAAACTATTAAGTTTTTCACATTGTGCCATTACGTGAATTGTATTATATCTCATTAAATTCTAAAAACAAAAACATTAAATTTTATCTAAAAACTCAATTTTGAGGAAATAAATATGGTTGTTAGTATTTAATCGGCTTTCCTTTATTCTTAATCCAGTTCAACCTTCTATCAATAAATGATATAAATTTTTGCACTTGTTTGGGTGAAATTTAAGAAGACACGTCTTTAATCTTCTCCCAGAAATGTTTCTTACTTCTGAACTGGTGCCCCTTCTCGTAAACCCTCCTCTTCATCAACCAGAGGTTGTCTATTGGATTTTAACCTGGGCTCTGGGGAAGCTAATCTATCAGTCGTCCAATAAAGATTTCTTGATCTAAAAGCCAAGCTTTTTTTAACCTTAGAAGCATTATCTTGTTGGACAATAAAATTGTCTTTGATATCATCATTCTGTGAACTTAACCAAAGCAACAAATTCTCTTCCAATAGTTCACTGAATCCATTTAAACGCCTTCAGAAACCAGAAAAGGTCCAACGATTTCACTGGCAAAGATCAAATACTTACTCCTCTATTTCTCTGTTCATGGTTATACCAATATCGAGGGCTAGCGCCTTTAGAACCCATCCTTTGGTGTAAGGGCTGTGCAGCGTCGATCGAGATTCGCCAGTTCATAGACCATTGTGAAAATCTCTTTTCAGATACTTAGTTGCCCATGTTAATCGCTTTCGACAGTGAATATCTCTCAAAAGGGTCAATTTGGTTCGTTGTCTCTGGTCTGCAATTTGTTTCAGAATTCGATTGTGGGTCCTTTTTAAAATGTTGATACCCCCTGCTTGATCAAAATTAGTCCTGCTTGTGTTGTGTGTGTTTAGAGACAAAGTTCTTTTGATTTTTCTTAAATCTTTCGATATGGTAACTCTTCGTCTCTAGCTTTTGTTGTTTTTTTTTTGTTTGTTTTGTTTTCCTCCTTGTTTGTCCTCATTGACAAAACGTTTCACAGTTCAATTGTCTTGTTCAGTTTAGTTAGTTATCTCCCTTACACCCTTACGTCCTTATATGTTTTGGTGTAATCAAAACATGCTTACCTCATTTTGGATGTGTACAACGTGATTTGAACGAGAACTTACGAGACTACACACTGCTGACGTAGCACGTGCGGTTATCTTTGTTTTTTTTATTTGTTACGTGTGAGATCACACGTTTTAATAATAAATCTCATTTTTGTTCAGTCTTCCTTCCAATGTTATGCACTTTCTAATGTAGACTTCTTTAGATGTAAGTAGTTTCACTATTTGACTCTTTTCACTGGCTGTCAGCATCTTTTCCTTAACAATAATTGAAAAAATTTAATAATCTGCAAAGATTTTTTGGCTCACCTAAAAAGATAAATTTATGAAAATAAATTCATTTTGAGTAAATTTATAAAACTGCATTTATATGAGTTACATTGACTAGTGAACTACAAATGATAGAAGATGAACCATCATTATGCATGCAATGTTCACGATGAAAGTGAGCAAAAATTGCGTTGCAAACACTTTTTGCCCGCACACTATATATGGAATTTCTTAATTCACAACCAGTCAAAACAATTGCATAGAATTACACATGCGACCGAATATCACATGGCATATTCCATTCGCTTACATATATTTCTTGTAACCTACGTATCTCACGTTAAATATTGTTACAACTATACCAAGGAATTAGTATATTGAACTTTGTCGAATACCCAAGAAGACAAAACGTCTCTATCGTGATGAGTTGGAGGGGAACATGTCCTGAATCAAGCAACTTCACTAGAGTATTACAAATAAGTATGGTATAAACATCCGAGGGGAGGGGTTATGAAATCTACGGGGCTTTCATTAATATTAGCACAATTTCTTGTATAAAAGTTACCTTTTACCAAATTCATATGTACAAGTACTGGTAGCGAGAGTAAAGACCCAGCTGACCTTAAAACGGAGTGTTTACATTTCTTAAGCTTTTGATTACGCAAATTCATCAAACATATTCAAACACGTTTGGTAGTTTTGTTTTACGGTATGTCAACCCTTTTCGGGTTATTTAATGGCGAATTCTGTTATTTTTCGGAAAAGTGTTTTATGCTTCAAGTTTATTATATGTTCAAATAATTATACATGGTGTTCGTTTCGCTTTTTGTTGCAGAGTAAAATTTGTTTGTTTGTTTTTTTTGTTTTTTTGGGGGGGGGGTTGTAGAAGATGGTTGAGTAATGCAAAAGAAAAGAAAAAAAGAACATTAACCTTTGGTGCATTTGGGGTCAGAAAGTCAGTATCTTCAGACTGATCAGGAAGAACTTGACTATTCAAATTTGAAAAAAAAATGGTTTCCCTTGGGTCGCAGAATGACAGCGCGATGGTTGCATGCAACTCTCGGTCCGTATGTTTGAGC